>NW_024100832.1:353091-706183 GCF_016161935.1 Mauremys reevesii
ATCATAGCAGGTTTGTCAGCTGGAGAAGGTAGTGAAGTGCTAGTGCTTCCCCTCTGCTTTCTCCTAAGCACCCTCCTATCCTCCAGCAAGACACCTGCTCCATCCCATGTCCTCAAGCACCCCCACAGCCTGTTCCCACTCTCATTGCCAGCCAGAGACCCATCCTATGAAGTCCCCACCCTCTTGGATCCCAGTGATCCATTTCCCCAAATCTTTATGTCTCCCCACCCCCTTATTATATTCAGCCTCTCTGCCCTCAGACCCTTTCCAAAGCCCCACTCCTACCCTGGGTTGGCCTGCCAGGAGCAGAAGAATGCAGGCGAGGAGGGTCAAACTCAGGAAGAAGTGAGCAAATTATTAGCAAAATGTTCAAACTTTTTTCTGATTTTATTTTTGTCATCGAACTATAAATTAGAGGTGAACAAATTGGTAGCCTGCCTGCCCAGCCTACCTTGAAGAAATACGGATTCACTTCCTCTTACCAAGTTACAACCACCAGACTACTATTATCACCAGCTAGGGAACATGGCTTTAGTCAACTTAATTCGTGGTAGGCCAGTAAATTGTTTCACTAACAAATACAGACCCATTCAAGGAACTGAGAGGGCGTGGGATCAGCAGGGCCCCATGTACCGGCGCATAAGCACAGGGCTCCAGAGGTTGCCAAAGCCGGCCCTAGGGGTACCATTACAGGGAAAAAATTCTGACAGCGTGCACGTGGGCGCGCACACATCAAATATGGAATCGTCAGCGTTTTTTCTTCTACATGGACAAATACTCAATGAACAATTTGTTCACTCTGGTAATAGCAGTCTGGAGGCAACTTTAAACTTGTGAAAAAATGGGTCTCGTCTTACCTTTTCCTTTTCTTTTATTTTCTGTTCTAAGGACCGACGATTATTTTCGACAAATTGTCTCTGATGACTCAGTAGGTCGTCCATTTTTTGCTCCAACATTTCACGCTATACAAAGTTTAATCATAAATCACAGCGATGCAAGGGTAATATTTATTATTTGTACTACAATAGCAATCCCACCCCCGCAATCAGGATTGAAATCCCACTTTAGTAGGCAGTGTTTAAAAAAAAAACAACAACAAAAAACGACATACATACGAGGAAGTCATGGTCTCTGCCCCAAAACTGCTTACAGTGTTCCATGACTTAGTGAACACTCACACAGGTATCCCATACCAAACTGAGAACAGATTACACTTGGCTAGAAGACAAGTGTGTGCTGAAGTTTTAATACCGGTAATTGTTTAGGCACAGGAGATAAATTCAATGCAACTTTAAATTTACAGAGAATCGGCACATTGATTGATCAGAAAAAAATTACTGAACTATTTTGAACATATTTACTAATATAATCTGCAATTCAATCGGATTTCAAACTCATGTAAAGAAGCTAGACTATAATAAGAAAAGCTCTCAACAGTCACATCTAGAGGTTATGGTGACAGAGCTATGCCAGTAACTCAGGTAATTTACAAGTAGCATCATTGTGACATCAGAAGCAGCAATCAATCAATCTTTCCTCTGCACTTTGCTATCAGTCAGTGAAGTGGAGAGGGCTTATTCACAGGTCAAAAGGTCTCATTGTTAAATTACTTGAACATCTGTATACAAACATGGTAATAACCCTGGATTGACTCATTGTCCCTGGCCTCAACCTACTCCCAGCCAAGACCTTCTCTCAATGGGATCCTCACAGAGGTAGCAAAGAACCGCCATTACCGTACCTCTGCAGAGGCAAATTCTTAACCCCCATTCATATGATGGTATAATCTTCAGCATCCTGTATATAGGATGTAGGAAGCAGCAGAATTTTCTAACAAGCAGCAGCATTTTCGAACATTCTTAAGTAGGCAGCAGAATCTGCATGCATAGATAAAATCCCTGACAGCAAAGGGTAGGTGACAACCATCACACCTCCAGAAGACGTATGTGGTGGTGCCTTTCCCCACGGCAACATAACTTCTTTAATCTAAGTGTGTATGGAGGGGCAGAAAGGGGATGGGAAAAGAGTTAAGCTAAAGAGAAATATGAAGAATCGTGGAATCCATGACTTGCATGAGTTATAATGTTCTACCCAATGCACACGGAAATTGTGGAGCTGCAACAATTGGCAGAGGCCAAAACATTCAGCTGGACTAACTTCCCCATGTTAAATAGGGTGAAAAGCCAATGATTTTCAAAGAAGGAGACAGTGGTGCTGTTAAAACGTCTTTTTATGACACTTTCAAATGGCTTTAGGATATATAAAATATCTGTGTTTCTTAGATATTTGTTATCGTTATTCACTCTACTGCAATAACAATACTGCATTGCTAGCTGCCTCATTAGAGAGCTGGCCTGCTATTTGTTCAGTCTATCAGAGCAACTTATCCATAAAGGAAAAGTTTTCAAGGTGCAGATCTTCCCCACAGCACACACCCACCTAACTGGTATTAAAAAAAAAAATTAAAAAAATGAAAAGGTAGGGGAAAAAAGGAACCAATCACTAATCCCAAAAGTCATAGAGCAGCAGATGATCCACTAGTTTCCATGGTTCTCCTGCTACGTTGTCCAGTATATCAATGCAGTGGCTGACCCACTAAACCAAACAACCACTTCATGCAGTGGCAAGGAAGCTCCTGCAGAGAAAGGAAGTGCTGTGCAGGCTGCTGAAATCTTGCCCACCCTATCCCATATAGCAAAGTGTAGGCCTCTTCATGGATATGGAAAGATGGGGCCAAATAAGGATTTGCCTCTTAATGAAAGGCTGGGTTTGACTGGCTTTATTTCTTTACTCTTATCAGTGTACACCTGTTTGGCATCTGTTTTAGCTAGCAAAAAAAAATCCATTTTATATGATTAACACACGTTTGCTCCACTAATGCAAATTATTTCAACGTTTCAATTATATCAGTACTATAGCCACAGAAATTTCTTGGCTTCCTTGCACTGAATACAAGAGGGCCTTTTCCCCCTTGATTCTTCTGCAGCAAACCGGAGAGGTCTTGGAAGGATCCTTCTGAGCACTTTAAAACTCTTCAGTAAGGTGTGTGAATTCTTTCCTGTCATGGAAGGGATCCAGAGGTACCACCAGAATTTAGAGGGTCCAAAGGATAGAGAAAAAATCTGTCCTGGATCATGCAGGTCTGTGACTCTAAGTGGACAGCACTGTTCTGTTTCCTTGTTTATGTACCAGCCTCACAGACTGCAATACAATTCTACTAATAGGCCTTATTAACTTCTGCCTGTGCTGGTGCTGCATAAGCAAAAGTATGAGATGTTTTAGCTCACGTAAAGCTATTTAAGTCTTTTAAGGGCATAGGGAAATGGTGGACTTAAATATACAGTAGAACCTCAGAGTTACCAACTCGGGAATGGACGTTGTTCGTAACTCTGAACAAAACATGATGGTTGTTCTTTCAAAAGTTTACAACTGAACATTGTCTTAACATAGCTTTCAAACTTAACTATGCAGAAGAAAAAATGTTGCTTTCCCTTCATTTTTTAGTAATTTAACACAGTACAGTACTGTATTTGCCTTTTTTTGCGGGGGCTGGGGTGGGGTGGGGTAGAAGGGATGTGTCTCTGCTGCTGCCTAATTATGTTCTTCCGGTTCCAAATGAGATTTGTGTGGTTGACTGATCAGTTTGTAACTCTGGTGTTTGTAACTCTGAAGCTCTACTGTAAATTTTGGAGCCACCATTAGCAAGCACATACATAGTTAAGCTTTGTTGGAGAACTATGTAATGAATTGTGTTAGTGAAATATGTACTAAGTAATGTTAGAGAAATTATTATATACAATTCTGGAAGAAAATAGGAATGTTTGCTTTTCATATGTAGTTCTGCTGCTTGAGATCATCAGATTTTGCTGAAACAGTCTGTAAATCAGAAAATTGGTTTTTGTGTCTCATTTATAAAGTTCTTGACCAAGCAGATAGCAGGGTATAGAAGAGAGCTGTTAGCTTTCAGTAAGTCAGGTACAATCCCTCAATCCCCCACCCGTCCATTCAACCAGCTAACAAGTTTTTTTTTTAAATCACAATATTAATAAAATTCACTGCTTGTTCTCTCACCTTATTCTTGGCTTTGATTATTTCAATGACAGAAGACCCCAAACTCTTCATATATTCCATAGTTACTAATATAATTTGCAATTCAATCGGATTTCAAACTCATGTAAAGAAGCTAGACTATAATAAGAAAAGCTCTCAACAGTCACATCTAGAGGTTATGGTGACAGAGCTATACCAGTAACTAAGGTGATTTACAAATAGCATCATTGTGACATCAGAAGTACCAACCAATCAATCTTTCCTGTGCAATTTGCTCAGTAACTCAGGTGATTCATAAGTAGCATCATTGTGACATCAGAAGTGGCAACCAATCAATCTTTCCTCTGCACTTTGCTATCAGTCAGTGAAGTGGAGAGGGCCTATTCACAGGTCAAAAGTTCTCATTGTTAAATTACTTGAACATCTGTATACAAACATGGTAATAACCCTGAATTGACTCAATGTCCCTGGCCTCAACCTACTCCCAGACAAGACCTTCTCTCAATGGGGTCCTCACAGAGATAGCAAAGAACAGACATTATTGTACCTCTCCATAGGAAAATTCTTAACCCCCATTCACATGATGGTATAACCTTCAGCATCCTGTTTATAGGATGTAGAAAGCAGCAGAATTTTCTAACAAGCAGCAAAATTGTACAAGTCAGGTACAACCCCTCATCCCCCACCCGCCCATTCAACCAGCTAACAAGTAAAAACTCAAGGCCACAGAAACAGATGAGTACGAAGAATAAAAATTGCAGTTGTAATGTAAGTACAACTGCATGCAGCCAGGGAGCGTGACAGCAAGGAATAGCTGCGTTGGGAACTACACAGCTGTAAGTACGTTTTAGCAGGATAAGCAAAAAATGTATTAATCTGGGTTAGTTATTGTGATTTATGCAGGCGAATCTTTTAATTAGGGGGTTAGAGTAGAATATATATGGATAAAGACACGGATGAGGTAGCTTCCTCTACTGAGTCTGCGCAAAGTTACAGAACAGAGGATTAAAAAAATTAGATGCTTGACATAATAGTGGAGAAGAGACAGAGGAAAAATAGCCAAGCATAGCAGAGATTTGAAAAGAGTCACCCTGTCCCCAAGAAAGATAACTTGAGCACTTCCTTGTCTTGCCTTATCTTTTTTGCATGTTTATGTAATTCATACGTGATAGTAGCATTGTCTAAAAACATATATAATAAAGGTTAAAATAAATTGTTTAAGCCTAAATTGAAGTGGATTTGGTTTTCACCCAACAGGTTGACATTTGCATTTAAAGTGGAACTAAAAATCCCTGTTTCACAGTATAATAAATGAATCTACTTTCCAAGTTTAGCAGAGTTACACTTTAGATTACATTAATTTTTTGCATAAAATAGTTTCTTACTTTGCCAGATAAATGTTTTTTTTTTAAATCACAATATTAATAAAATTCACTGCTTGTTCTCTCACCTTATTCTTGGCTTTGATTATTTCAATGACAGAAGACCCCAAACTCTTTATATATTCCATAGTTACTAATATAATTTGCAATTCAATCGGATTTCAAACTCATGTAAAGAAGCTAGACTATAATAAGAAAAGCTCTCAATAGTCACATCTAGAGGTTCTGGTGACAGAGCTATGCCAGTAACTCAGGTAATTTACAAGTAGCATCATTGTGACATCAGAAGCAGCAATCAATCAATCTTTCCTCTGCACTTTGCTATCAGTCAGTGAAGTGGAGAGGGCTTATTCACAGGTCAAAAGGTCTCATTGTTAAATTACTTGAACATCTGTATACAAACATGGTAATAACCCTGGATTGACTCATTGTCCCTGGCCTCAACCTACTCCCAGCCAAGACCTTCTCTCAATGGGATCCTCACAGAGGTAGCAAAGAACCGCCATTACCGTACCTCTGCAGAGGCAAATTCTTAACCCCCATTCATATGATGGTATAATCTTCAGCATCCTGTATATAGGATGTAGGAAGCAGCAGAATTTTCTAACAAGCAGCAGCATTTTCGAACATTCTTAAGTAGGCAGCAGAATCTGCATGCATAGATAAAATCTCTGACAGCAAAGGGTAGGTGACAACCATCACACCTCCAGAAGACGTATGTGGTGGTGCCTTTCCCCACGGCAACATAACTTCTTTAATCTAAGTGTGTATGGAGGGGCAGAAAGGGGATGGGAAAAGAGTTAAGCTAAAGAGAAATATGAAGAATCGTGGAATCCATGACTTGCATGAGTTATAATGTTCTACCCAATGCACACGGAAATTGTGGAGCTGCAACAATTGGCAGAGGCCAAAACATTCAGCTGGACTAACTTCCCCATGTTAAATAGGGTGAAAAGCCAATGATTTTCAAAGAAGGAGACAGTGGTGCTGTTAAAACGTCTTTTTATGACACTTTCAAATGGCTTTAGGATATATAAAATATCTGTGTTTCTTAGATATTTGTTATCGTTATTCACTCTACTGCAATAACAATACTGCATTGCTAGCTGCCTCATTAGAGAGCTGGCCTGCTATTTGTTCAGTCTATCAGAGCAACTTATCCATAAAGGAAAAGTTTTCAAGGTGCAGATCTTCCCCACAGCACACACCCACCTAACTGGTATTAAAAAAAAAAAATTAAAAAAATGAAAAGGTAGGGGAAAAAAGGAACCAATCACTAATCCTAAAAGTCATAGAGCAGCAGATGATCCACTAGTTTCCATGGTTCTCCTGCTACGTTGTCCAGTATATCAATGCAGTGGCTGACCCACTAAACCAAACAACCACTTCATGCAGTGGCAAGGAAGCTCCTGCAGAGAAAAGAAGTGCTGTGCAGGCTGCTGAAATCTTGCCCACCCTATCCCATATAGCAAAGTGTAGGCCTCTTCATGGATATGGAAAGATGGGGCCAAATAAGGATTTGCCTCTTAATGAAAGGCTGGGTTTGACTGGCTTTATTTCTTTACTCTTATTAGTGTACACCTGTTTGGCATCTGTTTTAGCTAGCAAAAAAAAATCCATTTTATATGATTATCACACGTTTGCTCCACTAATGCAAATTATTTCAACGTTTCAATTATATCAGTACTATAGCCACAGAAATTTCTTGGCTTCCTTGCACTGAATACAAGAGGGCCTTTTCCCCCTTGATTCTTCTGCAGCAAACCGGAGAGGTCTTGGAAGGATCCTTCTGAGCACTTTAAAACTCTTCAGTAAGGTGTGTGAATTCTTTCCTGTCATGGAAGAGATCCAGAGGTACCACCAGAATTTAGGGGGTCCAAAGGATAGAGAAAAAAATCTGTCCTGGATCATGCAGGTCTGTGACTCTAAGTGGACAGCACTGTTCTGTTTCCTTGTTTATGTACCAGCCTCACAGACTGCAATACAATTCTACTAATAGGCCTTATTAACTTCTGCCTGTGCTGGTGCTGCATAAGCAAAAGTATGAGATGTTTTAGCTCACGTAAAGCTATTTAAGTCTTTTAAGGGCATAGGGAAATGGTGGACTTAAATATACAGTAGAACCTCAGAGTTACCAACTCGGGAATGGACGTTGTTCGTAACTCTGAACAAAACATGATGGTTGTTCTTTCAAAAGTTTACAACTGAACATTGTCTTAACATAGCTTTCAAACTTAACTATGCAGAAGAAAAAATGTTGCTTTCCCTTCATTTTTTAGTAATTTAACACAGTACAGTACTGTATTTGCCTTTTTTTGCGGGGGCTGGGGTGGGGTGGGGTAGAAGGGATGTGTCTCTGCTGCTGCCTAATTATGTTCTTCCGGTTCCAAATGAGATTTGTGTGGTTGACTGATCAGTTTGTAACTCCGGTGTTTGTAACTCTGAAGCTCTACTGTAAATTATGGAGCCACCATTAGCAAGCACATACATAGTTAAGCTTTGTTGGAGAACTATGTAATGAATTGTGTTAGTGAAATATGTACTAAGTAATGTTAGAGAAATTATTATATACAATTCTGGAAGAAAATAGGAATGTTTGCTTTTCATATGTAGTTCTGCTGCTTGAGATCATCAGATTTTGCTGAAACAGTCTGTAAATCAGAAAATTGGTTTTTGTGTCTCATTTATAAAGTTCTTGACCAAGCAGATAGCAGGGTATAGAAGAGAGCTGTTAGCTTTCAGTAAGTCAGGTACAATCCCTCAATCCCCCACCCGTCCATTCAATCAGCTAACAAGTTTTTTTTTTAAATCACAATATTAATAAAATTCACTGCTTGTTCTCTCACCTTATTCTTGGCTTTGATTATTTCAATGACAGAAGACCCCAAACTCTTCATATATTCCATAGTTACTAATATAATTTGCAATTCAATCAGATTTCAAACTCATGTAAAGAAGCTAGACTATAATAAGAAAAGCTCTCAACAGTCACATCTAGAGGTTATGGTGACAGAGCTATACCAGTAACTAAGGTGATTTACAAATAGCATCATTGTGACATCAGAAGTACCAACCAATCAATCTTTCCTGTGCAATTTGCTCAGTAACTCAGGTGATTCATAAGTAGCATCATTGTGACATCAGAAGTGGCAACCAATCAATCTTTCCTCTGCACTTTGCTATCAGTCAGTGAAGTGGAGAGGGCCTATTCACAGGTCAAAAGTTCTCATTGTTAAATTACTTGAACATCTGTATACAAACATGGTAATAACCCTGAATTGACTCAATGTCCCTGGCCTCAACCTACTCCCAGACAAGACCTTCTCTCAATGGGGTCCTCACAGAGATAGCAAAGAACAGACATTATTGTACCTCTCCATAGGAAAATTCTTAACCCTCATTCACATGATGGTATAACCTTCAGCATCCTGTTTATAGGATGTAGAAAGCAGCAGAATTTTCTAACAAGCAGCAAAATTGTACAAGTCAGGTACAACCCCTCATCCCCCACCCGCCCATTCAACCAGCTAACAAGTAAAAACTCAAGGCCACAGAAACAGATGAGTACGAAGAATAAAAATTGCAGTTGTAATGTAAGTACAACTGCATGCAGCCAGGGAGCGTGACAGCAAGGAATAGCTGCGTTGGGAACTACACAGCTGTAAGTACGTTTTAGCAGGATAAGCAAAAAATGTATTAATCTGGGTTAGTTATTGTGATTTATGCAGGCGAATCTTTTAATTAGGGGGTTAGAGTAGAATATATATGGATAAAGACACGGATGAGGTAGCTTCCTCTACTGAGTCTGCGCAAAGTTACAGAACAGAGGATTAAAAAAATTAGATGCTTGACATAATAGTGGAGAAGAGACAGAGGAAAATAGCCAAGCATAGCAGAGATTTGAAAAGAGTCACCCTGTCCCCAAGAAAGATAACTTGAGCACTTCCTTGTCTTGCCTTATCTTTTTTGCATGTTTATGTAATTCATACGTGATAGTAGCATTGTCTAAAAACATATATAATAAAGGTTAAAATAAATTGTTTAAGCCTAAATTGAAGTGGATTTGGTTTTCACCCAACAGGTTGACATTTGCATTTAAAGTGGAACTAAAAATCCCTGTTTCACAGTATAATAAATGAATCTACTTTCCAAGTTTAGCAGAGTTACACTTTAGATTACATTAATTTTTTGCATAAAATAGTTTCTTACTTTGCCAGATAAATGTTTTTTTTTTAAATCACAATATTAATAAAATTCACTGCTTGTTCTCTCACCTTATTCTTGGCTTTGATTATTTCAATGACAGAAGACCCCAAACTCTTTATATATTCCATAGTTACTAATATAATTTGCAATTCAATCGGATTTCAAACTCATGTAAAGAAGCTAGACTATAATAAGAAAAGCTCTCAACAGTCACATCTAGAGGTTATGGTGACAGAGCTATACCAGTAACTCAGGTGATTTACAAGTAGCATCATTGTGAAATCAGAAGCAGCAACCAATCAATCTTTCCTCTGCACTTTGCTATCAGTCAGTGAAGTGGAGAGGGCCTATTCACAGGTCAAAAGGTCTCATTGTTAACTTACTTGAACATCTGTATACAAACATGGTAATAACCCTGGATTGACTCATTGTCCCTGGCCTCAACCTACTCCCAGCCAAGACCTTCTCTCAATGGGGTCCTTACAGAGGTAGCAAAGAACAGCCATTACCGTACCTCTGCAGAGGCAAATTCTTAACCCCCATTCATATGATGGTATAATCTTCAGCATCCTGTATATAGGATGTAGGAAGCAGCAGAATTTTCTAACAAGCAGCAGCATTTTCGAACATTCTTAAGTAGGCAGCAGAATCTGCATGCATAGATAAAATCCCTGACAGCAAAGGGTAGGTGACAACCATCACACCTCCAGAAGACGTATGTGGTGGTGCCTTTCCCCACGGCAACATAACTTCTTTAATCTAAGTGTGTATGGAGGGGCAGAAAGGGGATGGGAAAAGAGTTAAGCTAAAGATAAATATGAAGAATCGTGGAATCCATGACTTGCATGAGTTACAATGTTCTACCCAATACACATGGAAATTGTGGAGCTGCAGCAATTGGCAGAGGCCAAAACATTCAGCTGGACTAACTTCCCCATGTTCTCAGGCATTCCTGCACCCCTCAGAGTTTCTCCACTAATCTCAACTCAGAGTGCCTGCAAAGTTCAGTAGCTCCACCCGAACCTCCAGTTCTCCTGGTACCCACAGAACCCGAGGGACCCCTATCATACTTCAAGTACTACAATGTTCCCTGTTTCTTAGCTCCCCCATTGTTCTCTGCATAACACCGGGGGCTCTCTGCCAGCTTTCTTTCTTTGCATGGGAAAGATTTCAAAATGTCTTAAAGAAATTATCAAGAAAATCCCCAGGCAGTAACCAAACCAAACAAATCATTAAACTCTGTGAGTAAAGTTGACAGTACATGTAAGTGTTGTTTTTTTAAAAATTCATAATGCTGCAGTTATCAAAAACAAACAAAATGAAGCATTAGAAACCAAGGTAATTCAGAGTTAAGATCAAAATAAAAGACAGCCTAACATTTGAAAAGTAGGCAAGGTCAGGGCCGGCTCCAGGCACCAGTGTAGCAAGCAGGTGCCTGGGCAGCCAATGAAGAGAGGGCTGGCACGTGCGGCAGTTCGGCGGCAATTCGGCGGTGAGGCCGTCACTCCCTCTCGGAGCGAAGGACCTGCCGACGAATTGCTGCCGTAGAAGAAGCGGCGGTAGAGCTGCCACCAATCGCGAATGCGGCTTTTTATTATTATTATTTTTTGCTGCTTGGGGCGGCAAAAATGCTAGAGCCGGCCTTGGTGCAGATGCAAGTCTGTGACAACTGTCAGTAGGAACACAGCATGTGTCCAAAAGACACTTTGTCCGGACATAAGATAAGCATAAGCATAAGTTGGGTCTGCATAAAAGCTTGGAGTTCTCCATCCTTCTCTTTGAGGAGATCTTAGTCTGGGCTCATCTCTGGACTCTTCCGTGCCCTGTACCTTTTTCACAGAAAGCTTCTTGTCCGACATGCCCGATTTTGAAAGAGGATGTTGCTGACGAGGCCCAGGAAGCGAGGGACCCAGAACTAGCACTCTAAGGAGCAGAGAAGGCATTTACAGGATGGTTATCTGACCCAGGGCCTGAAGCTACTCTCATTGCTTTACCCATTAAGTACATCTGGAGCAGGGCTTCTCTAGATTTGCAGGTCCTGCAAGTGAAGGACTTGCAAATAGTACATTTTCCAGGAACATTCCCCCAGACAAAACACATATTTTAAATGCCAAACATTACAGGGTATAGTGCCCGTGTTTGATGGGCAGTATGTAAATCCAGGAGACTTAAAAGAAGCCATCCTGACACCAGAAAGAAATAGCTATTCTGGTTAAAAAACCAAAATGCCAATGAGCAACAACTAGCTATCTCTATCTACACGCTGCACAGATTTAAAAAGAGCCAGGTATTTTGTTAGCACTGCTCACTGCCCATGTTCATCTCAAAGCCAGGAGGCATGAGAGGAACTGAGTGGTGGCTGGCCTGCTCCACCCTTTTATGCCCTCGGTGCAGGATATGAGGACGCTCAAGGTGCATGAGACTCTGAACATGGGGGAGTGGGGTACATTGCACACCGTCAGCAAACTGTGGAAATGGATAACTGCTCAAAGGGAAAAAAGTTGCAAAGGGATAGCAGTGGTCTGTTCATTAAACCAATAATACACTGGCTTTTACAAATTGTCCTGGAGCCAGTACAAAAAGCCCTTGATCAAAACACCAGTTCAG
Organism: Mauremys reevesii; assembly: GCF_016161935.1. Taxonomy (NCBI): domain Eukaryota; kingdom Metazoa; phylum Chordata; order Testudines; family Geoemydidae; genus Mauremys; species Mauremys reevesii. The sequence continues at coordinate 365,337 of NW_024100832.1, forward strand.
TATGGAGATCTTATCTCGCAAACTCTTATGTGAAGGACTTGAAAACGGCACATTTTCCAGGAAGAAAGATTAGAGGCTAGAGTCACTGAAGAGGCAGAGTTGAGGTTGTTTGAGAGCCTGAATTATACATTTCCAAATTGATAAACGTTGGGTTGCAATTTACGTTTAACTTAACTTTGAATTTCCCGTATTTTTAATACTTGTTATTTTTAATTACTACAAATGTATTGTAAGGCACTTTCATCCTTGACTCGAGTTTACCCAAGTATTGAGCCTGCGATAGTTTAGAATCCAAGTAACTTTCCCCTGAATTTATGGCAGTTTAGGCTGAAAATATTAAACTATATGACAGTGTCCCTTTAAGGTCACAACTGGCCACCAGGTGTCAATCTTCCTCTATGGAATATTATTGGTAGGGGCCTACGGTCCATTTTGGTCAATTTTACGGTCATAGGCTTTTAAAAACCATAAATGTCATGATTTCAGCTATTTAAATCTGAAATGTCACAGTGTTGTAATTGTAGGAATCCTGATCCTGATCCAAAAAGGTATTGTGTGTGTGGGCGGGGGGGTGTCACAAAGTTACTGTGGAGGGGTGGGGGGTTGTGGTGCTGCTACCCTTACCACTGTGCTGCTGGTGTTGACGGCGCCGCCTTCAAGCTGGGAGGCCGGAGAGTGGCAGCTGCTAGCTGGAAGCCCAGCTCTGAAGGCAGCACAGAAGTAAGGACCCTCAATTTGAGAAACACTGGTCTCCCCCATGACATCTGTATAGAATAGGATAAAAGTACACAAAAGACCAGATTTCATGGTCCGTTTGGACAGAAGCCGTGGCCCCGCGCCTGCTGGGGATAGAGAACTCCAGGGCTGTGGGTGCCGGTGCTCTCTGTCCCCGGTAGGCACAGGGCCGCGGCTTCTCTCCCCTGCTCAGGCACTAGGCACTAGGGGCACTAGGCACTAGGCAGAGCACATCAATGCACCGCGTTGGGGACCACTGACTTAAACTGACCAGCTTGAAACCCCGCTATACCGCGACCCCGCATGTATCGCCATGGAATTTTTTGGACCCCAAACATCGCGTTATAAAGGGGTTTCACTGTACTTACAGTATTAGTACTTTAAAGCAGCCTACACATTCTAATTAGACACTTGATAAGATGCAAATTAGAAAAAAACTATTTAAAAACTGCTTATCAGGTTAAATATGTAGCAATATAAAAACATTTTAAAAATCTATTATCAAATTGGAAAAATTGAAAGGCCTTTAAAAGTCTGGTTGGCACAATTCATATTTATTTTTTGAACTTGGATAGCGGCTGTAGATCAGTTTCACTTTGTTTTTTACTAGCTTCATTTTCTGATTCTTATGCATTGGCACAACACTGCAGTGTTTAGGCCACAAATTTTGCAGAGGTTCTTTGTCAGGGGTTCTCAAACTGGGGGTTGCGACCCCTTAGGGGGTCATGAGGCTATGATGTGGGGGAGTCTCAAGCTGTCAGCCTTCACCGCAAACCCTGCTTTGCCTCCAGCATTTATAATGGTGTTAAATATATTTTAAATGTTTTTAATTTATACGGGGGAGGGGGCTTGCTATGTGAAAGGGGTCACCAGTACCAAAGCTTGAGAATCACTGCTCTTTGTTTATAAGAACTACCTCCGCTGGAATTTTCTAAAACGTTATTGAAACATTTCTGTTTGGTCTTCAGTTTTGAAAAAGCTGCTTCTGAAGAAAAGCTATTAGAAACCTATATTTGGGGCCAAATTTAACCCAATAGTGTTCATTTAACTTATTCAATGCATGTCTCCCTTTTTGGAAGGGGCCTTTTGTAAATATCATATAGGGTCTTTTTTTTCACATCACTAAAACCACTTATCTAAAAATCAAAACTGCTTTTCTCATGATCCACGTGTGTGTGTTTGGGGAGGTTCAGAATCTATAGTTTCTTTTCCACAGACTTCAATGGAATTTTGCACATGAAGAACAGTAGTCATCAATTTCAGATTATTAGCATGTGAAATGAATGATCTGATCATTCTTTTATGAGGACCTATTCCACTGGTACTCTATCTGCGAACAAACAGATGGCAGCCAATGGCAGTTGAGAATTTTCCTTTTTTCGGTCACTGACCCTTCTCCCTGCCCCATCCCATTCCTCCCCCGCCCAACACCCAAAAAACCCCACAAACAAACAAACAAACAAACAAACAAACAAACAAACAAACAAACAAACCCTTCCGGCTTCCAAAGCTGAAACTTCATCTTAGGTTTGCAATTAACTTTACAATGTGACCACGCACATAAACTAAGCCTTGAATGAAAACTCTTCCCACTTAAACAGTAAGCAAAGGGTGAGTGTTTGAATTGAGATAACGGTCCTGCAGAACAGCATTACCATTTAAAAAATGATCTTTTTCAAAGACCACTTGCCAACGATTTTGGCTTAATTGGATTAAAGCAGAAATCTAAGAAAAGAGACCCATCCATTCACTGAAAAAAAAATGGAGGATACAGACACTGTCCCAAACACTTCCAACAATGTAACAAAATTTACTGACAGAAAATCTGAAGACCAAAGACAGAATGGCAGAGCAGAAGACATGAAATGGCAAGACTTCCAAGTGGGTATCCTGCACAGCTGCACTGACACTATGGTACACTACAGCTTAAGTCGACATAAGGTTTGTTGGTCAGTCGTGTGAAATTAGTCACCCACCTGAGTGACATAACTTACACAGAGGCCTGGTCTACACTACGTGTTTAAACCGGTTTAAGGAGCGTATAACCGATTTAACGCCACACCCGTCCACACTAAGAGGCCCTTTATATCGATATAAAGGGCTCTTTAAACTGGTTTCTTTACTCCTCCCTAACGAGAGGAGTAGCGCTAGTATCGGTATTACCATATCGGATTAGGGTTAGTGTGGTCGCAGATCGACGGTATTGGCCTCCGGGTGGTATCCCACAGTGCACCACTGACCGCTCTGGACAGCAATCTGAACTCGGATGCAGTGGCCAGGTAGACAGGAAAAGCCCCGCGAACTTTTGAATATTTCCTGTTTGCCCAGCGTGGAGCTCCGATCAGCACGTGTGGCGAGGCAGTTAAAAATCAAAATAAAGAAAGAGCTCCAGCATGGACCATGCGGATGTGATTGCTGTAAGGGCAGGCAAATCTGTTCTATCAGCGCTCCGTTACAGAAGACGAAATTCAAAATCATTTTTAAAAAATCTCCAGACAGACGCCATAGCAGGGACTCAGCGCACTGCTGCGTGACAAGCGTAACGGAAAGCCAAAGAATCAAATGGACGCTCATGGCCTGGAGGACTCAAGCTATCCCACAGTTCTTGCAGTCTCCGAAAAGTATTTGCATTCTTGGCTGAGCTCCAAATGCTTCTAGGGTCAAACACAGTGTCCGCGGTGGGTCAGGGCATAGCTCGGCAATTTACGCACCCCACCACCCACCCCCAGAAGTGAAAGGGAAAACAATCCTCTCTTGACTCTTTTACATGTCACCCTATCTTTACTGAATGCTGCAGATAGACGCGATGCTGCAGCACTCAACACCAACATCCTTGCTCCCCCCCCGCCATGGGTGGCTGATGATGCAGTATGACTGATACCCATCGTCATCATCAGCCTATCGGCACATGGGGCAGTGCAAAAGGACTGGTAACCATGCCGACTAGCATCAGTTAGGTCAATCAAGGGTGCCTGTCCCTAATTTTTCCTGGTAGATGGTGCAATATGGCTGGTAACCGTCTTCATCATAGCAACAGGGGGCTGAGCTCCATCAGCCCCCACCCTTCATGTGTAAAGAAAAGATTCAGTTGCCCCTGGACTAGCAGTGGGATGCTGGGCTCCTCTCCTACACACTGCTTAATGTCCTGTCTGGACTATCATAGCAGCTGGAGGCTGCCTTCCACTCATTTCTCACTAACAAGTCACTGTTTCATCACACAAGTGGGGGGACAATGCTATGGTAGCCCAGGAAGGCTGGGGGTAGAATGGAATCAACAGGTGGGGTTGTTGCAGGAGCACCCCTTGTGAATAGCATACAGCTCAAAATTTCTGCTGGATCTGACACAGAGCAGCTGTGCTCTCTGATACAGTGGTTCTCTAGTACACTTGCCCAAATTCTAGACAGGACTGATTCTATTTTTAGATACCAAAAAGGAGGGATTGACTCAGGGAGTCATTCCCAATTTTGGCTTTTGCGCCCCTGGCTAAGAGCAGCCAGGGGCACTTATGACAGCAGCAAATGGAACAGTGCAAAAGGACTGGTAGCCACAATCATCTTATTACCAATTTATGGTATGGTAGATGGTGCAATATGGCTGGTAACCATCTCTGCTATCATGCAAAAGCAAAAGCATGCTGCTGTGTAGCGCTGCTGAATCGCCTCTGTGAGCAGCATTTAGTACACATACGGTGACAGTCACAAAAGGCAAAACAGACTCCCTGATTGCCATGCTATGGCATCTGCCAGGGCAATCCAGGGAAAAAAGGCACGAAATGCTTGTCTGCCGTTGCTTTCCCAGCGGAAGGAGTGACTGACGACATTTACCCATAACCACCCGCGACAATGATTTTTGCCCCATCAGGCACTGGGATCTCAACCCGGAAATTCCAAGGGGCGGGGGAGGCTGCGGGAACTATGGGATAGCTACGGAATAGCTACCCACAGTGCAATGCTCCAGAAATCGACGCTAGCCTCGGACCGTGGACGCACACCACCGATTTAATGTGTTTAGTGTGGCTGCGCACACTTGATTTTATACAATCTGTTTTGCTAAACCGGTTTATGTAAATTCGGAATAATCCCGTAGTGTAGACGTACCCAGAGTTAAGCATCGGTGTGGACAGCACTGTGTCGGCAGGAGACAGCTGCCACCGCTTGTGGGGCCCGGAGGAATTAAGCCAACGGGAGACCTCTAGACCTCTATCCCATCAGCTTAGAGTGGCTACACTAGAGAGCTTGAGCTCAAAAGACTTCTCAGTTGAAGAAGCTCCAGATGCTCATTCTACTATGGTTCTAGTTTAAGCAGGCAAGGATCTCCATGAAAAATGACTTCTTGATGGAACAGATTACTCTACAGAACCTGCCAAAGAATTAAATTCAAAAACACAATAAAACAAGTCAGTTTCTTAGCTCAGTTAATTTTTTCATACTGGAAAAACTTTATAAACTAAGAAAATAATTAATAAACATGTATATAGTGTTTTTTACCCAGAGATCTCCAAAAGTCTTACATGTTGAGTAGGTATTTTACCCCCATTTTATATATAAAACAGTCTTCAATGAAGTCCTTAAACACAGAGGGTTTTAATTATCTTAAAAAAAATAAGACGTTCTTATTTACAAAATAGATTTAAAGTCATAACTACACTTGCAAGATACCTTGGTTCTGTGTTTTTATCTGCTTGATGACGGAAGAATTACCACAATTTTCAGGGAACTTGTTGTTGAAATCTGTCTTCTTTGATCTTAAGCCACTGTGACTAGGAATTGCCTCTTGTCCCCATAGAAAATGGGATGAAGTAAAACCTCTCTTTAAAGGGTTTCTTGACTGCTGGATGAAGGACAGCTGTGTGTCTTTTCTTTCCAGCAGCCAGGATAATGGGCTAGATGGACCATTGGCCCTACTGGATCAGACCATTCTGTTCTAAAAATACAAGAAAGCTGCTGTTGGTACTTACTGAACTTGGTTTTCCAATATGTCTAACATTTGAATGGGGTTTTTGACTAAAGCCCTAAGGGCCCCAATACTGCTCCCCCAAATTCACAAGAATGTAATCCCTGACATCAGTAGTGGAGCAGCTTCCCCCCTCCAGTAAAGCAGGGCTTCAAAACAGCCAAGCGAAGCTGATTGAGGAAGCAGCCACAGCTGTGGCCAACCCAATCAGGGCCCAGCTGGCCCTGATAAGAGGCCTGCGAGCCAGCACCTGAAGGACTCTCTCTTCAGCCCTGGAGGGAGAGGGGTGAGCTGTCTGCAAGCAAGGTACCCGAAGCAGAGCAGAGCTGGGGGAAAGGGCAAGGGGAGCTGGGGAGCTCTAGCCTTGCAACTCCCCAGGCTGCGGGTCTTGATGGAGGTCTATGGAGGTCCTGGTGCTGCAGAGGGGCAGCCCAGGAATAGGCAGAGGCAGCTGGTCCTAACCCCTTGCCAATGATGAGTGGCCATTACAGACTGCGGTCTGCCCCAGGGAGTGGGGGCTAGGCGATGACGGGCAGTAGCCACTGAGGCAAGGTGGTTTTAGAGGGTTGGGAGCTCCCCTGGGAGGGGAGACCCAGAGAGAGTGGGGGTATTGCTGGGGCAGAACCCCGAGGAAAAGGGCACTGGGGTCTGGGAGGGACATGGGGCCTGAGGCTGGCGAGACATCCGCCGGCAGAGAGCGCTCCAAAGGCTGGAAAGAGACGAACAGCAGGAGGTGCCACAGCGGTGAGTCTTCGCCTCGCTACAGAGCGCTATCAGTCTTTAAAAGTGCTACAAAGGAAGCACCTACTGAAAAACAGTAATGGGAATATTCCTGGATATTTACACTGAGTTTATCGTGTAAATCAACTTCTAAATTTACTAGAAAGTGATTGTACACGTATTTCATTAATTTTGTTTGTAGGTTTTCAGTACACGTTTCCTAAAAAAAGGATGTAAGCATGTTGAAGTAGTATAAATATTCTTAAGGTGGTAAAACAACTGTGCCCAAGTTGAGTAGGTTAGGTTTTTTGTTTGTTTTGCTTTTAAAACAGAAAACATAAGAGATCATTTTCAGATTTTAAATTAAAAAACATATACATTCCATACAAATTCTATCCCTCTTTATAACTAAGTATTGAGAAATTCTCAGTCGTGTGATTATTTACATGAAAACAATATGTTTAAAAAGTCCTTTTTGTGTATTCTAATTAGTACTAACTTTTCAAAAATGCTGTCAGGAAATTAACCATACCCCCTGCTTACTCTTCTTAAATCTACACTTTAATCTCAATGGTATGAATAATGAGCACATTTAATGTTACCACTTTCCCTGAAAAATCATATGGCTAATTTTGAAGAACTGCACCTTTCTCCATTTCACACATTAAATGAGATTCTAATGCTGAGATACTCTAGCCCCATACTTTAATCTGGCTATTTCTCAGCTTTTTTCTTTCTTCAACTTCTTTATTGTATTTTTCTTGGAGTTCTTCAAACTTAAAATCTACAAATTGACAGTGAATATTTGCTAATAATCTGCCTCATTTCATACATAATCTTTCCCTTTCCATTTCTTATGCCTAATATTAGACAAGGGTGATAAAAGCAACAGCCCTCATTAATCTCTAGCGATATATTAAGACAACAACTCAACGGGAGTTCTTCTAAAACTGAACAGTTCAGAGACTGAAAACTGAGATCTGGAACTCAGTGCCACAATGAAATTGCAACCACTAGACTGAGGAACCAATACCAGGGGTACAAATGTATATTGTAATATCTCCTGAATGAAGATTTTTTTCCCATCGCTCCGCTGGCATTAACATTCATTTGTAGCATGAATTAAAAATCAGGCATTAAGATTCAAAGGAGCTCAAAAGAAAAATCAGTGGGAGTTGGACACCTAACTTCTTGCTAATGGGACTCACCACACATTTGAAAATCTCAGCCTAATGTCACATCTTGCTTCTCTCCACTTTAATTCCTACATAACTGTAGCAGCCACTTTCTCAAGGAACACCATAGCCAGAATGCTTTGCCTCTTCCAAAAGCATCTGAAATCTCAGCTTTCAAATGAGAACAAGGACTGGGGATCTCCAACTCCAGCTAGGTAGCCAAATGCAAGTTTTTGGCAGTACCTTCCTTTGGTGTCCATGAAATCTGTGGGTTTTTGTTTTGTATTGTAGAGTCTGAATTTCACAACCCTAAACTCAAGCAAATTGTGCGATGGTACCTTGTCACTGGTAAGCATTTCCGACTCTGAGCACTTACTGCTAAATCCCTCAAGCCCCCGATTCACCAGCCGGCAAAACTGAATTTCAATTATTTTGAATGAAAACTTTACCTGAATATTTTGTTATAGAACATAATTAGTTAGGATGTCCGTGTGTTACGTCCATATTAGTATCTGCATTTGTACCCTCCCTGAATCAAGACAAAGCATAGTCTTGGACTCACAAAGTATGCTCACTTCAATTCCTACATAGTCACTCATGGGAATTAATTTTCAAATATTGGAAAATTATAGACATGAACAGATTATAAAACAAACACATGGTCAGCTGTTTTCTTCATTCACCTTTTGTTTTCTTTTATACTTTCAGGAGTGACCTGTACTTTCACAGGAATTTACATTTCATTCAATTGCATACTAGGGGGGAGGGGGAGTGACCATTGTGATTTTGATTTGGTGTTAAAGGAGCAGAAAAATTCTTCTGTGGTGTCCTCCTGAGTGATAAGTCTCCTGTAATCAATGTTTGCTGACTTCTCTCAAGTTCAGATTTGTACCTGTTTAAAAGAGAATTAGAAGAGCAAGGAATTAGTTACAGAAACAAATAGGGCCCAATCCTACATTTTTAAGAACACCAAATGCACATTGAATGGCAATTTTGGTTACTCAAGGAATATAAAATTAGGCATAATAAAGATATATCACTAAAAGTTTATCTAGATGACAATACGATACCTTCAAATATTGGAATCTGTACTTTCACTTCTAGTGATACTTGGTTGTTTAAATTCTTTCTTCTATGAAAGAGACAATTAGCTTATATTTTATAAATACACTGAAGGTTTAATATTTCAGAAGACTCATAACTAAAAGAATTATACACAAAAAGGATACAGATTAAAAGCAATTACAACGATTATCCCCTTTTAAAATCAGTCACAGCTCTGATAAGGCTCCCTCTGCTGGACAGTCACAAGACTGCTGCCTTTGGGTCCCAATATGCTTGATTTGTGCTCTTAAGCTTCCCTTGGCCTGAAAAGGCTGCAGCAACTTCCTTTTCCCTTAGATTCGCTGGTACACTTCCAGGGCACAGGCTCCTAGTTCCACTTCCCAGTTACAGGACCACACAACCTAATTGTCTTAAGCCCCCAGGCCAGCACTGACCCCACAGACTTAAACACACCCTTTTCCCAGAGCTTCAACATTGTGGGCACTCCAGGTACACAGTTCACCTCTTCAATGATATGTAGTAGTTGAACACAGATACACAGACTTTACTAGGGTTCCCAAAAACCACTCTGTTAGCAAGCACAATAAGTATACAGATCTGAACAAAAAATTAATAAAACCCTCTACACAATTCCCTGCCTCAATTTCCTCACCACTCCTAGAGCATTCTTTGGTCTTAGGTCAGAGTCCTCTAGTTCAGGATTCTTCCTCTCTCTGCCCTCATGCACATGGTTTCTCCCCTGAATCATGGAGTATCTGTAGTCCTTTCTCTCTTGCCCCCCTCCCCAGGATTCGTCAGAAACCCTCTTTTATTATCTCCCGCTTCTTTGTCAGGTGACTCCCAATCAGCCTCATCAGCTAATGAAAGTACCTGACCACAGATTCTGTTGCTTAGTTACCATCACTCCTAGAATTTAAGTATCAGAGGGGGAGCCGTGTTATCTGGATCTATAAAAGCAGCAAAGAGTCTTGTGGCACCTTATAGACTAACAGACGTTTTGGTGCATGAGCTTTCGTGGGTGCATCCGACGAAGTGGATATTCACCCAGGAAAGCTCATGCTCCAAAACGTCTGTTAGTCTATAAGGTGCCACAAGACTCTTTGCTGCGTTTCCTAGAATTTAGATGGTGAAAAGCTAGTTTAGCCTGGATGGTAGCCCTTGCTTTGTCCCAGGGAGCTCCATTTAAATGATCATCAAAGTTTCACAGCCTATCATTGATAGCCCCAGGCCCTCACCACTTGGAATTTTAGTCCAAGATGGAGGTAAAAAAACAGAGGCTAAAAGACCCACATTCAAAATGGAGTTTGCAATCTGACACAGGGTCCCCAATATCAAACAATTTGTAAACTGTACATAGGCAGATTCTCCAAATGTTCATAATTAAATTGTTTTATTAATATTCCATTTTATGAAGCTACTGCTATATGTACAACAATCCCCCAAAGAGTCATATAACCTCCAAACTCTTTAACTTTATCACGCTCATTAATATAATATAGAGTGTTAGGTGAAGACTTTCAAGCCTGTCTCTCTAAAAAGTTGCACAAGAAAGTGGCAGTGGTAAAAATTCTGTTGTCATGGTGACACTGCCAAAACTATTTTGGTCAAGTGCATTTTACACTCTGCCACTTCTGCTGGCGTGATGTCTGCATAGCGTTGAGTTGTATTGGCAAAAATGTGCTGCACTCTGGCTAGGCATTCTAGTGCTATATTCCCAAAGACTCAGCATTCAAAGAGTCAACTGAGGATAACTGGAAAATAAATGCAGAGGCTATTCATGGAACAACCACATTTGGTGGAGTGGCAGTTTTGAGCCTGTCTAATGAGTGGTGGGACAATCAGTGGTTCTAGAACTTTTAGATGCAGAAGTTCATTCCTAGAGTTGCATGCTCAGCTCGGCCCACTCCCCCAGCACAGAAACAGCAAGGTGAGAGCTGCCCTTACAGTGGGGAAACAAGTGGTGATTGCCCTATGGAATCTTACAACGAAGGAATACTGCTAATGTAATGTGTGGTTTGGTACTTAACTGAATTTCTATTAAATTTTATTTCAAACAAGTTTCTACAGAATTATTTACAGAACATTGTACAACAATCACCTATATTAACAACATGTTGAGAAATAAAAGTGGATCTGTCCATTTATTCAATACAGCGTTACTGACATAGTTATCAGTAAATGTTTAACAACAAGACATGTACAAATGATTTAGTGTTCAAAGTATTATGCAAATTATTTTGACAAAAAATAGTGAGGATTAGTGAGGATTAGTGAGCATATAGTTTTCATACATAGTCATGAAAACTATTCATCTTCCAAAGGTTATTTCGATCTGAACTTTGCCCCTAGTAAAGATGGCCCCTGGCTCCCACTCTTTCTAGCTTGACTGAAGCCGGGTTGCACCCTGGCTGGCAAGAAGCGATGGAAGCCGGGGCGCTGGTGAACACGATGTCGGACAGGGAGGCTGTGGGGTACAGGGGGGAGGGAGACGGTGCAAGGGGCAGGCGTGAAGGAAGGAGCCCAGCACCTGTGTCACAGGGTTGAGGAGGGGTGTGATGGGGTGTGTGAGCCCCAGAGCAGGCAGGGGTTAGTGGCCCGGCCTGGCTTGCAGAGGGGCTGCAGCACCTGCCAGAAACGCCAGGCCGGGCGCCGCCGGGCAGGGGCAGGAGTCGGTGTCTGGCCTGGCCGAGGGGAGCTCTGGGTTAGGCCTGCGAGGAAGTGGGACCTGAGGCTGGAGAAGTGAAGCCTCCACGGAGGAGCAATGAGGGGCCTTCCCAAGGGGGTGGGAAGCTCAGCTGGGCCCCCCTGGTTCCTGTGCTTAACCAGCTCCCCACCCCGGGCCGTGCATGTGGCAGGCCCGGTCCCCGCTGAGTGCAGTGCACACGCTGTGGGAAAGCCTCCAGCCCCAGGAATGGATGGGGGGGGCTGCCCCCGCTCAGGGCCCTGACCTTTGACCCTTCAGAGTTGCCTTTCATTAAAGGTTTTTTCCTGTAACTTTCCCCAGAAGGGCTTTTCTCACTGGCTCTGGGGCCCATCGCCCCTCTCCAGAGACCCCTGCCCCCTGCATTAAGCAGTCACAGGGGTGCTCTGACCCTCCCCACTGGGGCCTGCGTGGAGGGGAGATGGTGCTCCATGGGGGAGTCTCTTAGTGACACTTCTGGTGCCCCAGGGGTGGGGGGAGCAGAGGGGCAAAGGCTGTTTGCTGCTGTTTAATGTCTCCCACAGCGTGGGGAGCCCAAACCCCACAGACCTGAGCGAGTGCCGGGAACTGGGGGAGGGGCACTAACCCATCCACACTCGCTGCCTGAGCTGAGTGAGGCAAAGGGACCAACCCCATCAACAGGGAAAGTGATGGAGGCTCTCCCAGTGTCTCCTCTTTGACAGTTTGCTGCGCTCAGTGACACGGGCGGGGGCGATTCCCCAGTGGTTCTGTCCTGACCGGGTCCCCCCGCCTCTCTGGAAGGGGTGAGCAGCAACCCGCTGGGGTCAATCCCCGGCCCTGGCTTGTCTTTGTAGAGCCGCTCTGAGCCTCGCCTCCCCTCCGCGCGCAGCCTCGGCGGGAGGGAGCTGGGCTCCTGACTCTGTGGTTACAGATGGACACAGACCCAGGGCACTGGCTGAAGCGGCCCCAGCTCAGGTGGCTGTTTGCAGGGAGTGGATAAACCCCCGGGCTAGCCCTGCTGGGACGTGGGATCGCCGCGACTCACACACACGAGGCTGAGGCTGGGGGCAGGAGGTGGGAGCAGCAGGGGCTGAGCGTGGACGTTTGTGATTGCAGGGCCGGGTGACTTTCCTGGAAGGAGTGGGAGATGCTGGCAGAGGAGCTGTACTGGGATGTGATGCTGGAGAACTACGGGACACTGCTCTGCTGGGTAAATAGTGATTTTCCTTCTGTCACTGAGCTCTGGCTGAGCTGTGAGGAGCCGAGACTCTGTGACCCCGAACCTCCATTTGATTCCTATAGGCTCCTTTGGGGTTTCTCCTGAGCCACATTTTTCCTGAGACTCTGATGATCCTACTGAGTAACCCCCAGCCCCTGTCCCCCAGGAGTCTGAGCAGAGAGGAGTGGGGCAGTGGGAGGCAGGGGCTGTTGACGCATCCATCGCAGCAGCTTCCTCTGGGCCACTGAGCTGCGGGATGGGGGGCTGGAAACCTAAAATGAGCAGCTCAGGCCGGGTGTGTCTGGTCAATTGGGAGTTCGTTCCCGAGGGCCGGGCTCTGTTTCCTCCTGTGGTTTGTGGGTGAAGCCGGCCTGAAGCTGCCCACCCCTCCGGCTGGTCAGTCCCTCCCAGTGCTCTGTAACAAGATCTCTGTGAGTGGGAACACACCCAATGGCCCCTGACCGTTCCCCACCAACAGCCTATGGAGGTTCCAGACCCGGAACAAGGGGCAGAGCTGGGGGCCAGCCCCCAGCAGGACTCCATGGTGTGGGAGAGTCCGGAGCGCACGTGCCAAGATGTGTAACCCCCATCCCAGCTCCCTCGGCGCTGCACAGGCCCCAGAGTGAAGAGCCGGGGCAGAGACCCCATCCCAGGCTGCAGCCCTGGATTCCTGCCGCAGGGTTTGTCGTGGCTTGGCTGGTGTCTATGTGGCTTCCTCCACTCCCAGGCCATTCCCAGCGCTCTGGGCTGTTCACTTGGCTTGTCCCTCAGCGTGAGAGTTCTCAAGCACACACGCTGCCTGTGCTGGAAAAGCCAGAGCCCCGGTGCAGGCTCTGAAAACGTACTTTCAGTGTCTAGACATAACTCCTAGCACAGCCTCGGTCTGTACATTTCGCCAGGATAGTAATAACCAGTGTGACACCGGCCTTCATCTGAGAGCTCACGTGACATTCTGTGGTGAACCAGAATGTACAGCCCAGAGTCAGGAGATTCTGGTAACCCCCTTTGCCAGCTGGCAGGAAGAGGGGATCCCCCTTGGGTCACACGCACCCCCTGCCTCAGTGTCCCCGTGTGTCTCTCCTTGCACAGTGATGTGTGAGGTGGGGTGAGCTCAGGCTGCTCATGCCGTTCAGGGGGACTGGGAGCACAAATGCAATGACTGGGGTTTGTGCCCCTGGGGTTACCCCATGGGGCTATTTGCCAGGCCCCTGGCCACCTTCTCTGCCCCAGACACAAGCTGTCCCCAGCAGGGCTCCCCTGCCTCCCTCCGTATAGGTGCTTCCCCTTCCCCAAGGAATCGCATCGGGATCCTTCCTGCAGAGGGTGGCTGCAGAAGCAGGTCTGAGGAGCAGGAGCAGGTGGAAGGTCCTGTGACCCTGCTGCTGTGCAGGGCGGTGCCAGAGAGATCAGAGGACAGCACCATGCAGAATGCTGAGCCTGGTAAAACCTGCATGTCAGTGTGTTGCCGGCCCAAAAGGCCTGAGGCAGCAAACAGTGGTTCGTTGCCCGGTGTGCGTCGCACTAATTATCACACCAGGGTGGAGAATGCAGAAAAAGTTTATTTGAGCCCAAGTAAGGTGCCAGGGAGATATTACAATCTCAAATCCTGCACAAAGATACAAGCTGTGTGTGTCTTCTTATACATGACTTCAACAAGGCATCCTCATTACCCCCCACTAGTCTCCTCCCCCCTACTATATAGTACATACAGTGTATAGTTAACAATTAAATCATCCTTGACAGCAGACAATTCATCTCGTAACTTTTCAAGGCTGTTACCTTGGTTTACTTCTGAATTTATTACCTTGTCTCCCCTCCCCTCTTTCTAAACTAAACACAAGTAGTAAAAAGGGGCCCTATCTTCTGGTGTCTTACACTGATAAGAAGCTGTTACACATTCCATTCTCAATACTAGCCTGGGAGTTCAATCAGAGTTTAATATGGAAGCACTTTGGACAAGCATAAAATAACTTTGGTCCATTCAGGCCTGGTACAGAAAAGCTTCATTAATACTGTGGTTTTTCTACCCTCCTGAGTTATCTAGGGATATGCCTAATGGCACCAACAATATGGCCTGGGAACATGGCTCTGCGGTGTGTGGCGCTCCGTGCACTCAGCAGCCAGGGCCATGTGCAGACAGTATGGCCTGGGAACATGGCTCTGCAGTGTGTGGCGCTCCGTGCACTCAGCAGCCAGGGCCATGTGCAGACAGTATGGCCTGGGAACAGGGCTCTGCGGTGTGTGGCGCTCCGTGCACTCAGCAGCCAGGGCCATGTGCAGACAGTATGGCCTGGGAACATGGCTCTGCAGTGTGTGGCGCTCCGTGCACTCAGCAGCCAGGGCCATGTGCAGACAGTATGGCCTGGGAACATGGCTCTGCGGTGTGTGGCGCTCCGTGCACTCAGCAGCCAGGGCCATGTGCAGACAGTATGGCCTGGGAACAGGGCTCTGCGGTGTGTGGCGCTCCGTGCACTCAGCAGCCAGGGCCATGTGCAGACAGTATGGCCTGGGAACATGGCTCTGCGGTGTGTGGCGCTCCGTGCACTCAGCAGCCGGGGCCATGTGCAGACAGTATGGCCTGGGAACAGGGCTCTGCGGTGTGTGGCGCTCCGTGCACTCAGCAGCCAGGGCCATGTGCAGACAGTATGGCCTGGGAACATGGCTCTGCGGTGCGTGGCGCTCCGTGCACTCAGCAGCCGGGGCCATGTGCAGACAGTATGGCCTGGGAACAGGGCTCTGCGGTGTGTGGCGCTCCGTGCACTCAGCAGCCGGGGCCATGTGCCAGGTCTCCAGGGAGGAGGGAATATTGCATGGTGGATGAGGGGCGCTGTGAGAGGTTGTGGGGCTTAGCAGGGTCTTTGTTATTGGGCCATTGGGTCCTACTTGTAAATTGTGATGCAGTTTTTATTGCTTTTGTTCATGTGCCCAGAGCATGCAATGGGCACGTTCTTTAGCACTTTCAATAAGTAGCCCCCTAGCTCTCCAGTCAGCCACAGAGCATTCCCGGAGACCCAGGGCAGACAAGCCCCAAATACAACCCCAGTGTGAACAGGTCTGTGTTATGCTTCATTATAAAAGCAGAGACAAGCACAAGCCCATGTTTCTCTGTCTGGGTGAGCAGCGTGAGCCAGGCCGTTACCTGATAAGGGTGGGCTGTTGAGCAGGTTTCAGTGCTGTGAACAATGTGGATATTTCAATAGTCCCCAGACCGGCTTCCTGATGACCACACTGCAGTGAGCCGGGATAGCTCACGCCTATCTTAGAGCTGCCTTGTGAAAGCCTGGCCCCACTGAAGTCAGTGCAAAACCTCCCTTGTCTTCAGTAGAATCCGGATTTCACCCATTGTTTCGGGCTGACTGCAGGGACCCTGGGCTGTAGTGGTGCAGAGCATCCATTCAGCATCCTCCCTCCCCCCGCCCTGTGTGTACTTCATTTATCACTCACGTTAGTGACGTTTTCCTTTTGCACCCTGGCTCTGGCAAACGCTCTGGGGACTTCCGGCCAATTCCTGCAACCACTTGGCGATTTTGCCACCGATTTCAGTGGGACCAGGAACTGCTCATCGGCCAGGTTGTGATATAGGTTACACCTGTGTAACGTCATTGGCTTCAGTGCAGTTTCTCAGTATTTACACCTGTACAAAAGTGATATAGGAGCCGGTAAAGCACAGAGTCGGGCTGCTCGAATTTACTGCAGCTGCCGTGCCCCAGCCCAGGGTTTCCATAGGGGTGGGGGCTGCCATGCACACGGATAGCTATGGACAAAGGCTGAACAAGAATAATTCCTCTTCGGCCAGTTTGGCAGGTGCATTACCCTCATCCCGCACACCTGACTGGCAGCTAGCCCGGGCTAGACCAGGACACCCATTCTATTAGCCTCCCATGCTACCATTTACATCACCACTGTGGGTTGAACCTACTTGCTCCAGGCTGCATTTGGTGCTGATGTTGCATGTTTTTTTCATAGACTCCAAGTCCAGAAGGGCCCACTGTGATCCCCCAGTCTGGCTGAGTTACACGGGGATGGATAACCCCGTTGAGAGAGATTTTCTGTGGGTTATTTCTGTGAATTTTTCACAGAGCTGGGGCTGACATGAGGCTTGGGTCCTGTGCTGGCCTTCTGCACAGGGGTGAATTTCCCCCCTAGAAACCCTTTTGCTGGGACTCGGGGCTGCAGGCAGCGCTAGCGTGGAATGCTTGTGATTGCAGGTGCCAGTGGTATTTGATGACGTCGCGGTCTATTTCTCCCGGGAGGAGTGGGACATGTTTGCGGAGTGGCAGAAGGAGCTGTACCGGGAGGTGATGACGGAGAACTATGAAATGCTGCTTTCTTTGGGTAAAGAGCTCTTTTTGTTCTTTTGCTGAGACGTGTGTGGGCTCTGTTTTGGGGCTTCAGTTAGCACGTTTGATCTGCGTTCAGAATCCCAGCCGCCCCCAGCAAAGCAAGCGGCTGATTTAAAACCATTGAAAGTCTGTGTAATGAACACTCTGGCATGAGGGTGGGTTCCCCAGCTCTGCTTCACACTTGCAGGGATGACCAACTGCTCAAGTTGTGGAGGTCGTGCGGGTGACTCACTCAAGGTGTTATGACAGCTGCTGCTGTTTTCTCTCTCCAGATGTCACAGTCATCTCCCTAGGTGAGGTTTCAAAAAACTGGATAATAGGCTGCTTGTCAGGGGCAAGACAAACAGGGTGCGCTCACCGGCCAGTCACTTCACAACTGTGCGAGGTTTGTGGTTAGGCCTAGCTAGTAGCCATTGCAGTTACCCAGCCTACGTCTGTGTGTGAAACACAAAAGCAGCATTTGCTGCTATAGGCTGAAGCCTGAGTTATGTCAAGGATTCTGGCCTATGCATGGATGTCTATTACGCTATTAATAACCTGCATATTTTCAGTGTCGTCTCTGTACATTTTGAAAATCGGCACCAAACTGCTTTTCTGCCATCTCGTTACCTGTCCATCTGCTCACGACTCTTCACAAGCAATGGCCAGTAAATTGGCTAGCTAATTCCCGTAGTACCCTAGGGTGCCTTCCCACCCATCCAGGCTGATCTGGATAGGTGTATCTTTTCCAAGTGTTTTCTCACCGGTTCTAGATCCATGGTTATTTTTACTGGGTCTCCCGTCCTTACAGGTTGTTCAGATGTCTTGATTTTTCTTCTTGAAGAACGATTTCCAAAAGGAGTGAGTACCGTGGCCATTTTGGTTTTCTTTACTGATGGTTCCCCCTTGTGCTTTTTTCCATGACACACTCGTAAAAGCCGTTCTCTTCACCATTGCCCTTCATCTGCATTAATTCATTTGGCCTCTTTACTGCTCTTATTTTCTCTGCACCGTGCATTTTCTGTTCAGTCGCCTCCTCGCTCTGTTTCTAGCACAGACCCTTGCATCGGGAACAGTCCCTCCTGAAGGAAGCTTTGCCCGCTTTTTCTTTCTTACATTATTCTTTTCAGAGGAGCTGTGCTCTGTTGTGCCTTAATTATCTTGTCGTCTTCCGCACTGGCTCATGTCCCTACTTCCTCCCACTGCCCCTCTAATCCTGTAGTCCTTTCTCACGAGTCATCTCTACCCCGTGAATCGTCCTGCAAAAGAGTGCCGCATTCTGGATTTGCCCCAGAGCTCCTTGAAGTCAACGGAAAGACGCTCGTTGGTTTCAGTGGGCTTTGGATAAGGCCCCGTGTGAATCTGTTCGACTAGGATAAATTCAGGCATTTTATGGTGGTATGTTTCAAGCCTTCCTGTTACATTCAGTCAGTTCCTCCTTAGAATTAGGAAGCAGACCCAGGATGGCCTCTCCTGTTTGATTGGAAACTCTACAGCCAGGATCATAAGCTGCCTTATTCAGAAGACCTGTTTGAGGATGATTGCTTGGCTGTATTTATTACGCAGCAGATATCTGGGTAATTCAGATCCCCCACAGCTACAGAGGTGTGTGGACTGGGGCTTGGTGCAGGAACTTTTTCTCTTTCTCTCGTCGTGCCATCATGGTGACCTGTAGAAAATGCCCCCCACTTCATATTCCTTATGTCCTAACCCCAAGAATTTCTCCACCATCCTCACATGGCAGCTCCCTGTCCCTTTTGTCACATACTGTAAGGCTTCTCCCACCTGTAACGCAGCGAAGGCTTGTCAGTGTGCACGCAGACCAAGGAGTGACTCCGGTTCTGTGAGACACACCAATAATGCTACTTATTATGGGCCAGCCCTTCCTGAGCCAGACTTACAACAGACCCCCAGTGGCTCTTGCCAGCTCCCAGAGCCTGGGGGACAAAGTATTGGCATGGCTCAGCAACCAGCAAGGAGCTGGAAATCCAGGAGTGGGATTCTGTGGTCCATTTCCATCATGACAGAAGGTAACAGCTGGGGCCGGGAGGTTCTCTAGCAGGTCCTGGGGTGTTCACTGCTCCAGAAAGGAAGGTGCGCAGATGGCACAGAGGTACATTACTGAAGACCAGAGAGGGCTGTGAGGACCTGCGGGCCATGTCTGCATAGGGACAGTCAGAACAGCTAAGGTGGATCCTGTCAGGCTGTCTGGAATGGCTCATGAACGTGGGTGGCATAAACCCCCAATTGCTTGTGTTCAATACTTAGATTTCACCCCTCAAGTGACAAGTGTGAACGCCTCAGGCCTGGAGTCACCGACAGTCCCCTTGGTCACGCTGTCTGTCTGGCCATCCAGACAAGCCTGCCTTTGTGATAGAGTATCAGAGGGGTAGCCATGTTAGTCTGGATCTGTAAAAGCAGCAAAGAATCCTGTGGCACCTTATAGACTAACAGATGTTTTGGAGCAGGAGCTTTCGTGGGTGAACACCCACTTCGTCAGATGCACGTCATGCATCCAACGAAGTGGATATTCACCCACGAAAGCTCATGCTCCAAAACATCTGTTAGTCTATAAGGTGCCACAGGACTCTTTGCTGCTTGGGGATAGAGCGTCCCCTACACCAAAACTCTCACCAATATTCAGGTTACTCCCAGTCCTGTAGGTCAAGTTGTCCAAAGACAACACTTGAAGCCACTCCTGTAATAAACTACCTAAAGGTTTATTAACTAGGGGAAATAAATAGTTATTTACAAGGTTAAGGCAGGTAAACAGACACACACAGAAATGAGTTACCGTCTGAAGTTCAAAAGGAAATAGAAGCTTCTATAAGAAGCAAGCTCGATATCTCCTTTAGGGCTAACGCAACCTGAGCAGCTGGGGATCTTTGCCCTGAGTCCAAGCAGCATAAAGATAAAGTTCTTTCTGGTCTGGCATTTTTGTTACCTTTCCCTAGAATTCCCACTGATGGGTCGAGCGTACGTGCATGTCTCCTCTCCGTGGGTATGGGGGGAGCAGTCAACAGTCTTCTGTCCACTGATGTTACACATGGGTTTGCCTGCTGTCCACAGAGCTGCTTTTGTTGGGCGGGAGAGACACCTCTTGTGGTAAACTAGCATTTCGTACTCGGCAATGCTTCCCTCCTGACTGGGAGGGTTTCCAACTTCATAGCAAACACTTTTATAGCTACATTAGAGCAAATATTTAAATATTACCTTATAACATAGGATACAAATGTTTTAAGTGAGATTTATACATGCAGCATCCTAGGCGCATTTCATAAAGTCTAAACACATTCTTATCACTCTAATATCTGTTTTAACAAGACCAACACACTGGTGAGTCAGACTGGTTTCCCGGGATGCATTAGTCAGTGTTCACTGAGGCACAGGGGCCTCGGAAGAGCTGGCACCCAGTCTGCCAGCGTCACAGATCCACCAAAGGTGTGAAGTCAATGGGCATAAATGAAATCACGTTAAACTCCCATATGGATGGTCTCACTCAGGAGTCCGGGGCCTTTAGTTCATTGTAATTTAATCCGGAGGAGGAGTAAATTCCAGCAAACTAAGGCTTGGTCTACACTGAAAAGTTAGGTTGACCCCAGCTACGTTGTTCAGGGGTGTGAAAAATTCACACCCCTGAGTGATGTACTTAAGCCAATCTAACCCCGTGTAGACAGCGCTAGGTTGATGGAACAATCCTTCCGTTGACCTAGCTGCCTGCGTCTCGGCTAGGTGGATTACCTGTGCCAATGGATTACGGCTGGGTGGATTACCTGTTGGCGCAGGTGGCATCTACGCTGATGCACAGCAATGGTGCATTTCAAGTGTAGACAAGCCCTTTGTCACTTCCCCAAGTGTCCCCGGGCGGACGCTTGCTCAGAGAGCTCTAAACAAGCCAGGTGAATGGGCAGCGCTGCAGCAAATGGCGTTTGGTGTCGATAGATGCAGGATCTGCGCACCCTCCTGCAGCACGTAGGGGCACAGAGAGGTGTGACGAGCCCTTTCGTCTCACTGGCGGGGTGTCAGTTAAAAGGAACACTTCAAGGTGATAAACGTATTGTGTCTTCTGTGGCGTTTCCACAGCTTTCAGTCTGTTCCTATCCACCCTCTTAGTCCTTGTCCATTTCCGAACTGGGACGCTCTTGAGGGGTTTTACACCAATTGTTCAGGTGATGGCAAACTGTTCACTGAAATCAAGACAAAACTGTTCATGTATTCCAAGCCCTGACCGCCCCGGTCTCTTCCCACTCGCAGGTTACCCGGGCCCCAAGCCTGACCTCTTGTATCGGCTGGAGCGTGGGGAAGAGCCGTGGGTCCACACCCCGCAGGGCCCCGTGGCGTGGGAGAGCCCCTCTCCGGGTGAGTCTCAGCAATCCCAGCTCCCTCAGCGTGGCTCCTGCTCTGCAGTGAGGCGCTGGAGTCACGGAATCGTAGAACCATATGGTTAGACGGGGCTGTAAGGGTCAGAGTCCAGTGACCTCGTCGCAGGCTGCTGCCCCGGCTTCCCTTTCTCCCCGGCTTCCTCCGGCCCAGGTGTCATGTCTGGGCCTGTCCCACCTGCCTCCCCTCCCCAGCACAAGCCCCTTGCTCCTCAGTTTTCAGGCTCCCTGTGGACCATGGTTATTTCAGTGAGAATTGTCCGCTGACCTGACACGCTCTCCTGTTTCGGTAGCTCCTGGGGAGGGGGCTGTTAGTGGGGTGCTGGCTCTTTCACCCCCGCACCCCTTCCGCCCTGCTGGACACTTCCAGTGTTTGCTCCTCCCAAGCGGGATCATCCTCCCGCACGGCCGCAGCCAGGCAGCGCCGTAAGCGCTGTGCTGACAGGGCGACGTACAGACGCAGATGCTGGGGGAAGGATGTGGGGCTGCCTCGGTCAGGCCCCACTGCAGGGGGGTCTGAGTGTTTCCCGGGCCTAGGAAGTAGCATCTGGGTTATGTTCCCTCCAGCAGAGGAGGAGCAGTGCTGTGAGCCGTGGGTCAGCCCCCAGCAGGAGTCCCTGGTGTGGGAGCCTCCGGAGAGTCCCTGCCGAGGTGAGTAGCACCCAGCCCAGCTCCCTCGGTGCTGCCTGGACTCTGGAGAGAAGAGCTGGGCAGAGACCCCGTCCCAGGCTGCTGAGGGCTCTGTTCCTCGTTCACGTGGGGCTGAGATTAGGGAAGGGCCCTGGGCTCCGTTACCTTAAGATCACTGACTGGGTGGGGGGCCCGTGCAGACCTGTGTCTGGTTATCTTACATCCCAGTCATCCAGCATGGACTCTCCCCTGCCTGCTCGCTGGCCCTGGCCTCCTGCTGGTGGGAGGGTAGGTGCTCCTGGGCCTTCATCCTCAGCAGAGTCTCTGTATGGGCAGCGACGGTGTCCTGTTCTCAGCCCTCAGATAGGGGCCCTTCCATGGGAATGCTGCCGCAGGCTGCTGTGGGGGGAAGATGTAGGCTGGGTCCTCCCAGGTGGGTGTGACTGGGCGATGCCACCTTCCCGGCATATCTGGTCCCCATTAGGGACTCGCAAGGGGTTGGCCAAGGAACCAGACTTCCTGGGGTACCATCAGCCCCGGGGGAGCCTTGAATGCAGTGGGACCTGCGTGCAGCAGGGGAGATTTGGCCCCTTGTTTCTGCTTCCTCCCTGCTGCAATCCAGCCCTCCCCAAATGACGCCACCACCCCGCTGTGCTCCGAGGAGCTGGGGGTTCTGTGCGTGCCAGCTGGGGGGATGTCCTAGCCCCATCCCGCTGCTTGTGGTTAGGAGCCATTTCCTCTTGGCTGCAGCTTGTGAGACAATTTCTGGATTCTCTTTTCCACCTGTCAGGCGGCGATGTCCTGAGTGGTTCCGGGGAGCAGCAGCGCCGGTTATGGGCCAGCATCCTCCAGTGCGCCGTGGCAGGGGAGAGACCCGAGAGCATCGGCCGAGGTGAGCAGCAGTGATCCTGGGAGCCGCGCTGACTCCACAGTGGGGAGCAGTGACTCTGTCCCAGCTGCCGCCCGAGCTTCCTCCGAAGGATTTGTTGTGTCTCAGGAGGTGCCCATCGGCCTTCTGTCCCCTCCCAGGCCAAGCCCTTTGCCCACCCGGCTTCTGCTCTCTCTGGGATATTGCGGTGAGATCTGGGCATGCAGCTGCTGAGCGGATAGTGCCCTGCTGCCACGCTGTTCACCCAGACTCTCTCCATTGCACTCACTGCAGCTACTGGGCGTTCCCACTCGGCGCACGCCCAGGGCAGAACCCGGCCCCTCCAGTCAGTGGGTGGTTTCATCTCCTCCCCTTACACACCCAGTTTCCTCCCTACAGCCCTGACGCCTTCAGTCCCTTACGGAACGTCACAGCGCTGCCGTCCAGGGTCAGACACCCCCGCGCCGGGTCTCAGGGGAGGCTGTTTTTAATACTCAGGTGGTTAAGATTAGGGGAAACTCTTGCTGGATTCGCTCTCCCTGAATCCCCTGACTGGGAGCAGGTGGGCCTGTTCGGAGAGCCCCCGGGAAACTCGCTCTGGTCACCCCCACACTGAGTCTGCCCATGCTGGGCTCTTCCCTGCTCTCTGACCCTCAGTGCTTTGCAGTGTTGGTGACTTTCTCCCGGTGGCTGCTGCACTGACCGGATGCTGGGAGACGCGGCACAAATCGCCTGTCGGGTGAGGCCTGCGCCCTGGAGACGCCCATTGCCTGGGGCTGGCAGATCAGCACTGGGAGCTCTGGGGCAATCACAAGAGAAAATTCGCTTTCCCGAGAACACACTGAGCCAGCGCCTCGCTGGGGTAACTGCATTGGAGTTAATGGAGTTACCCCAGCATGACTTTGGCCCATTGTCTATTCCGTGCTGAAATCCGCAGGCCCATCTCCACTTCCTGCAGGAGCTGCAGTGCCTCCTGGGAGAAGGGGGGTGCTTGGTCCCAGAGTATTAGTGCTCCCTCCTCCCTGAGGGATAATCTCTGGACTCTCTTTTCCACCCAGCAGATGGCAGGGCCAGGAGCAGTTCTGAGGAGCAGCATCCGGACGATGGGGCTGAGACCCTGCAGCCCTACAGGGTGTTACTCTGGGGATCAGAAGAGGGCGCTGTCCTGAGCCCTGAGCTGCAAGGGACCTCCCGGAGCTCGTGTGGGTCTCAGAGACCGGAGAGTGAGCTGGGGGCCACGCGGGGGTGTGACCGGTGCTCTAGCAACTCCCCAAATATGCGCTCAGGGCCTGAGACGGGAGCGGGGCCGAGCCCGTGCCCGGTGTGTGCCCCGAGAGCCAATGGCACGGCCCCTCCCGGTGCGCAGGAGAGCAGCGTTCCCAAGAAGGAGAAACCCCACAAGTGCCCGGAGTGCGGGAAAGGCTTCCGGAGGAAGTGGGACCTGACCAAGCACCAGAGAACCCACTCGGGGGAGCGCCCCTACCCCTGCCCGGACTGCAGCAAGAGCTTCAGCCACGTCTCCAACCTCATCAAGCACCAGCGCATCCACACCGGGGAGCGGCCCTTCGCCTGCAACCTCTGCGGGCGCAGCTTCACCCTGAAGCAGGTGCTGGTCCGGCACCAGCGCATCCACACGGGCGAGCGGCCCTTCGCCTGCACCGACTGCGACAAGAGCTTCAAGGACAAGCAGAAGCTGACCATCCACCAGCGCATCCACACGGGCGAGCGGCCCTACGTCTGTGCCGACTGCGGCAAGAGCTTCGGGCAGAGCCAGCGGCTCAAGACGCACCGGCGCATCCACACGGGGGAGAAGCCCTACCTCTGCAGCGACTGCGGCCGGGCCTTCAGCCAGGTCTCCAATCTGTACACGCACTGGCGCACCCACACGGGCGAGCGCCCCTACCCCTGCACCTACTGCGGCAAGAGCTTCAGCCTGAAGCACGACCTCACCAAGCACCAGCGGGTGCACACGGGCGAGCGCCCCTACCCCTGCACGGACTGCGACAAGAGCTTCAGCCAGAAGCAGGACCTCACCAAGCACCAGCGGGTGCACACGGGCGAGCGCCCCTACCCCTGTGCCCAGTGCGGCAAGAGCTTCAGCAACGTGTCCAACCTCCTTGCCCACCAACGGACCCACCTGGGGCAGCGGCTCCCAGCGGCCGGCCGGGCCCAGCCCGGCCAGGAATGAACCATCATGGGGGTGCTGCTGTGAGCCGGTCCGGAAATCGGGGTGGGTGATGGAGCCACGTCACTTGGGCCGTGACCCACGTTCTGCTCCCCTTCCTGCCAGTGCGAATCAGGAGCCAGTGTCAGCGGATGTGCTAACTGAGGGAGCTGAGCGCAGGAGGGAGCAGGGCAAGGGGCTAGCCGCGGGAGCTAGATCAAGCCACCCCAGCCGACGTGTTGTCTGGCAGCATCTCCAGGACTGAGATCCCATTGGTTTCAACAGCACTTACACCAGGGTCTGATCCCCGCCCCCGACATCTCAAGCAAGTGTAAGTTACAGTGGAGTCGCATCACAGGCGCATTTAACTTATGCGATTTTAACTATACGCACTCGGCAAAACAAAACAAAAGAGAGAAATAACAATTTAAATACTGTACCCGTAGTGCGGGCGATTCCGCCCGCCATTCCACTCAATGAGCGTTTGACTAGACGCGATTTTCGCCTCACGCGCTGACTTCAGAACCTAACCCCCACGTAAGGTGCGACTCCCCTGTACGTTCTTGTGGCCCAGGCCCTGGAGATTCCAACCCTGAGATTCTATGATTCTGTGATAGGATGGGGAGGGCGGGCGCAAAGCGTTGGCCCCGCCTCGGGGCCGTCAGTAGTGGTTGGGCCTTGCCCCCATGTGGAGACACACAAGCTGGAGGAGCCGGCAGCCCGTGAGTTCCTCACCTTCCTGTGGGGAGTGGGGTTGGGCATCAGCCCTTAAGTGGCGGGCTCCAGCCATGGCGCTTCAGGCTTCGTTCCCTGGCCATGGGGTGGCCGGCGCTGGCCCCGAGCTCACCCCCGTCACCCTGGCCCCCGCTGCTTCCTCCCGTGCCCCATCGTCATGGCCCCCGCTGTCTCCATGCCCACTCCCCCATCCAGGGCTTAATTTGTCCCCAGGCTTGCCGGGACTGAGTAAGTCTGCTGGGAAAAGTGATATTTGTATGTTGTTTGTTAGCACTTCTCACAACAGACTCACTCTGTAGCAAGTCTAAAAAACAACCGAAAAAGCAAAAGAAACAACAAGAAAAAAGACAAGAACGTGCAGAGCTCCTTGTGTTTCTATTCTGTTTAGGCCCAGTAAAGAATAGAGACAGCTGTGCATTATTAGAATCATAGACTCATAGAATCTCAGGGTTGGAAGGGACCTCAGGAGGTATCTAGTCCAACCCCCTGCTCAAAGCATTTTTAATATTGAGTCTGCAAAAACCCTACATAAATAAACGACAATGATCTGGACGCGTGTCTGTGCATATTGATTTGTTTTTCCAAAAGTTAATGAAGTATTTTAGGGAAAATTGTGAGAGCGGCCGCCAGCGAGGGTTGGTGGCTGCACTCTGAGGGTTGTGAGAACCCTGCTCTAGAAAAGCAGCTGGCGGGACAGGCACCAGGCCCTGTTACACGGCTCCCACCCTATTGTCTTCAGTGGGGCTGGACAGCAGCAAATGAGGCAGACCTGGCGCAGCATCTGGCTTGGGCCTGTTTCTACTTGGTTTGACCTGTGGAAATGCGGAGCGATGTCACGGCGGTCAGTGGGGTTACTCCAGACTTGGCGCCCTGTGCTGCTCCCATTCAAGTCTGTCAGAGTTCCACCATTGATCCCCGTCCTTTAGTGTGAGAGCAGAACTTGGCCCGAGGGGCGAGATGTCGATGGTTCCCTTATTGACTATGTAAATTGTGCCATTTCGGGGTGATCTGGTGCTGGGGAAGAGAGAGTCTGGATAAGGAACAGTCACTCTGGTCATCTGGGTTTCCACAGTGCAACTTCCTGCTCCCAGGCGAGTAGGAGAACTCCCCCTAAATGTTTAAAATCTGTGAACCCAACCCAAATATCTTCCAAAACTGCTCCCAGCTCCCATCGGCCATTTGTGAATGAGCCCTTAGGTGGGTTGAAATCCCCTCCTTTCCATGGGATGAGTTGCAGGGCGGGGGGAAATTTTCATGAAGCCTTTTATAGGGACTAAATGCTATCTAGGACTCTGAAATAACCTTAACGTGGCCCATAGAGTGCGACCCTTCCTTCTGGATTTGTCATGGCACAAGCTGAACTGCTCCTTACTACTGTGCAGGCTTCATGAGCCATGGGAGCAAGGGGCAGCCTGGGGTAGGCGCGACCATGCGGTGCTGCCGGCTGGGAGAGCAGCCTGAGGCAGAAGCCTCCAGCTCGCATGATATTCCAGGCAGGACTGAATCTCCATCAGACGAAACTTAAAGAAGAGAATGACCTGGAGTCACTCCCATTCGGTGCTCTATGAGGAGGACAGCCATGTCTGTCCAGCCACCCCTGATCGACCTCACTGAGGTCTGCCAGCTGAGTGGGGCTGAGCGGGACCCCGGCTGGCAGGAGCCAGCGGACGGAGCCCCAGACTAGCAGCAGGCTGAGCCGGCTCCACTCAGCCCACTGGGCTTCAGATCATCCAGGCAGGCAGCGGGCTGAGCGGTCCGGCGGACAGGACCCCGGAAAAAAGGCACGAAACAATTGCCGTTGCTTTCACGGAAGGAAGGAGGGAGGGAGGGAGGCCTGACGACATGTACCCAAAACCATTCACGACAAAGTTTTTGCCCCATCAGGCATTGGGAGCTTAACCCAGAATTCCAATGGGCAGCGGAGACTGTGGGAACTGTGGGATAGCTACCCCTAGTGCACCCCTCTGTAAGTCGATGCTAGCCGCGGTAGTGAGGACGCACTCTGCCGACTTAATGCACTTAGTGTGGACATACGCAATAGACTGTATAAAATCGAATTCTAAAAAATCAACTTCTATAAAATTGACCTAATTTTGTAGTGTAAACATACCCTGAGTTTCTACTGTACTTATCGCTGTTGTTGGGTTTTGGTTACTTTCTCTGAAGTATGGACCTTGACTATACCTTGCCCAAGAAATTTGGACTTTGACAAAAAATAATTGACTATCCCACCCTAGATTTTACGTAAAGCTCCTTCAGAATATGTTTGATGCACCACGTGTAACTGGATCACGCCCTGTGATTCTCAGAGACCCAGCAGGCGCCAATGGAAAGTTTTTAAATCAAAGAGCTCTCAAACATATTAGGGATGTAAAGCATTAAGAAAGTAAACGTTCAAACCATTAAAATTGTTTCGGGTAAATGTTTAATTGTTAATGATTCACAATCTACCCCACATATATATTATCTTTGTCAAGTGTCTTTACTAACAACAAAAACAGTCGTATGTGTAAAACCCACTCTTTTATTTAACTTTTTACATCATATCCCTGAGCCACCCTAAAACACAAAAAGTCCCATTAGAATTTCAACTCTCCTGCTGATTTTGTTTTGTTTACATGCTCTGGTGTTGGTCTTGTGTGCAGCTGATTAACAGGAAGGCCAGCGTTGGAAAACACACGTTCTGCAGGCACAGACAATCCTGGAATGCACGGGCAATTCTTTGCCAGTTTTCCCAGCCTTGGAAAACGCTGTGCATTGACCTTCCACCACTCCAATGGACTGCATTCCAATGAAGGACAAGGCTCCCTCGGCCCGTGCCGCTTCCTGCAGCCCCCATTGGCCTGGAGTGGAGAACTGCGGCCAGTGGGAGCTGCAATTGGTTGAACCTGCGGATACGGCAGGTAAATAAATCGGCCCGGCCCATCAGGTTTATTGTCGACAGAGCATGGTAATAGCACCTGTCAGACTCTACGAGGATATTAAGACACGTATGCCGGGACACTGGACACAGCTCAGTGAGCGGTAGGACTTTCTATTCCCCCTCAGCTGGACAAAGATGCTCCCTCTGAGATCCATCTTTTTACCCTGATACAAACAAGTTAGTACTGCCCCTCTGTTATTGTTAGTTACTGCCCCCTGACGTCGCTAGTTATTACCCAGCACCTTGTACATGTTGGTTCAATTAAAACCTCTCTATTACTCACTGTCATCCTGACCTCATCTTTGGGAGGGGTCAGTGTGTTCCTGTTCTCCTTGGGGAATGTGTCTGTACCATCCTTGACATCAGGATGTTCTGGTACCACTTGATATCGGAGGGTGTTTGCGTGAGTGCTCTGTGCCTAGCACTTCTTAGGAATGTGTGTTTCTGCAGTATCAGCCCTGTTCTTGCCAAATGCTATGAACTTGTGAGCAGGCAGAGCCTGACGTCTGCTCACAGCCTGACTTTTGCCGACTTTGCTTTATATCAGCAAAGCTTGCTCACTGCTTCAGCTCAGGCCTCACACTAGAAAAAAGCTGGTGAATGAATACAACTCCACTGTATTTGTTGTGAGCAGGTGGGATGGAGACATTGGGAAATGATTCCAGAACCCACAGTTGTCCTTGTCATGTGGACAAGGGCCTGAGATTTCCCCACTTGGTATCTTTTGTTTTGTGTTTTACACTGAATATTGTATTTCTTTCTTTCAATGGCTATTCCCAGCTAATCTGTAGATCATAAGAACTAATGATTTCTCTGTCCTTTCTGTTAATTTTTGCATGATCGCCGTTCTCTGCAATTATACTGCTGCACCCCCCTGTGGTGGAAGACTGAAGCTATTTCGTACTTTCTTTATCCACACAGAAATGGATAGTATTACTGCCATTGGATCCTGAAATGTGAGAAACCTAAATCATCCAGTCAAATGAAACAAGATTATCATTGTCCACTAGGGGGTTTCTTGCATTGTCTCCTGAAACTGCAGGCACCAGATATTTCTGGAGCCGGCATCCCAGACTAGACAGACCCCGGGTTTGATCTTAAGTCTTTTGTAAAGATAAATGGCTGTTGTTATAAGTGCGGCTGGTAGCGCTGCCTGTAGCATGGGCCAAATCCACACCACCAGATGCTTTTGAATGGAGCCCGGAATCTTTATTTACTTGTTATTTTATTTTATTATTTTCTCTGGCGTCTGGGCCTTGACTGTACCTTGACCAAGAAATTTGGACCTTGGCAAAAAATAGACTTCCCTGACCTATAGCACAGTTCGCCTAACACTGTCCATTATTGGGCTCTGGGTTCAGTTGCTTGGAGCTTAGCCAGACTTTAACCATGGGGCCTGACATTTTCCATGCCAGGTCGTTTGTCTCAGGCTGAACAACTGGGGAAAGTTTCAGATGAGACAGTTCCGCCATCTCCAAGAATGAGATTAGGGGAAAGGACAGTTTTGCCCATGTTAAAATATTCGTATAACCTTTTCATTGAGAAGCTCTACTGCTCTACTGCCTTCATACTTTGGAGCAGGGACTTGAAATTTGGCACAGGATGTGCCTCCTGCTGTTCCCTTGAAAAACCATCCAGACTTTCTAGAACAGGGGAGAAAGAAATGGCCTGACTGGGATATAGAGGAGACAGAATTAAGGTGGCTGGAACACCTTAATTTTGGCATTTCCTGACTTCAGTGCTTGACTTTGCAACCTTAAATGTTCTTTTAACAGTTTGTTTTTAATGTAATTTTATATCTATTGTTGGGCCACGGACTTGTGTTGCCTGGGGAGTTTGAGGTACAATCTATTTGGCACTGTATGTCAGATGAGAGCTGTTCCCCCCTGTATGTTTGTGGTTTGTTTCTCTTGGCCTGACTTTTCATAAAAGGAAAACGTAAAAAAGCTTTAAATGACTGGCTGACCCAGGGAGCGTTGTTTATTTCACAGGCTGACCATTAACATCCTTCAGCCTTTTTTTTCTATGGGAAGAGTCTTAAATAAAGTTTGTTCCTAAAACCACTACTGTTGTTTGCTGAGAGCAAACGGGGTGGCTCTCGCTTGAGTTCAGTACAGAAGGGGAGCCAAGCATCAAGGGGTTTACAATCGAAGGCCCCAGTCCAGCAGTTCCACCTGCACAGGTGCATCAGCTCATAGGACTGGGGAATACGTTAGACGGGAATAGACTATACAGGAGTAACTGGGTGAAATTCTCTGGCCTGGGCCATGCAGGTGAGACAACATGTTCTAATAGCCCCTTCTGGCCTTAAAATCGGGCACTTCCCACCTGTACGTTACACAGCAGTGGCAAAGCAGGGCACCCATGCTTACGTTTCATGTACATTCCTGGGTTAGTTATATATTTAGTAGCAATGATGTGGCCCACGTACCCCCTCCCTTTCTTCTCTGCTCGTACAAAGCTGTGGAGAAGGCAGCAGTGGACTGACAGGAGTTAGCATACATGAGCGAGACGTCTGGAGGATGTGGCTGGGGAGAGGAGAGGGCTGCTGGAGGTAGGGTGACCAGACAGCAGGTGTGAAAAATCGGGACGGGGTGGGGGGGCAATAGGAGCCTATATAAGAAAAAGACTCAAAAATTGGGACTGTCCCTATAAAATCAGGACATCTGGTCACCGTTGCTGGAGGCCAGGTTGTCCCAGGATCGTTGCTGGGACCCTGCTCAGCTGCTCAGTGCACACTGCCAGCTGTGCAGTGTTGTGGGCTCAGGATCAGCCAGGACGGGTCTGTTTTTTGTTTTTAGTCTCAGAGGTGGCAACCCCAGCATGTGCTTCCCTATTGTTGCCGGCCCAAAGGGCCCGAGGAGGAGCAACAGCGGGGTTCGTTGCCCGGAGTGCGTCGCACTAATTAACACACCAGGGTGGAGAAGCAAACCAAGTTTATTTGAGCTCAAATAAGGTGCCAGGGAGAAAAAGCATTCTCAAATCCTGCACACCCGCGCGCAGGCGGGGTCCCAGTATTTATACCTTAAGCTGTCTGTGTAAGCCTTTTGTTTGGTTTTCCCCCTCACCCCTCCCTTCCCAACAGCAGTTACTTTAAACATTACATTTCAGCGTGTTAGAAAAGTTCCCATTCGCATGCTTATCTTTGGCCTTGTCGGCCCAGACGCATGTAGACTTTCCCCCTTTCTATCACTACCGCTTTTGCTAGTTTGAGTGAAGCTACAGCTGCTAGCTGTTTGCTAGAAAAGCTGACTGTTACATGTTTTGCTTGCTGTTTATTAGCATCTTAGGCTGGTTAAAGTTTACAGCATGGAAGAACTTTGGTTCACTCAGGCCCAGAGTCACAACTTTGGTTTACTTAGGCCTAGGGACACCAACACTATGACAGGGCAAGCGGCCTAGCAGGAGCCTGAGCCCAGCACAGCAGGGACTGACTTTGTGTTCAGCTTATTCAGCACTTGGCACAACAGGCTCCTGCTCCAAGGTGCTGCAGTCATGATAGAGCCCTGATCCGCGACTCTCTCAGTGCGAGGTGGGGCTGGGCGTTTCCCTCCCTGTGGGAAAGGGAAGTGACATGGGAAGGAGGCAGACCACTCCCATGGGGGAAAAGCCCTGAATCCTGTTAGGCCCTAGGATCAATGCAGGATTGTTCCCAAGGCTTGTGTGATGAGGCTTCCCCCACCTTCATGGGGGGAGAGGCCCGCAGAACGCTCAGCTCACTGCCATGAGCGAGACAACTTTTGCCCTTATGCAAAATGGCCACCATCTCCCATTGTTCTCAATGGGAGTGAAGCCGCAGCTTGCCCTTGGTTAAGATGATTGCCCCTTCTCTTCAGTGCTTGTAACTGGATGTGATGTTTGCCTAAGGTGACCATTTTTTTCAAATTTAAAACCAGGACATTTAAAATAGCTCAGCCAGCATGAGTAATAGTCGCTGTCGTAGAATATAAGTTGAAAAAATATTGCGGAGTATGCTTATCTTTTTTTTTCTTTAAGTGAAAGAATACAATAAAATGTACTTCTTTTATTTATATTATATATTATTAAAGTAATTTTGCGGGAAAAAAATTTGATATGGGTAGATTAGTACATAATTGTATACTTAGGATTTTGGGATCCAAGTAATAAATAAACAAGTGTAGCAGTAAAACAAAATGGTTTTAATAAAAAATGGTACAAAAGTTCTTAATCTACATTCCTAATTTTGCTTCTTACATTTTTGTGAAGAGTGGATTGATTTTAATAATAATTCGTTTTCCTGGATGTTTTTATAAAATTCCATGCAAGTTTGGTTAAAATTATATTTAGTAATTAGCAAACATTTCAAAGTTTCAACATGTACTTGAGTTTTATCACTGGACCAGATATTGTTCATCAAAGAAAAAAAGACATTCGGCAGGTGCATTGGTTCCTGGTAAACAGAGACAATATTCTACCAATTTGCCAATATTTTTGTAGGAAACATCATTTTCACTGAAGGCTTTGAATATTTCAATCCATCTGTTCGATAGTGGTACAGAATTTTGTCTCCAGTGAGTAATTTTTTCATCTGTAATGTAGCGCAGGACAAAGCAGGTTTCATCAAACAGTTCATCTTCTACTAAATTGATTTCAGAAAAATACTGAAGAATGTAATCACTGCAAACTTGAATGTTGTCATGGGTGAGTTTAGTGTTTAACAAAACCCAATTGAATTTTTCGGTATGCTTAATAGGTCCTTCCCATTCCTCTAGATATTGAATACATGTGTCATAAAATTCTATCACTTTTTCTTTGAAAATAGCAGGTTTTAATATGCCTTCTTCCTCAAGCTGCTTCAAATTTTGCCGCACCTGTAACAGCAAGAAAACGTTTGCTTTTCTGTCAGCTAATTTTGTTTTTAAGTCACTGTAAATATTGCTAGTTTCTATAATAGAAATCTCCTGTCCTTCTATTTTCAAAATAGCATTGTGGAACATTGATGACACGTTATGCAAAAAGTAAAGCCAAGACTCTGTCTCTGAATTATCAAAATAATTTGTGATAATTGTGGGGCTCTTCTCGTTTGAGGCAAAATATGATTTTAAGGCAGGATATATTTGTAGGACGCGCTCAATCGCGGGTCGTAATGCCAACCATCATGTGACACTGTATCCCAAGACTTTCTTATATTCGATGTCCACGAATTCACAAAATTCTTTCAATTCATTAATGCGCACTGTGTATATATAAAAGTATAAATAAATCTTGGTGATGAAAGTTTGCACATCAATTGGTACAGTTGGCTGCAGTTTGTATAGCATTGTTCAAAATATGAGCGGCACAACCAATTCCCACAAGCTCTCTTCCACCCAAATTTGATTTCAGCTTGGTAAAAATGTTATTTTTCCCACTTCTTCGCATACCTCCAAAGTTAGTATTGGTGTTGTCAGCACAAAATCCAAGTACCTTGGTATCTAAACGATACTTTTTTAACACTTCCAAAATATAATCAGTAACTATGTCAGCTGTTTCGCCTGGCAGATCTCTTACTTCCAAAATTTTGACGTGTATTCCAGACTGGTATGAAAAATATCTTCTTATTATGGGAATCAATTTTACTTCCTTGTGGTTTGATGCATCCGAATAAATAGAAATAAAATGTGCAGCATCTAAATCCTCTTCCAATAACTGTTTCGCATAAGGCACCAGCACATCGGTAACTATTGCCTCGCATTTTGTTCTAGAACATGTAAACCTGGCATCAAAACATGTTTTAATCAGTTTGCAGGTACTGATTAAAACATGATCGGAATGAGTGATTATGCATTACTGTGTGGTACGCCCATAAACCTCAGCTGCAGCTAGTTTTCTTTCGGCATCTTCAATTTGTTTTTTCTTAAAATATGATGTCACACTTGTACTTGCAATTGCTGCAGACACAGCCCGTTTATGTTTGACTGTTTGTATGTGGTTTTCAATGTCGGTTTTTCCACTGTTTGCAATAGAAAATATACTTCTGCATTTTACACATTCCACCTCACTATTGTCATTATTAGTACTTGCTTTGATGAATGTATATTTCGATTTTAACTCATCATTGAAGATGCACTTTCATCGTTTTGGCGCCATGGGTGTCCAAAAATAAACAATTATTACAAACTTCGTCGGATGTCGGTCTTGGTTCGAGGGGGCGAAGTCACCGGTCCAGGATCGAGGCGAAGACGCCGGTCCTGGTCCAAAGGCAAAGGCGTCGATCCTGGTTCAAGGGGCGAAGTCATCGGGTCCTGGCGAAGCAGCGAGTGCGCCGTGGCAGCGGAGCGAAAAACTCGAGTAACAGAGAGAGCGCGGAGCTCTGAGGGCCAGTGTCACGGTCCGAAGATGCTAGATCACTGGTGCCTGTCCTGTGCTGCGGAGGGCCTTTTATAGTCCGAAGCTAACAGCGAATTGGTCGATTTTGACGGGCTCTGTGTGATGACGTCATCATCGAGTTCCCATGGTCGGGCTGTATGTAATGCGCCGGAGTATTATCGAAGAGTCGCCACGGCCACAATATAGTGAGAGTGCGTGTGCTGAATGCTGAGTATTGCCGAGATCCAACGACGAGAACCGTCGTGTAAAATAAAACTAAAACTAGGATAAATTAATAAAATTGATTTAGGCTGGTTTATCAAGGATTGATTTGATGTACTCAGTCTTTTGATAAATTAATAATTTTTGATTTTGTATTCCTAAACTCTACTGGTTACATCTCACGACTAACCAGACCAATGTCCAAAAAAACCAGTACGTATGGTCACTTTAATCTGAAGTGATATAACTGCAGGCTAGTAGTATAAGGGCCCTACCATCAATCAAACCCTAACCCTGCTCCTTGACCCCTTAACCTGTCCCTTGACCCCTTAAACACCACCTTCCTGTCACCAGAAGTCCCGCCCCAGAGGATATTACTTCTGGGGTCAAGGTAGCCACATGACCAGAAGCAAGTATGCCATGTGACCCCTCTAAGAATTCCATCCACTGCCCTCTACCCATCAGGATGGGTTTTGTCCCATTAGCAGTGCCCTGAGAGGAGATTTGACCAATCAGGGTGAGTTGCGGGGTGGGGTGAGCTGTCCGTAAGTGGGTCGTGTGACCCCTCTAAGAACTTCTCCCACCATCCTCTATCAATCAGGAAGGGTTTCAGCCACTGGGAACCACCCCGAGAGGAGATTAGACCAATCAAGGCAAGTTCTGGGGTGGAGTGAGCCATCTGGAAGTGGGTTGTGTGACCCCTCTAAGAACTCCACCTACTTCCCTCTACCAATCAGGATGGGGTTCACCCCGATAGGACCGCCCTCAGAGGAGATTTGACCAATCAGAGTGAGTGCTGGGGTGGGGTGACCTGTTCGGAAGTAGGTCATGTGGCCCCTCTAAGAACTCCTCCCAACGCCCTCTGCCAATCAGAGAGCAGCACCATTACCCCATAAGTCCCAGCTCTGGGCAGAGGAGGCCATCTCTGACCAAGGACACGTGTTTTAGAAATTGTGGAAAGGCTGCTGAGAGGAAACATGGACTCCTTTACCACCCCCATGAGAACTTCGGACTTTGTTTTAGCTCCGAGCACCTTTGGACTTGTGTGGAGAAAGTGCTACCTCAGTGACAGTTCCAAGGAGGACCCTTTGACTCAACGTTGATGGATACGTTGGTATCCGACCCCAAAACCCTTGTTAGGCATCCCGATTAGTGTGAAGGCCTCTCATTGTTCACCCCCCTCAAGGTGGAAGGCGATCATGGCTTGGGGAAGTCACCAGCAGACAAGGTGAATGGAAAAGACATCGCTCGGTTAAATGAATAATTAAGAAACGACGGTTGAGGATGGGGTGTAATCAGTGATGAGCTGCCAAAATCTTAGGAACCGGTTCCCTACTGGGTCTTCGGCGGCACGGTAGGGAACCGCCCAGTGAGTACACCCCCCACCCACGTCCTGCCCCCCTCAGAAACCACAACCCATAACCCCCCCTGCCCTGCTCCTTGTCCCCTGACCACTCCTTCCCAAGACCCCCAACCCTAACTCCTCCCCAGGATCCCACCCCCTGCCAAACTTGCCCGCTCCCTGTCCCCTGACTGCCCCGACTCCATCCACCACCATCCCCACAGACCCCAGGAACTCCCACGTGGCGCCTACCCAACCCCCCCTTCCCCATCCCCTGTCTGCCCCCCCCAGAACCTCTGCCCAATCCAACCCCTCCTCCCCCGCCCCAGTCCCGGCCCTGGCCCTGGCCTCTTACCCCTGCCGGGGTCGGGGCCAGGGTCGGAGCCGCGCCGTGCAGCCGGAGTTGGGGCTGGGGCCGGGCAGTGGCTGGAGCAGGGCCGGGCGGCGCCTGGAGTCCTCATCGTGCCCCACCCTGCCCCAGCTCACCTGCAGGAAGCTTCCCCCCGGCTTCTCCTCCCACCGCGCCGCCCCAGCCAGACCCGGCAGGAACCGTGCCGCCCGGCCGGACCCGGGCAGGAACCGCGCCGCCCAGCCTGACCCAGGACCGCCCAGAGAATTCAGGGGGCCTGGGTCAAAGAAATTTTGGGGGCCCCTTCTATAAAAAACATTGCAATACTATATTCTCCTGGGGGCCCTTGCGGGGCCCATGGCAAATTGCCCCACTTGCTCCCCCCCACGGGCGGCCCTGGGAAAAATAAACCTTCCGCATTTCGGCACAAACCCAGTTTGGAGAAAACTTCTTTACAAGGTATCACTGGTTCTCAGCATCAGCTAGTGCTAAAAGGCACTAAAGCTCATTAAAAGGGTTGGACAAATATTTTCCATCAAAACTTTTTCTGGATCGAAAACTAGGGGTTTTTAAAAAGCAGAAAAAAATCACAGACAGTGTCTGCTTTCCTTCAAAATTTGTTGTGGTTTTTTTAATTGAAAAGCTGAAATTAGTCTGCCAAAACCTGAATATGGTTTGGGGTTTCAGAAGTGTGTGGCCAAATATTTGCTGCTTGCTGTATTTGATTGTTTAAAGAAACAATAAAAAAATTCTGCTTAAAAAAAAATCCAAAACTTTTGAACCACCTAAGCTTGTAACCAAACACCTGAGCCCATCCAGGCAGAGATTTTTCCAGGTTTTTTATACTCTGCTGGCTTCCTTGACTCATATCTGTCTCCATAACTTTGGGTTCATTTAGGTTAGAACATAAGAACAGCCATACTGGGTCAAACCAAAGGCCATCCTGCCCAGTATCCTGTCTACTGACAATGGCCAATGCCACATGCCCCAGAGGGAGTGAACCTATCAGGTAATGATCAAGTGATCTCGCTCCTGCCATCCATCTCCACCCTCTGACAAACAGGGGCTAGGGGCACCATTCCTTACCCAGCCTGGCTAATAGCCATTAATGGACTTAATCTCCATGCATTTATCTGTTTCCTAGAGACTGGCTCCATGGGGTCCCTCACAAACTGGAGACGGTTACTGTGGGTTTGTCTTTAGTAGAGCTTATGTACATACTCCACGAACTGAGCATTTGAGCTTGTTCCAGAATCTGGGATGAGCCTATGTTGTCAAAACTGAAATGCTCAAAATAGCACATGCATGTGAATGGACATAGGGTGCTAAAATTAAATTAATCCAGGGGTTCTCAAACTGGAGGTCAGGACCCCTCAGGGGGTCACGAGGTTATTACTGGGGGCCGTGAGCTGTCAGCCTCCACCTCAAACCCTGCTTTGCCTCCAGCATTTATAATAGTGTTAAATATATAAAAAAGTGTTTTCAATTTATAAGGGGGAGGGGGCGCATCAGAGGTTTGCTATGTGAAAGGGTCACCAGGACAAAAGTTTGAGAACCACTGAATTAACCCCTCTGGAGCCTCAGGGAATGCAGGGGAGGGGGGGTCTCCCTTGGTAGGGTTGGGAAGGACATTGCTCTTCTCATGTGATCCTTCCCCCCAGTGACTAATTTGAAATGAAGCTCCCCTCCCCTGACATGAATCTGCCTATGGCACTGAATTCAATGTAGACTAGAATTTGGCATTAGAGAAGTGAAAGGGATGGGAGCCCTAATGGAAAAGCTAACAGCTCGGCTTTTCTGCAAGCCTCAAACTGCTGAATGAGCTGTAGGGTAGGGAAGGCTGTGCCTCCCAAACAGCCTGGCCCTGCCCCCTATCCGACCCCCACCCACTTCCTGCCCCCCGACTGCCCACCCCCCCTCCGAATCCCGGACCCATCCTGCTCCTTGGCCCCTCACCGTCCCCCAGAGACCCCACCCCAACCACCACCCGGGACCCCACCCCTGCTCCCTGTCTGCCCCAATCCCTATCCACCCCCGACGGAACGCCCACAAGCCAACCCCCTTCCCTGCCCCTGACCACCTCCCCCTCCCTGTGCCCTGACTGTCCCCAGGACTCCCTGCCCCTTAGCCAACCCCCCCCCGGCCCCAGCCTCTTACCCCCGGCTCCCTCCTCACCCGGAGCCTCAGCGACTTGCTGAAGAACTGCAGCGTGTCTCCGGCGGGGCCTGAGCCCCGCCCCACTCCGAGCCGCGTGGGGAGGGGGTGGGGCTGCGAGCGTCACGCCGAGCGGAGGGAGCTGAGCTCAGTCTGGAGCTCGCAGCCCCGCCCCCTCCCCACGTGGCTCTGAGCGGGGCGGGGGTCAGGGGCCCCGGCGGAGACACACTGCGGCGCTGTCTGAGGACGCCGCTTGATGCGCTGAGGCTCCAGGAGAGGGGCGGAGGCGGGAGCCTCAGCTGCTCTCTTGGGGGCCCCTGCGGAGCCTGGGGCCCGGGGCAAATTGCCCCCTTTGCCCCCCCCCCGGGCAGCCCTGGCCGGACCCAGCCAGGAACCGCGCCGCCCAGGCAGGAACCGCGCCGCCCAGCCGGACCCGGGCAGGAGCCGTGCTGCCCGACCGAGGTCGCAGCTGGACCCTGGGGGCAGGAGCCCAGCCGCCCGACCCCAGAGTCTCGCTACGACCTCCCGAGCGGCGCGCCGCCTGGAGCCCTCCTCCCGCTGGCACCCCCGCCTCCCGGCCCCAGCTCACCTGGTGGAAGCGCTGCTTGCTTCTCAGCCCTCCCAGGCTTCCCGCGCGAACATTTGATTCGCGGGAAGGTGGGGAGGGGGAGGAGACGCTGGAGGAGCTTCAGCAGAGGAGGCGGAGTGAGGTGAGTTGGGGCTGGGGAAGGGTAGAGAGCTGCTAGAGCTTTAGTTAAATTTAAAAGCCCTTTTGGAACTAGTTGTCCCTCCAGGAACAACCGGTTCTAAAGGGGGCTTCTAAATTTAACAACCGGTTCGCGCGATCCGGTGCGAACCGGCTGCAGCTCACCACTGGGTGTAATGGGGCTAGGAACCAGGGATTGCATAAATTAACAACAAGCAGTAGGGTGCTTACACTGTTCTTTACTGAAAATCTCTCAACAGTTCGACGATGCCTTTCTAGAGGCCTCTGAGTACTTACACATCGGTAGCCCTGTGGGAGTAAATATATTGTGCATCAGCTGTTTTTGCTCGTGCCTGAGACACAGATCTCAAGAGGAAAATCTGGAAAAGGACAAATGGAAGAATGAACTGTAGTAAGATGAGGCCTGATCTGAAGTAAGGGTCAAGATGTTGCTAAGCAAATTTAGGCTGTGAGCCAGAGGCAGGCCCTGCTCGCAGAAATTGGCAAAAAGAGGGCTGCTAGAAGAGGAAGGGTTTCAGCTGCTGTGTACAGATGTGGTCTCCTCACCTCAAAAAAGATATTCTAGCACTAGAAAAGGTTCAGAAAAGGGCAACTAAAATGATCAGGGGTTTGGAGAGGTTCCCATAGGAGGAGAGATTAAAGAAGCTAGGACTCTTCAGCTTGGAAAAGAGGAGACTAAGGGGGGATATGATAGAGGTCTATAAAATCATGAGTGATGTTGAGAAAGTGGATAAGGGAAAGTTATTTACTTATTCCCATAATACACGAACTAGGGGGTCACCAAAAGAAATTAATAGGCAGCAGGTTTAAAACAAATAAAAGGAAATTCTTCTTCACGCAGCACACAGTCAACTTGTGGAACTCCTTGCCTGAGGAGGTTGTGAAGGCTAAGACTATAACAGCGTTTAAAAGAGAACTGGATGAATTCATAGAGGTTAAGTCCATTAATGGCTATTAGCCAGGCTGGGTAAGGAATGGTGTCCCTGGCCTCTGTTCGTCAGAGGATGGAGATGGATGGCAGGAGAGAGATCACTTGATCATTGCCTGTTAGGTTCACTCCCTCTGGGGCACCTGGCATTGGCCACTGTCGGTAGACAGGATACTGGGCTAGATTGATCTTTGGTCTGACCCGGTAGGGCCGTTCTTATGTTCTTAGGAACGTATGCCAAGACAGCACCAGAACAGCTGGGTACGAACACATCCCACACAGATAACAAGGAACAGGCAGACCCAGCCTAATGACAGTATAAAAGCACAATATGATGAATAGACAATATGGAAGGATAATATGATGGACAGACAGTATGATGGACAGATTTGTTCGAAACGACCTGGGCCAGGAGAAAGGCAGTAATGCGCAAAGGGGCTGCACCTCAATGTGTCAGGAGCGATGAGTAATCTGTTCTGCACCTGTGTATAAGAATACGTACTGGAGAGCACATCTTTGTCCAGCCTAGGGGGCAGTGGAAAGCCCCACCACTGACTGAGCTGTGTCCATTGCAGGGAGCACCACACCAGTAGCTACTGACAACAGGAACCAGCTCAGACTCCCTTATGGTAGGGGTCATGGCGTCCATTTTTACAGGCAGCTCTAAAAGGTTGTGTTAAAGCAGGCAATTAATAAAACGTATTTAAATGTGTCAGTACGAATGTGTCCCCTCCTCTATGCTTGTGTGAGTAAAACATGTCTCCACAGACGGCTCTGTTAAATAACTATATTACACCCTCCCCCCCGGAAGTTGGGAGCTTTGGTGGGGTGACCGCTACCATAAGGGAGTCTGAGCCGGTTCATTCTTCCATTTTGTCCTTTTCCAGATTTTCCTCTTGAGATCTGTGTCTCAGACACGAGCAAAAACAGCTGATGCATGATAGACTTACTCCCACAGGGCTACCGACGTGTAAGTTCTCAAAGGCCTCTAGACAGGCATCTGGGACAGGTGGGATCACAGAAACCCCCCTGGGAGCTGCCACCTGATGTGCCCAGACTACTGCTACCCCTGCTTTCCCTGCCAGCTCAGGACCCCAGCACCCTGTCCTGCTGAGCCAGACACTCCCGTCTGCTCCAACACAGACCCAGGGTCTGAATTACTTGCCCCAAGCTGCAGGTTTACCTGAAAGCAGCTAACAGAAGTGTTCCTGTCTTTAACACTCAGATGCCCAACTCCCAATGGGGTCTAAACCCAAATAAATCCATTTTACCCTGTATACAGCTTAAAATGTGCAAATCTATATCTAATCAAACTGAATACAGATAAGATCCCCACCAGTTCCACAATGCTCCTTTGACAGACTAATCTCCTTTTAGCCTGGGTCCAGCAATCACTCACACCTCCTGCAGTCACTGTCCTTTGTTCCCATTTCTTTCAGGTATCCTGGAGTGGGGGTGGGGGCTCTCTCTTTAGCCAGCTGAAGACAAAATGGAGGGCTCTCCCAGGGGTTTAAATAGACTTTCTCTTGGGGGTGGAGATCCACTTCTCACTCCTGTGCCAAGTCCAGCTCCAAGATGGAGATTTGGAGTCACCTGGGCAAGTCACATGTCCATGCATGACTCACAGTTTTTACAGGGAGCATCCACTGTTTACATGCTACCTTGAACTTCCTCACGTAGACTTCTTATGTGGATTGGAGCATTCCAAGACCCATTGTCCTTTCAGTGTTTCTTGATTAGGTACTTAATTTCAACATTCCTTTCCCCAGGAACTGACCAAATGCTCTACTAAGGTTATTTAGAAATCAAGCCGGTACACAGCCAACATTCATAACTTTGAATACAAAAATGATACATGCATACGAATAGGATTAATACATCCAGTAGATCATAACCTTTATGGAGATATGTGACGTGGCATATGTAGCATAAAACACATTCTAAGCATATTTCCATAGAGCCTTATGGGAGGTACCGTCACACCCTCCCCCTGAGCTTACTGCCAGAGACTTGGACACTGTCCATGGCGGAGGCAGTACCTGTAAAATCCCTGTTTGTTTTTGGTCACACTCCTTTCAAGTACCTTTAAACCATCTGATGTCATTCCTAAGGGTCCTAGCCAGTTTTGGGGGTCCTGGTCCTCAGATGCCAGAAAACAGGTTGGGGTGTAGTATTGTTAACAGAACGCAGACAGCGATATCTGTTACCGTGGAGGCGTTTTGGCATTTAGCCACCAATGCCATGAGGCGGCGTGCCTCAGTTTCCCCTCCTACACAGCAGCATGGGGCTGTTATGCTTTTGCTGCTGTTCCAAGCTTCCAGACTGTTTACAGGCGTAGGCTGAAAAGTAACATGCTTGTGGGGCTCTCCTGTCACCATCCCTAGCATGTACAACAGTTTCTTCCACAAAGCAGGTATGTCCCACATCTTTAAAGGGTTTAACACTAGGACGCATTCCTTTGTTTTATCCCATAGGCGAATTAGCAAAAGACAGAAGGTTAACAGCAAATCTACGGTGGACAGGCTTCGTTCACTCAGTTTGACTCCTTGAGTGTCTATTGCATTTTCCCAGCTCTCTGTAGCCTCTGGTAGGCACTCTGCCTCTTTGGAGAAGGCTTTTAATTCAGGCATGTGGTTGAGCCTTTGGCAAGGAGAGGGTGCACTGCCACCATGCCTGCCCTCGGCCCCTCCCTCTGGAATGTCTCTGGGCTGGACCGCACTCCCTTGTGAAGTTCCACCCATGCAGAGATACCCCATCACCCCCATCTTGGAGAGAGAGTTTTATCTCTTACAGGTGCAGCAAGAACTCCACCTTTCAATGGGGGGCTCTGGACCCCTTGGGCACCCCACTTTCTGTTCCCAACAGGCCAGCTGGATGGACTCCCCCGTTCAGGAGATCTGACCCCCAGGTTTCCCTTACAACATGAACCATAGGAGAAGGGGCTGGCATTTTAAATGCAAACTTTTCACCCTCCTCCTGGGAAAGTCCCTTCCCACAAAAGGTGGGCGGACTCTCTGCCCCCCCTTCCATCTGGGCTTCCCTCTCTGGGCTCCCCTCTGGGTCAGACACTCCTGTGTCCCCCAAAAGGGAAGGTGACCATGGTCCAACTGTGGGCTCACAGCTACCAGCTATGGCAGACTTTTCACTGGCCAGCAAAATTCCCCCCTTTTCACTCAGGTTGGGTTTGCTTCCAGCTACAGAGATCTTGGGGTCTGTTTCCACCACTGTGGTCACCAGGACCCC
This sequence comes from Mauremys reevesii, assembly GCF_016161935.1. Taxonomy (NCBI): domain Eukaryota; kingdom Metazoa; phylum Chordata; order Testudines; family Geoemydidae; genus Mauremys; species Mauremys reevesii. The sequence continues at coordinate 409,162 of NW_024100832.1, forward strand.
AACTTCCACCTTTGGGACACACGTCTCTATGCACCCCAGGGCAGGCCCTGCCCTCTGCTGACCTGCAATTTCCTGGCAGTCAACAGCTGTGGTGGCCCCCCTGTTACAAGGTGGTTCCTCCCCCTCTCCTGGGGAGATGATTACAGGACAGGAGCTGGCTTCGTCCAGCCCCTCCCTCTGGAACTTTCCTTGAGCCCCGGGACTACAGGAACTGGCCACAACCATCCCTGCCCCCAAAGCTGCATTCTTTACTGCTGCAGAGGAATCTATGAGACACCCTCCTATTCCCCCAGCAGTCCATGTGACTTCACCACACACCGACCCCGACTGCTAACCAGCCCTGGGACAGATTCTGCCACACTAAAGAAATCGTTTCCCAATAGAAACGGTGCAAAATTGTGTGCCACCGTTGCAACAGTCAGTTCAGCCTGCAAATCCTTAGTTTGCATGTGTACTTTAGCTAAAGGTGCAAAGACTTTGTAACCCGCTAACAGCTCTAATTCTGCCATTTTACCTGGCAACAAATCCTTCTTCTGGATAAGGTCCCTCCTGACCACAGAAATCTCAGCACCCGTGTCCCTCAATCCAAGAAGCACTGCACCATTCATTTTAACAGCATGCATATGCTCCTTGCTTGGTTGTGTGGAGCAAGCTTTACAAATCCTGGGTGGAAAGAGGCCACAGCCTGGCTCTGAGAAGCCGCAGCTTCATGTGTTACTTGTTGCCTGTTTCCACTCAAAAAGGGGCACTTAGTCCTCAGGTGCTCAGTTGACTTACAATCATAGCACCTCTTGGGCTCCTCTGCTTGCACAGGAAATTTGGGACGAGTTCCAGGGGAATTGGGAGGTTCCCCAGCCTCCTTTTTCCCAGGGGTAAAACGGTGATTCTGCTTCCCCCCAACCCTGTACCCCTCTCCCAGTGGTTTATGTTTGATTGCAGCTTGTGCTTGCTCATAAGAGTCTGCATACCCAGCTAATTCACCCACTGCATTTACCTTTTTGTCCCACAAATACTGTTTTACATATTCCCTGCACATATTCAGGAAGTGTTCCTGAGTAACCAGATCACACATCCCTTCGAAGCTTGTAATGCCCTTCCCCCACACCCACTTGTCTACCAAATCTCTCATTTCATTGGCATAAGCCACATTACTCAATCCAGATCCCCTCTTAAGACTCCTGAATTTAACCCTGTAGGTTTCAGGTGTAATCTGAAACTCTTTCAAAACCAGATCCAATAGGCATCTTACTGAATATGTCCAGAGCTCTACCAGTCCATTTTGCTATCAATGTGGTCATCTTTTGATCTTCAGGGATGGCATGCAGGGTGCCCAGTCTCTTGAAGGTGATGAAATATTCAGCGATATCGCTGGATTCCTCATACTGTGGACACAGTTGCTCCCATTTATGAATTTTTGGGGAAGTGGAGCCAGCAGGTGGAGGGTTTTGTCTCTTTGACTCCGTTACAGCCAGTTCATGCTTTTGGGCCTTTCTCTGGGTCTGCATAGCTCTCTCGTGGGCAGCCTCTTCCCTGGCTTTTTCTACCTCCATCCTTGCTGTCTCTGCCTCCATAGCTCTCTCGTGGGAAGCTGCTTCTGCCTCCACCCTTGCTGTCTCTGCCTCCATAGCTCTCTCGTGGGCAGCCTCCTCCCTCTCCATTAGTCTTTTATGTTCATTTTCTTTCTCTTTTGCTTCCAGTCTAGCCAACTCTAGTTTGTTAGCTGCTTCACGGCTAGTCATTTTCCTGCTTTCTTCTTCTGGGCCACATCCCCTCTGCAGTTCACTGAAAGTGGGATGCACTCAGCTCAGGGGATTCTTCGTTAACAGAGACTTTCACAGTGCCCAGTGTTCAGCCTTTCTGGGCAATTTGCACCCTGTGCAGTTTTAGCATCTTCAGATCTTGTCTCTTACTTATTTGGCTTCCTTTTCTGTCCCTACTTCCCTTACCCAAAATAAGCAAACAGAAAACAACAAACCAGTAACCACTTGGTCTGTTCTCCAGCCACCGACCACACTCAAAACTCACTTAAAATCACTACCAGTACCTCAAAGCAATCAGATGTGCACAGATTCTGCTGACTACGCCACTGTGACAGGTTGGATCACAGAAACCTCCTGGGAGCTGCCACCTGATGTGCCCAAACTACTTCAAGTCCTGCTTTCCCTGCCAGCACCCTGTCTTGCTGAGCCAGACACTCCCGTCTGCTCCAACACAGACCCAGGGTCTGAATTACTTGCCCCAAAGTTGCAGGTTTACCTGAAAGCAGCTCACAGAAGTGTTCCTGCCTTTAACACTCAGATGCCCAACTCCCAATGGGGTCTAAACCCAAATAAATCCCTTTTACCCTGGATAAAGCTTATACAGGGTAAACTCATCAATTGTTCGCCCTCTATAACTCTGATAGAGACATAGGCACAGCTGTTTGCTACCCCAAGTATTAATACAGACTCTGAGTTAATTAATAAGTAAATAGTGATTTTATTAAAGACAGAAAGTAGGATTTAAGTGGATCCATGTAGTAACATACAGAACAAAGTAAGTCACCAAGCAAAATAAAAGAAATGTGCAAATCTATATCTAATCAAACTGAATACAGATAATCTCACCAGTTCCACAATGCTCCCTTTTACAGACTAATCTCCTTTTAGCCTGCGTCCAGCAATCACTCACACCCCCTGCAGTCACTGTCCTTTGTTCCAATTTCTTTTGGGTATCCTGGGCTGGGGGTGGGGGCTCTCTCTTTAGCCAGCTGAAGGCAAAATGGAGGGCTCTCCCAGGGGTTTAAATAGACTTTCTCTTGTGGGTGGAGATCCACTCCTCACTCCTGTGCCAAGTCCAGCTCCAAGATGGAGTTTTGGAGTCACCTGGGCAAGTCACATGTCCATGCATGACTCACAGTTTTTACAGGGAGCATCCATTGTTTACATGCTACCTTGAACTTCCTCAAGTAGACTTCTTATGTGGATTGGAGCATTCCAAGATCCATTGTCCTTTCAGTGTTTCTTGATTAGGTACTTAATTTCAACATTCCTTTCCCCAGGAACTGACCAAATGCTCTACTAAGGTTATTTAGAAATCAAGCCAGTACTCAGCCAACATTCATAACTTTGAATAAAAAAATGATCCATGCATACGAATAGGATTAATACATTCAGTAGATCATAACCTTTATGGAGATGTGTTACATGGCATATGTAGCATAAACACATTCTAAGCATATTTCCATAAAACACGTTCTAAGCATTATTTCCATAAAGCTTTATGGGAGGTACTGTCAAAAGCCTTATGGGAGGTACTGTCACAGCATCATCAAGCTGTTGAGAGGTTTTCAGAAAACAAACAGTGTAAGAACCCCATTGCTTGTTTTTAATTTATGCAATCCCTGGTTCTTAGCCCCATTACACCCTATCCTCGACCATCGCTTTTTAAACATTCATTTACCTGAGCGACATCTTTTCCGCTCACCTTGTCTGCCTGTGACTCCCCCAAGCCATGATCACCTCTAGGAAGGTGAATAATGAGAGGCCGTCCCTAACAAGGGTTTCGGGGTCAGATTCCAACGTATCCATCAACGGTTGAGTCAAAGGGTCCTCCTTGGAACTGTCATTGAGGTAGCGCTTTCTCCACACAAGTCTAAAGGTGCTCGGGGTTAAAACAAAGTCCGAAGTTCTCATGGGGGTGGTAAAGGAGTCCACGTTTCCTCTCAGTAGCCTTTCCACAATTTCTAAAACACGTGTCCTTGGTAAGAGATGGCCTCCTCTGCCCGGAGCTGGGACTTATGGGGTAATGGTGCTGCTCTCTGATTGGCAGAGGGCATTGGGAGGGGTTCTTAGAGGGGTCACACGACCCACTTCCGAACAGGTCACCCCACCCCAGAACTCACTCTGATTGGTCAAATCTCCTCTGAGGGCAGTCCTATCAGGGTGAACCCCATCCTGATTGGTAGAGGGAAGTAGGTGGAGTTCTTAGAGGGGTCACATGACCCACATCCAGATGGGTCACTCCACCCCGGAACTTGCCTTGATTGGTCAAATCTCCTCTCGGGGTGGTCCCCAGCGGCTGAAACCCTTCCTGATTGGTAGAGGATGGTCACATGACACACCTTGCTTCCGGTCATGTGGCATCTTGACCCTGGGAGTAATACCCCCCGGAGCGGGACTTTTGGTGACAGGTGGGTGGGGTTTAAGGGGTCAAGTGGCAGAGTTTAAGGGGTCAAAGGGTGCGGTTAGGGTTTGTTTCATGGTATACTACCTATACTACTCAGGTTTACTGTACCATACAGTTTTTGTCTTGTTCATTCCGATCAGGTAATGTTTTTCTGCTGAAGGAACATCTGCCTTTGTGTGTGTTAAGATTCTCCCTAGAAGTCTCAGCAACAGCTTTTGTGGGTTGCTTATTTATGCAAAGAGGAGATCTTGAACGAGATTCCATGGGTTCAATAGTTGTTTCTGCTTGGCACCGTTGAGTATCATCTACCTGCAATACAAAGAAAAAAATTCTCATGCTTTAGTGGTATGGGAGAACCTTGTTAATTACCAGCAGGAAGTGAAAGACCCATTCCAAGCGACTGAATAATATGAATTAGCAGACACACGCTAAAAGCAAGAATCTTCAATGTTTATAGTTATCACTCTGAAAATACAACAGCGCTATGCAGAATGCTTTACAGCAACTACCTACTCCTCACCATGTTCAAGTTTAGAATGGACATTATTATCCATGCTTTACAAATCACAAGTCACATAATTTAACAAGGTATAGGCAAAGCTAAGGAGTAGTACACAGGAGTTCCCTGTCTAGTCTCTTCTTACTCAATCACTAATCTGCAGAACTGTATTTTGAGATATGTAATTTAAGTTTAATTACTGATATTTCATAATGAATTTGTAAATGTCCTATAGTTTATTCTGTAAATATGATAGCACTTGAAAAAGTTGTTTAGTCCTGAAGCATTTACATTGGCCTGCCGAGGCTGTCCCTCCAAGGGGAGGGATAGCTCAGTGGTTTGAGCATTGGCCTGCTAAACCCAGGGTTGTGAGTTCAATCCTTGAGGAGGCCACTTAGGAATCTGGGGCAAAAATTAGTCCTGCTAGTGAAGGCAGGGGGCTGGACTCAATGACCTTTCAAGGTCCCTTCCAGTTCTAGGAGATTGGTATATCTCCAATTATTGCCTTACCTTATATCCTGTCCAGACGTATTATGAAATATTCAGGAGAATGTCATGTCATTCTAAATGTTTAACATAATCTTCACAATATGTTTGTTGTGATGGTCAACACTAGCTTTGTAAAACTGTTGAAAAATTTCACAATGTGTACACCTTTGGGGTTATCTCAAATTCCAGTCCCCACTGCTATCACAATCGTCCTTGTCTCTCCTGCACTCCCCACCAAATTCTGACATGATTTTAGCATCAGTTAGATAAAACTTCAGTAGTTATAAATGTGTGCTTCATGACAATTGAAATCCTGAATGCCAAAGCTTCTGATAGTCTAGGTAATTGGCCCCAATTCTCATTCCACTTACACTGATGTGGGTCCTGTGTGCGAGGTGAGCATCAGGGCTTATTCTTCTAGTGCCAATACTTATCAAAATAAAAGCTGTTAAAATTTTGATGTCAAGTGGAAAAAGGGAAGACAGTCCTTACACTTCTGTCATTGTAATAGTAGCTTGAGAAATATAAGGCTAAATCTAAAAATAAATTATTTTTACCACTGAAAGCAGAGAATGTGGAAGCATTCCTTATTAGACCCAAGAGTTGTGGGGATAGTGTGCCGCCTCTCTAATTGTTCCTTCACTCTAACAGTGTTTTTCTAGCAATGGGCAAAATCTCAGATTGCAGACATGCAGTGACCAGTGTCTGGTTGAGGCTATCACAATACGAGCATTAAGACAACGTTCAGTACCAGAACTTCTAACGAAGGCAATCAATTTTCCTTCCAGTGTCCTCAATAATAAAAAGCAAAGGATAAAAATCAGATCAAGTTTGCATAAGGACTGAGAAAAGACTTCAGGGTCTGGCCCTAAAAATGAAAACTCTGGGAACAGAATATCTCTTTAAACAATTTGTTGAAGTATGATTGTTTTTGTAGAGATTGTTATTTAAAGAATGATCTTGTGTGTTGTTTAAATTGGCTAAGTTCACAGCAATGCAACAGCAAAAACAGAATTGTTACCAGCATATATTACTGGCAAAGCTAATAGGACCATTTATTATTAAGGGTACCTGACTCCTCCCATTACAAGAAGATCCTGTTTTCTGCTGCTTCTAACTTTACAAACTTTAATTGCTTGGGCTGAAATTTTCAGGGGTGGGGGACAGAAGCAGAATTTCAGCCAAAATGGTTAAGCTATTCCCAAGATCTGGCAACTTTTCTTTGAAAAACTCCATGTGTTGGGGCGGGGACCTGTAATTTGGCAGGGAGTGGCCTTTGTGCAGAGAATGTGCTTTTTGCCATCCCCATGAAAACCTGCCCACATTTGGCCAAATTATAAGCCTTTGAAAAAAATCACAGTTCACAGATACTCAGAGAGAATTCTTAGATTTTTAGCAGCTAAAATCTCTGAAGATTTCATCCTCGCTGAGTATACTTGAATCTCGCACAGCTCTTAGTGCTAACCAAACTGTGCATGAGCTATTCCCCACAGAGTGACTGCACATGCGCCATTTCCCCACAGCTCCTGGATGTGAAAACACGGCACACTGTGCCATCCCCGCAGAGCAATTGATATGCTCCATTCCAGGCCTCTAAGGATCAAAGCCAGAGTTTCCCTGCAATGGTTCTTCCCAGCTGCTTTGGTCCAGGCACCAGAACTGAGAGCAGGAACTTTTCTCTTAATAAACTCCCAATGATCCCTCCAAGCTGCTGCACAAGCACGCTGGTGGAGGAAGATACTGGACTCAAATGCAGAGGGGACAAAAGACAAATGGAGGGGTGGGGGCGGGAGGGGCAGACTGGGACAAGGAGTATGCCAAGATTGGGACTGGAATGGGAGTGTGGGGAGGGGGCCAAGGACAGGGAGCTGGTAGGCAATGCTAGGACTGGAAAACTATGAGAGAAGGCCAGGGAAGGGGGAAAGGAATGTAGAGGAGACACTGAGAGAAGACACAGAGCTATGAGGAGGAGGAGGAGGAGGAGAAGAAGGGAGTTTGCAGGGGGAATTTGCAGGGGAGACTAAGAGACTTAGGCAGAGGAATTGACAGGCTAGTGAAGGGAGTGGGTGGTGTTCTGCTGGTGTTCTGGTGCCTGTTGGGGTTTGTTTTGCTGTAGGTGGTGGTGGTTTGCTTCGGTTTGTGCTTCCTGGACTTACAGGTTTTAGGTGGGAAGGCTATGACCGATACAGAGGCAGCAGTGAAAGACAGAATGAGGATGACTGGATATGGAAGCTGCTGCATGTACATGATCCTGGAGGGGGTACCTGAAAAGAGTTTTGTCTGCCTGACGTGCCGCCTGATAGAGCAGATGGAAGAAAAGATCCGAGGACTGGAGATGCAGGTGGAAACTCTGGTCGAGTTTAGAAGGGGGTTCGAGCGGATGATGGAGCAAAGACATGAGGAGGCTGAAGGGAAAAGCTCAGACTTGCAGATGGAAGCAGGACCAAAGAATTCTGAGGGGAGACTCCTGGGTGAGGAAAGTGGACGGTGGAAGCACGTGACTAAGAGAACCAGGCAGAGAAAAAGACGGGCCAGTGAAGGAGAAATAGAGCTCAGGAACAGGTTTGCAGAGTTGGAAAATGAAGAAGACACTTAATGAAATTGAGGCTCAGGTGATCTTCAGTGGGATTCTGCCTGTTCCTAGAGAAGGGCAACAAAGGTGTGAAAAGATTATGGCGATCAACAGATGGCTCAGGCAGTGGTGCTATAAAGAGGGCTTTGGGATGTACGGCCACTGGGAAGCATTCATGGACAGAAGACTGTTCTCTTGGAATGGACTTCACCTGAGTAAGGAGGGAAATAGACTTCTAGGATGGAGGCTGGCACAACTGATTAAGAGAGCTTTAAACTAGGAATTTGGGGAAAATGGTTGGGAGATGTCCAGGTAATCTCCAAAATTCCCATAAAAGGGTAATCTCCCTTCTTAGCATTGAGAGGGAAGAAAACAAAGTAAGAGAGGATACAGCCATGGGTCGGAGAATGGAAATAAGGAGGAAGGGTAGTGTAGATACCAGTCTAATAGGTGATACTGGGGGTAGAATGTCTGTGCCTAACCGGGTAAAGAATGTCAGTGAAGCCAAATGGCAAAAATTAAGCTGTCTGTACACTAATGCGAGGAGCCTAGGTAACAAAATGGAGGAAGTAGAGCTACTGGTGCAGGAAGTGAAACCGGATATTATAGGGATAACAGAAACATGGTGGAATAGTAGTCATGACTGGAGTACAGGTATAGAAGGCTATGTGCTGTTTAGGAAAGACAGAAATTAAGGCAAAGGTGGTGGAGTAGCATTGTATATCAATGATGAGGTTAACTGTAAAGAAATAAGAAGTCATGGAATGGATAAGACAGAGTCTATGTGGGCAAAAATCACAATGGGAAAGAAAGCTACTAGAATCTCCCCTCGCCGGGAGCTGATTTGGATATGGATAGAGACCTCTTTCATGTTTTTAATGAAGTAAACATTAATGGGAATTGTGTGATTATGGGAGACTTTAACTTCCCAGATATAGAGTGGAGGACAAGTGCTAGTAATAATAGTAGGGCTCAGATTTTTCTGGATGTGATAGCTGATGGATTCCTTTATCAAGTAGTTGAAGAGCCAACAAGAGGGGATGCCATTTTAGATTTGGTTTGGGTGAGTAGTGAGGACCTCATAGAAGAAATGATTGTAGGGGACAACCTTGGTTCGAGTGATCGTGAGCTAACTCAGTTCAAGCTAGATGGAAGGATAAACAAAAATAGATCTGGGACTAGGGTTTTTTATTTCAAAAGGGCTAACTTTAAAGAATGAAGGAAATTAGTTAGGGAAGTGGATTGGACTGAAGAACTTGTGGATCTAAAGGTGGAGGAGGCCTGGAATTACTTCAAGTCAAAGTTGCAGAAACTGTCAGAAGCCTGCATCCCAAGAAAGGGGAAAAAATTCATAGGCAGGAGTTGATGACCAAGCTGGATGAGCAAGCATCTCAGAGAGATGATTAAGAAAAAGCAGAAAGCCTACAAGGAGTGGAAGACGGGAGTGATCAGCAAGGAAAGCTACCTTATTGAGGTCAGAACATGTAGGAATAACGTTAGAAAGGCAAAGGCCAAAAGCCATGTAGAGTTGGACCTTGCAAAGGGAATTAAAACCAATAGTAAAAGGTTCAATAGCCATATAAATAAGAAGAAAACAAAGACAGAAGAAGTGGGACCGCTAAACACTGAGGATGGAGTGGAGGTTAAGGATAATCTAGGCATGGCCCAATATCTAAACAAATACTTTGCCTCAGTCTTTAATGAGGCTAATGAGGAGCTTAGGGATAATGGTAGGATGACAAATGGGAATGAGGATATGGAGGTAGATATTACCACATCCGAGGTAGAAGCCAAACTCAAACACCTTAATGGGACTAAATTGGAGGGCCCAGATAATCTTCACCCAAGAATATTAAAGGAACTGGCACATGAAATTGCAAGCCCATTAGCAAGAATTTTTAATGAATCAGTAAACTCAGGGGTTCTACTGGACAACTGGGGAACTGCTAACATAGTTCCTATTTTTAAGAAAGGGAAAAAACGTGATCCAAGTAACTATAGGCCTGTTAGTTTGACATCTGTAGTATGCAAGGTCTTGGAAAAATTTTTGAAGGAGAAAGTAGTTAAGGACATTGAGGTCAGTGGTAATTGGGACAAAATACGACATGGTTTTACAAAAGGTAGATCGTGCCAAACCAACCTGATCTCCTTCTTTGAGAAGGTAACAGATTTTTTAGACAAAGGAAACGCAGTGGATCTAATTTACCTCGATTTCAGTAAGGCACTTGATACGGTTCCACAGGGGAAATTATTAGTTAAATTGGAAAAGATGGGGATCAAGATGAAAATTGAAAGGTGGATAAGGAACTGGTTAAAGGGGAGACTACAACAGGTCATACTGAAAGGTGAACTGTCTGGCTGGACGGAGGTTACTAGTGGAGTTCCTCAGGGATCGGTTTTGGGACCAATCTTATTTAATCTTTTTATTACTGACCTTGGCACAAAAAGTGGGAATGTGCTAATAAAGCTGGGAGGTATTGCTAACACAGAGAAGGACCGGGATATCACACAGGAAGATCTGGATGACCCTGTAAACTGGAGTAATAGTAACAGGATGAAATTTAACAGTGAAAAGAGCAAGGTCATGCATTTAGGGATTAAGAACAAGAATTTTGGTTATAAATCGGGGACGCATCATTTGGAAGTAACAGAGGAGGAGAAGGACCTTGGAGTATTGGTTGATCACAAGATGACTATGAGCCGCCAATGTGATATGGCCATGAAAAAAGCTAATGCGGTTTTAGGATGCATCAGGCGAGATATTTCCAGTAAAGATAAGGAGGATTAGTACCGTTATACAAGGCACTGGTGAGATCTCATTTGGAATATTTTGTGCAGTTCTGGTCTCCCATGTTTAAGAAGGATGAATTCAAACTAGAACAGGTACAGAGAAGGGCTACTAGGATGATCCAAGAAATGGAAAACCTGTCTTATGTAAGGAGACTCAAAGAGCTTGGCTTGTTTAGCCTAATCAAAAGAAGGCTGAGGGGAGATCTGATTGCTCTTTATAAATATATCAGAAGGATAAATATCAGGGAGGGAGAGGAATTATTTAAGCTTAGTACCAATGTGGACACAAGAACAAATAGATATAAACTGGACACTAGGACGTTTAGAGTTGAAATTAGACGAAGGTTTCTAACCATTAGAGGAGTGAAATTCTGGAACAGTCTTCCAAGGGGACTAGCGGGGGCAAAAGACATATCTGGCTTCAAGACTAAGCTTGATAAGTTTATGGAGGGAACGGTATGATGGGATAGCCTAATTTTGGCAATTAATTTGGCAATTGACCTTTGATTATTAGCAGGTAAATATGCCCAGTGGTCTGTGATGTGATTTTAGATGGGGTGGGATCTGAGTTACTACAGAGAATTCTTTCCTGGGTGCTGGCTGGTGAGTCTTGCCCACATGCTCAGGGTTTAACTGATCGCCATATTTGGGGTCGGGAAGGATTTTTCCTCCAGGGCAGATTGGCAGAGGCCCTGGAGGTTTTTCACCTTCCTCTGCAGCATGGGGCACGGGTCACTTGCTGGAGGATTCTCTCACCTGGAGGTCTTTAAACCACGATATGAGGACTTCAGTAACTCAGACACAGGTTAGGGGTTTGTTACAGGAGTGGGTGGGTGAGGTTCTGTGGCCTGCGTTGTGCAGGAGGTCAGACTAGATGATCATAATGGCCCCTTCTGACCTTAAAGTCTATGAGTCTAAGAGAACTGGGGCTGGCTGAGCAGGGAGATTGGGCCAAGGAGCCTTAATTCCAGCATATACGAATATTTGAGTGCTTTTGCGTGTAATCCATATATGCACGTGCACACCCCCCCAGGCATCCAGGCCTTTCAAGAAATAATCAAATATTTGGGATGAGCATTAAAGTGGGAAGATTGACCTCATTCCCATTTACCAAGTTAATGAGCACCTGGCATGAGATCACAGATTTGATCATACCAACAATTTTAAGTTTACCATTATGCCCAGATCTTTGTTATGTGCCAAGCTTTATTCATTTTATTTACATTGATGACCTTGTCTTCACTATATTCATGGCAGATATAAAGGAGGTATGAATAACACGGCATATCTTCAAACTCACTTGGAGAGATAAATACATTATGTGGATTTCCCATGCCCTGCACATTCAGATACATTTTGACGATCAGTTACCTTTGGTGATTTGCTGCCACCAGCTGTCGGTTTAGAGATCTTGGCAAAATTATCTGACCTGCCTTTCTGTAAACGTTGGCCATATGGTGACAAATTTTGGCTTTGAGCAGCAAGACGGGGACTGGTCTTTAGGTTTAGCGCTGTTCTGCGCAAAACACAGGGGTTGGTTTTCCCAGTAGGAATATCAGCAAAGCCTGAAAAATAAACAACAGCCATGAACCACAGTTGATTAAATTACTTTATTGTTCCAATCAATCTGATCTTGCTCAATTCAAGATGGAGATGACAACGGGTAATAATTTAAGAAAGTAAAATGGCATTTACTCACTGAATAACATAGAATGGGGGAATGATTAGGACTATCTTGCGTTCCTAGAATTTTATAGGTGAACTCAGGCAAGGGTGTGGATCTGTGCAACAGCAACTCTACTAAAATGGCAAAAAGAGTTTTCCCCAAGCAAATGTTCTCTTTTTCCTTTAAAGGGACACCATTAACTGGAAAATCATTTCCATCTGAAAACGATGTCTCTTCTATTGTTCTACATAGAGCCGGCCAGAGGGAGACAATTCTGTTTTGCGACCCCTTTCGAGGTTTCAGAATTTGTTTTTATTCTAGATTGGAATGAAAACATAAGCCTTTCAAATGCTTTCATAAAATGAAATTGAATCAAAAAACATCAGGCTTTCAATTTGGGGGCCTTCCTCCCTGCTCAGCAAAAACTTTGTCCGAATCAATACATCTCCGTAATACATTTCGGCTTTGACAATGCAGCACATTTCAATGAAAAAACATTTAGCTAAAAATGTTTAAGCAAAAATTTCCCCCCTTCCTATCAACCAGAAGAAAAAGGTGTTTTATATTGGGAATGGCTGGGCCTAGAATCCCTCTCTTGCAACCTATACGAGGGCTGAATTTGGCCAATGATGTCCAAGTTTTTACAATGCTTCCAAGTCACACCTATGACAACACGATTATTTAGATAAGCGCGCGCACACGCTCTCCCCAGTGTGGACCGTTCTCCTCTAAAGAAGTAACAATGACCTTTTCTGACCAGCTCCGGGAGTCCGTCTGGCTCATACTCTTGCTCGTTGTCCTGGGTCAGTGAATGTGCCACCTCATCAGCACCTGACCAAAGGAAAGAGTCATTACCTGTACAAATAACTTTAAGGAGACTCTGGAAAGATGCGTTTAGAATGCAATGATCTCAATCATTCATTTGTTAATGAAGTACATAAGATGTGTGTTTGTGCAACCACAGTCAACTATACCAGAGCTTCAGAAGCTATACTGATTTATGAGGATCTGGCCCCTCATCTGAATCAAATGTAATAATGGATGTTTTGAAAACATGTGTTCTAAATAAATGCATTAAGGTGAGAAACAGGATCATGATTAAGGCTATGTTTTAGTCATGGGTATTTTTAGTAAAAGTCACGGACAGGTCACGGGCAATAAACAAAAAGTCAGGGCCCCGTGACCCCTCCATGACTTTTACTGAAAATACCTGGGATTAATCTTACCGCCTGGGAGAGGGGACGCTCCTGAAGACTGCTGGGGAGTGGAGAGAGAGAGCAGGGCAATGCTGGTGCAGGGGGGGAAGGGGTGGCTCAGGCCCCACCACCACTAGTCCCAGACTGCTGCTCCAGGGACCGTGCCTGGGGCTGACTGAGCAACGGGCTTCCCCAGCTGCTGGGATCCTGGGATCAGCTGCACCAGCACTGCAAAATTCACAGAGGTCACAGAAACCGTGACTTCCATGAATGATTTGCAGCCTTACAATCATTCTAGTAGAGCATTTCCTTCTTCAACTACCCCAGACTTGGCTTGTGCTCCTTTAATAGAGCATTATGGTCCGCAATTTGTTTCGGCAACATTGCTTTTTCCTTCCCCAGCTGCTTACAGGATTGCATCCATGTCTTCAGTTTACTGTGAGCGAATCCATTTTGCTTCTTCAGTTGATCTAAAGCCTTCAGATTGTCTAGCTATAAAATAAAAAAAAAATTTTAGTTGCTAATAGGAAAATTCATTCTTCTGTCTAAGCATTATACTCTCACTAATGGCATCTCACCTGCCATTAAAAGTTCAGTGCAACTAAAAATCCAAACAAAAGTTATAATATGAATTTGTACAGTAGAGTTCACTTAGTAATATACAATTGAATTATAGCAGCTTCTAATTCCAACAGAGAAACATTAAATCATGTTTATTGGAAAGCTACGTGTGTGTAGATTTCCTTGATAGAGAAATCATAATCTAAATATAATATTCAAAATAACCAAATGACAGAACCCAGCCGAATAGCATGTGGTCCAGGCATGTTTGTCCACCCTATGTGCATTGGGGTGCCAAAATAAATGGATGGTAGATATCTGGCAGCCTTATAAAACGCACTTCAGGATAATGTAAATATCAAACACAGTGCTCCATCAGCTGGGCATGGAGTGAGTACTGTAACTCAAGCCTGCTTGCCACAACACCGGCTCCACACTGTGCTACATGAGTGCTTTTTGATGTGTATTTCTGAAGCGAGAGCATAGAACTACAGTCCTCATTCACCACAAATGGAGGTAGAAAAAGATTGTAGGCTAGAAAACGCAGAGGGAATTGATAAGAAAAAATTCACCTAGATGGACAGGTTTAAAAACGTTTCCCCTTCTGCTCGGCAGTAAACACCAACCTCTTCTGGGCACACACTGTCTAAAGTGCTCTTCAATCCTTCAATGCTGAGCAAGCCTATGGAGAGGGGGAGGAGAGTCCAAACTCCTTTCCTTGGTAAAGCCTGGGTCCTTGACCTGATAAACGGACAGGGACAATTCCCACTCCATTGTGACCTAAAATTTGGGACCCCTTCTCTGCTTGAAAGAGGGTCCCAGACTGAAAAGCAGAGATGAACAAATTACATTACCCTGCCACCTGAGAATGGGCTTCACAGAAGTAACACATCTCTCTGCACACCCAGATATACTCGGGTGGGAGAGAAGGGAGGCAGTGAGTCTGATACAGAGCACTCCAGGAGACCCGTATATAGGAGAAAACCACAGCAAACACATCCTAAGGGTACGTCCAGACTACCCGCCCTATCGGCGGGTAGCGATCGATTTATCGGGAATTGATATATCGCGGCTCATCTGTCTTGTTGGAGAGACTCTAGTTAACCTTTATATGGATTCAGAGCTTATCCAAAGCTCATGGCCATGGCTCAAATATGCATTAAGTGTGATCTAGGTATTAAGGGGAACATTAACATTCCGTGCTGCTTGGTGGGTATTAAAAAAGCTGTTTTCTTTGCTCAAAAAAGGGGTGTGAGATGCGGGACAGGTTTAAATTGCAAGCTCTGAGTCTGTACCTATTAGAAAACGCAGCTCTGATGGCCTCATAGAGTGGAGTTTGTCACTGTAGTGGTGTTGGTAACATTAAAACAGGGTTAAGCCCAGTAAGAAAAAAAAAAGTCTGGGTGTGCAGCACTGGCTAGTAGTCCTCAGGAGCTTGTGAATTACTGTCTTAAGACCCTCTATATATTCTACTGTTAACTTGAATTAGAAGCCTGGCACGATGATATTTGAAAGTAAAGAATCTATTTAACTCTGGAAAAAAAAATAGGTAGAAATGTGTATCTCACATTTTCATCTCTTCCGCATAATTCTGGGTCTCCTTCAGAAACTGTTAAGCTGTTTTCAGTTCTTCTTGCAGCTGATGGATTTCTAACACGGCTGCTACTCTGAAACTTAAATATTAGTCATGAATAGATCTTCAAACACAATAAAGAGGACAGTTAAATTTTACATCAAATAAAAACTCAGCATCACCACATCCATTTGAATAGTTCAGATATTAAAAATCCTACTTTGTCGAGTTCTGCTCATAGAGCGTCGTTGGCTTGCTGCAAGTCCTGGTTCATCTGGTCGCACGGCAGATCCCCTGTCAGTAAGTCATGTAGCTGACCAAACACTTCCTAGAAATGTAGAAGATTGGGGGTGGGGTAGGAGAGAGAAACACACTCCTGTTACATGTTTCTTGTCAAGTTACTATAACTATTAACACTGGAAAGCGCGGGGGAGGGACTGTAAATCACCTCTGTAAAAAGTTACTAATTACACTAATTACACTCTCTGACAGAAGCAAAAAGAGTTTAAAACCCATTTTTAAGTAAAGCATAAATTCTGTTATGGACACTAATGGCCATGACTCACTTTGGCCAATCAGAGTAGCCTACTTCATCTGCTACACCAATACAGGTGGATCAAAAAAATACTAGCAAATAATGGAATGAAGCTTATATATCGATTCAAAAGTAGATCTCCATAACAACATTGAGCATTACAACTAAGCAACCAGACTAAGCCCCAATAATCATGATCCTTTGGAGTGGGGGGAATTCCCTTCTTTGCTATGATAACATGTTTAGTTTATTGCTGTCAAAATGTTTTTCATGAGGAAAATGCCTTAGTTATTTTCAATTTGACTTCACACACGACTGGGCAGCAACAGAAGTTTGTAGAGGGGCACTGACTCCTCCCGCCTCAGGTCTGGGGGAGCAGAACTTCACTAATGGACACCTCCTAAGACCCTTAGGTATCTAGCCCATCTCCTGCAATCTTTAGGAGATGCAAAGTCGATATCCATCTGGGTATAATTCGTTTTTGAAGCTTCTTCCCAGCCCCACTGTCCTTATGGTTGGGGCTCTACATGAATTTGAGAGGGGATTTATATGGGGGAATAGGGCTCTGAGGGCACGGGACTTTTAGTAGGGGGTGTTGGGTTGGTAAGGAAAAGAGAGGGCTCAGTGGGGGAGCAGAAAGCGGAGGAAGATAGGGAGGGAAAGCACTAGTGGTGTCTCCTGGCAACAAAGCTCTCTGCCAAACTTCTCTCGGCAGCAGCTGCAGGACTCCCCTCTAACAAATCATAGCAGGTTTGTCAGCTGGAGAAGGTAGTGAAGTGCTAGTGCTTCCCCTCTGCTTTCTCCTAAGCACCCTCCTATCCTCCAGCAAGACACCTGCTCCATCCCATGTCCTCAAGCACCCCCACAGCCTGTTCCCACTCTCATTGCCAGCCAGAGACCCATCCTATGAAGTCCCCACCCTCTTGGATCCCAGTGATCCATTTCCCCAAATCTTTATGTCTCCCCACCCCCTTATTATATTCAGCCTCTCTGCCCTCAGACCCTTTCCAAAGCCCCACTCCTACCCTGGGTTGGCCTGCCAGGAGCAGAAGAATGCAGGCGAGGAGGGTCAAACTCAGGAAGAAGTGAGCAAATTATTAGCAAAATGTTCAAACTTTTTTCTGATTTTATTTTTGTCATCGAACTATAAATTAGAGGTGAACAAATTGGTAGCCTGCCTGCCCAGCCTACCTTGAAGAAATACGGATTCACTTCCTCTTACCAAGTTACAACCACCAGACTACTATTATCACCAGCTAGGGAACATGGCTTTAGTCAACTTAATTCGTGGTAGGCCAGTAAATTGTTTCACTAACAAATACAGATCCATTCAAGGAACTGAGAGGGCGTGGGATCAGCAGGGCCCCATGTACCGGCGCATAAGCACAGGGCTCCAGAGGTTGCCAAAGCCGGCCCTAGGGGTACCATTACAGGGAAAAAATTCTGACAGCGTGCACGTGGGCGCGCACACATCAAATATGGAATCGTCAGCGTTTTTTCTTCTACATGGACAAATACTCAATGAACAATTTGTTCACTCTGGTAATAGCAGTCTGGAGGCAACTTTAAACTTGTGAAAAAATGGGTCTCGTCTTACCTTTTCCTTTTCTTTTCTTTTCTGTTCTAAGGACCGACGATTATTTTCGACAAATTGTCTCTGATGACTCAGTAGGTCGTCCATTTTTTGCTCCAACATTTCACGCTATACAAAGTTTAATCATAAATCACAGTGATGCAAGGGTAATATTTATTATTTGTACTACAATAGCAATCCCACCCCCGCAATCAGGATTGAAATCCCACTTTAGTAGGCACTGTTTAAAAAAAAATAACAAAAAAACCCGACATACATACGAGGAAGTCATGGTCTCTGCCCCAAAACTGCTTACAGTGTTCCATGACTTAGTGAACACTCACACAGGTATCCCATACCAAACTGAGAACAGATTACACTTGGCTAGAAGACAAGTGTGTGCTAAAGTTTTAATAAGTGTTTAGGCACAGGAGATAAATTCAATGCAACTTTAAATTTACAGAGAATCGGCACATTGATTGATCAGAAAAAAATTACTGAACTATTTTGAACATATTTACTAATATAATCTGCAATTCAATCGGATTTCAAACTCATGTAAAGAAGCTAGACTATAATAAGAAAAGCTCTCAACAGTCACATCTAGAGGTTATGGTGACAGAGCTATGCCAGTAACTCAGGTAATTTACAAGTAGCATCATTGTGACATCAGAAGCAGCAATCAATCAATCTTTCCTCTGCACTTTGCTATCAGTCAGTGAAGTGGAGAGGGCCTATTCACAGGTCAAAAGGTCTCATTGTTAAATTACTTGAACATCTGTATACAAACATGGTAATAACCCTGGATTGACTCATTGTCCCTGGCCTCAACCTACTCCCAGCCAAGACCTTCTCTCAATGGGATCCTCACAGAGGTAGCAAAGAACCGCCATTACCGTACCTCTGCAGAGGCAAATTCTTAACCCCCATTCATATGATGGTATAATCTTCAGCATCCTGTATATAGGATGTAGGAAGCAGCAGAATTTTCTAACAAGCAGCAGCATTTTCTAACATTCTTAAGTAGGCAGCAGAATCTGCATGCATAGATAAAATCCCTGACAGCAAAGGGTAGGTGACAACCATCACACCTCCAGAAGACGTATGTGGTGGTGCCTTTCCCCACGGCAACATAACTTCTTTAATCTAAGTGTGTATGGAGGGGCAGAAAGGGGATGGGAAAAGAGTTAAGCTAAAGAGAAATATGAAGAATCGTGGAATCCATGACTTGCATGAGCTACAATGTTCTACCCAATGCACACGGAAATTGTGGAGCTGCAACAATTGGCAGAGGCCAAAACATTCAGCTGGACTAACTTCCCCATGTTAAATAGGGTGAAAAGCCAATGATTTTCAAAGAAGGAGACAGTGGTGCTGTTAAAACGTCTTTTTATGACACTTTCAAATGGCTTTAGGATATATAAAATATCTGTGTTTCTTAGATATTTGTTATCGTTATTCACTCTACTGCAATAACAATACTGCATTGCTGGCTGCCTCATTAGAGAGTTGGCCTGCTATTTGTTCAGTCTATCAGAGCAACTTATTCATAAAGGAAAAGTTTTCAAGGTGCAGATCTTCCCCACAGCACACACCCACCTAACTGGTATTAAAAAAAAATAATAAAAAAATGAAAAGGTAGGGGAAAAAAGGAACCAATCACTAATCCCAAAAGTCATAGAGCAGCAGATGATCCACTAGTTTCCATGGTTCTCCTGCTACGTTGTCCAGTATATCAATGCAGTGGCTGACCCACTAAACCAAACAACCACTTCATGCAGTGGCAAGGAAGCTCCTGCAGAGAAAGGAAGTGCTGTGCAGGCTGCTGAAATCTTGCCCACCCTATCCCATATAGCAAAGTGTAGGCCTCTTCATGGATATGGAAAGATGGGGCCAAATAAGGATTTGCCTCTTAATGAAAGGCTGGGTTTGACTGGCTTTATTTCTTTACTCTTATCAGTGTACACCTGTTTGGCATCTGTTTTAGCTAGCAAAAAAAAATCCATTTTATATGATTAACACACGTTTGCTCCACTAATGCAAATTATTTCAACGTTTCAATTATATCAGTACTATAGCCACAGAAATTTCTTGGCTTCCTTGCACTGAATACAAGAGGGCCTTTTCCCCCTTGATTCTTCTGCAGCAAACCGGAGAGGTCTTGGAAGGACCCAAGATCTTGCATTCTGAGCACTTTAAAACTCTTCAGTAAGGTGTGTGAATTCTTTCCTGTCATGGAAGGGATCCAGAGGTACCACCAGAATTTAGAGGGTCCAAAGGATAGAGAAAAAATCTGTCCTGGATCATGCAGGTCTGTGACTCTAAGTGGACAGCACTGTTCTGTTTCCTTGTTTATGTACCAGCCTCACAGACTGCAATACAGTTCTACTAATAGGCTTTATTAACTTCTGCCTGTGCTGGTGCTGCATAAGCAAAAGTATGAGATGTTTTAGCTCACGTAAAGCTATTTAAATCTTTTAAGGGCATAGGGAAATGGTGGACTTAAATATACAGTAGAACCTCAGAGTTACCAACTCGGGAATGGACGTTGTTCGTAACTCTGAACAAAACATGATGGTTGTTCTTTCAAAAGTTTACAACTGAACATTGTCTTAACATAGCTTTCAAACTTAACTATGCAGAAGAAAAAATGTTGCTTTCCCTTCATTTTTTAGTAATTTAACACAGTACAGTACTGTATTTGCCTTTTTTTGCGGGGGCTGGGGTGGGGTGGGGTAGAAGGGATGTGTCTCTGCTGCTGCCTAATTATGTTCTTCCGGTTCCAAATGAGATTTGTGTGGTTGACTGATCAGTTTGTAACTCTGGTGTTTGTAACTCTGAAGCTCTACTGTAAATTTTGGAGCCACCATTAGCAAGCACATACATAGTTAAGCTTTGTTGGAGAACTATGTAATGAATTGTGTTAGTGAAATATGTACTAAGTAATGTTAGAGAAATTATTATATACAATTCTGGAAGAAAATAGGAATGTTTGCTTTTCATATGTAGTTCTGCTGCTTGAGATCATCAGATTTTGCTGAAACAGTCTGTAAATCAGAAAATTGGTTTTTGTGTCTCATTTATAAAGTTCTTGACCAAGCAGATAGCAGGGTATAGAAGAGAGCTGTTAGCTTTCAGTAAGTCAGGTACAATCCCTCAATCCCCCACCCGTCCATTCAACCAGCTAACAAGTTTTTTTTTTAAATCACAATATTAATAAAATTCACTGCTTGTTCTCTCACCTTATTCTTGGCTTTGATTATTTCAATGACAGAAGACCCCAAACTCTTCATATATTCCATAGTTACTAATATAATTTGCAATTCAATCGGATTTCAAACTCATGTAAAGAAGCTAGACTATAATAAGAAAAGCTCTCAACAGTCACATCTAGAGGTTATGGTGACAGAGCTATACCAGTAACTCAGGTGATTTACAAATAACATCATTGTGACATCAGAAGTACCAACCAATCAATCTTTCCTCTGCAATTTGCTCAGTAACTCAGGTGATTCATAAGTAGCATCATTGTGACATCAGAAGTGGCAACCAATCAATCTTTCCTCTGCACTTTGCTATCAGTCAGTGAAGTGGAGAGGGCCTATTCACAGGTCAAAAGTTCTCATTGTTAAATTACTTGAACATCTGTATACAAACATGGTAATAACCCTGGATTGACTCAATGTCCCTGGCCTCAACCTACTCCCAGCCAAGACCTTCTCTCAATGGGGTCCTCACAGAGATAGCAAAGAACAGACATTATTGTACCTCTCCAGAGGAAAATTCTTAACCCCCATTCACATGATGGTATAACCTTCAGCATCCTGTTTATAGGATGTAGAAAGCAGCAAAATTTTCTAACAAGCAGCAAAATTGTACAAGTCAGGTACAACCCCTCATCCCCCACCCGCCCATTCAACCAGCTAACAAGTAAAAACTCAAGGCCACAGAAACAGATGAGTACGAAGAATAAAAATTGCAGTTGTAATGTAAGTACAACTGCATGCAGCCAGGGAGCGTGACAGCAAGGAATAGCTGCGTTGGGAACTACACAGCTCTAAGTACGTTTTAGCAGGATAAGCAAAAAATGTATTAATCTGGGTTAGTTATTGTGATTTATGCAGGCGAATCTTTTAATTAGGGGGTTAGAGTAGAATATATATGGATAAAGACACGGATGAGGTAGCTTCCTCTACTGAGTCTGCGCAAAGTTACAGAACAGAGGATTAAAAAAAATTAGATGATTGACATAATAGTGGAGAAGAGACAGAGGAAAAATAGCCAAGCATAGCAGAGATTTGAAAAGAGTCACCCTGTCCCCAAGAAAGATAACTTGAGCACTTCCTTGTCTTGCCTTATCTTTTTTGCATGTTTATGTAATTCATACGTGATAGTAGCATTGTCTAAAAACATATATAATAAAGGCTAAAATAAATTGTTTAAGCCTAAATTGAAGTGGATTTGGTTTTCACCCAACAGGTTGACATTTGCATTTAAAGTGGAACTAAAAATCCCTGTTTCACAGTATAATAAATGAATCTACTTTCCAAGTTTAGCAGAGTTACACTTTAGATTACATTAATTTTTTGCATAAAATAGTTTCTTACTTTGCCAGATAAATGTTTTTTTTTTAAATCACAATATTAATAAAATTCACTGCTTGTTCTCTCACCTTATTCTTGGCTTTGATTATTTCAATGACAGAAGACCCCAAACTCTTCATATATTCCATAGTTACTAATATAATTTGCAATTCAATCGGATTTCAAACTCATGTAAAGAAGCTAGACTATAATAAGAAAAGCTCTCAACAGTCACATCTAGAGGTTATGGTGACAGAGCTATACCAGTAACTCAGGTGATTTACAAGTAGCATCATTGTGACATCAGAAGAACCAACCAATCAATCTTTCCTCTGCAATTTGCTCAGTAACTCAGGTGATTCATAAGTAGCATCATTGTGACATCAGAAGTGGCAACCAATCAATCTTTCCTCTGCACTTTGCTATCAGTCAGTGAAGTGGAGAGGGCCTATTCACAGGTCAAAAGGTCTCATTGTTAACTTACTTGAACATCTGTATACAAACATGGTAATAACCCTGGATTGACTCATTGTCCCTGGCCTCAACCTACTCCCAGCCAAGACCTTCTCTCAATGGGGTCCTTACAGAGGTAGCAAAGAACAGCCATTACCGTACCTCTGCAGAGGCAAATTCTTAACCCCCATTCATATGATGGTATAATCTTCAGCATCCTGTATATAGGATGTAGGAAGCAGCAGAATTTTCTAACAAGCAGCAGCATTTTCTAACATTCTTAAGTAGGCAGCAGAATCTGCATGCATAGATAAAATCCCTGACAGCAAAGGGTAGGTGACAACCATCACACCTCCAGAAGACGTATGTGGTGGTGCCTTTCCCCACGGCAACATAACTTCTTTAATCTAAGTGTGTATGGAGGGGCAGAAAGGGGATGGGAAAAGAGTTAAGCTAAAGAGAAATATGAAGAATCGTGGAATCCATGACTTGCATGAGTTACAATGTTCTACCCAATACACATGGAAATTGTGGAGCTGCAGCAATTGGCAGAGGCCAAAACATTCAGCTGGACTAACTTCCCCATGTTCTCAGGCATTCCTGCACCCCTCAGAGTTTCTCCACTAATCTCAACTCAGAGTGCCTGCAAAGTTCAGTAGCTCCACCCGAACCTCCAGTTCTCCTGGTACCCACAGAACCTGAGGGACCCCTATCATACTTCAAGTACTACAATGTTCCCTGTTTCTTAGCTCCCCCATTGTTCTCTGCATAACACCGGGGGCTCTCTGCCAGCTTTCTTTCTTTGCATGGGAAAGATTTCAAAATGTCTTAAAGAAATTATCAAGAAAATCCCCAGGCAGTAACCAAACAAAACAAATCATTAAACTCTGTGAGTAAAGTTGACAGTACATGTAAGTGTTGTTTTTTTAAAAATTCATAATGCTGCAGTTATCAAAAACAAACAAAATGAAGCATTAGAAACCAAGGTAATTCAGAGTTAAGATCAAAATAAAAGACAGCCTAACATTTGAAAAGTAGGCAAGGTCAGGGCCGGCTCCAGGCACCCAGTGTAGCAAGCAGGTGCCTGGGCAGCCAATGAAGAGAGGGGTGGCACGTGTGCAGTTCGCGGCAATTTCGGCGTGAGAGGCCGTCTCCTCTCGGCGAAGGACCTGCCGACGAATTGCTGCCGTAGAAGAAGCGGCGGTAGAGCTGCCACCAATTGCGAACGCGGCTTTTTTTTATTATTATTTTTTGCTGCTTGAGGCGGCAAAAATGCTAGAGCCAGCCTTGGTGCAGATGCAAGTCTGTGAGAATTGTCAGTAGGAACACAGCATGTGTCCAAAAGACACTTTGTCCGGATAAGCATAAGCATAAGTTGGGTCTGCATAAAAGCTTGGAGTTCTCCATCCTTCTCTTTGAGGAGATCTTAGTCTGGGATCATCTCTGGACTCTTCCGTGCCCTGTACCTTTTTCACAGAAAGCTTCTTGTCCGACATGCCCGATTTTGAAAGAGGATGTTGCTGACGAGGCCCAGGAAGCGAGGGACCCAGTACTAGCACTCTAAGGAGCAGAGAAGGCATTTACAGGATGGTTATCTGACCCAGGGCCTGAAGCTACTCTCATTGCTTTACCCATTAAGTACATCTGGAGCAGGGCTTCTCTAGATTTGCAGGTCCTGCAAGTGAAGGACTTGCAAATAGTACATTTTCCAGGAACATTCCCCCAGACAAAATACGTATTTTAAATGCCAAACATTCCAGGGAAAAATGCCCATGTTTGATGGGCAGTATGTAAATCCAGGAGACTTAAAAGAAGCCATCCTGACACCAGAAAGAAATAGCTATTCTGGTTAAAAAACCAAAATGCCAATGAGCAACAACTAGCTATCTCTATCTACACGCTTCACTGATTTAAAAAGAGCCAGGTATTTTGTTAGCACTGCTCACTGCCCATGTTCATCTCAAAGCCAGGAGGCATGAGAGGAACTGAGTGGTGGCTGGCCTGCTCCACCCTTTTATGCCCTCGGTGCAGGATATGAGGACGCTCAAGGTGCATGAGACTCTGAACATGGGTGAGTGGGGTGCATTGCACACCGTCAGCAAACTGTGGAAATGGATAACCGCTCAAAGGGAAAAAAGTTGCAAAGGGATAGCAGTGGTCTGTTCATTATACCAATAATACACTGGCTTTTACAAATTGTCCTGGAGCCAGTACAAAAAGCCCTTGATCAAAACACCAGTTCAGTATGGAGATCTTATCTCGCAAACTCTTATGTGAAGGACTTGAAAACGGCACATTTTCCAGGAAGAAAGATTAGAGGCTAGAGTCACTGAAGAGGCAGAGTTGAGGTTGTTTGAGAGCCTGAATTATACATTTCCAAGTTGATAAATGTTGGGTTGCAATTTACATTTAACTTAACTTTGAATTTCCCGTATTTTTAATACTTGTTATTTTTAATTACTACAAATGTATTGTAAGGCACTTTCATCCTTGACTCGAGTTTACCCAAGTATTGAGCCTGCGATAGTTTAGAATCCAAGCAACTTCCCCCTGAATTTATGGCAGTTTAGGCTGAAAATATTAAACTATATGACAGTGTCCCTTTAAGGTCACAATTGGCCACCAGGTGTCAATCTTGCTCTATGTAATATTATTGGTAGGGGCCTACGGTCCATTTTGGTCAATTTTACGGTCAGAGGCTTTTAAAAACCATAAATGTCATGATTTCAGCTATTTAAATCTGAAATGTCACAGTGTTGTAATTGTAGGGGTCCTGATCCAAAAAGGTATTATGTGTGGGGGGCTCACAAAGTTACTGTGGAGGGGTGGGGGGTTGCGGTGCTGCTACCCTTACCACTGTGCTGCTGGTGTTGATGGCGCCGCCTTCAAGCTGGGAGGCCGGAGAGTGGCAGCTGCTAGCTGGAAGCCCAGCTCTGAAGGCAGCACAGAAGTAAGGACCCTCAATTTGAGAAACACTGGTCTCCCCCATGACATCTGTATAGAATAGGATAAAAGTACACAAAAGACCAGATTTCATGGTCCGTTTGGACAGAAGCCGTGGCCCCGCGCCTGCTGGGGATAGAGAACTCCAGGGCTGTGGGCGCCGGTGCTCTCTGTCCCCGGTAGGCACGGGGCCGCGGCTTCTCTCCCCTGCTCAGGCACTAGGCACTAGGGGCAGTAGGCACTAGGCAGAGCACATCAATGCACCGCATTGGGGACCACTGACTTAAACTGACCAGCTTGAAACCCCGCTATACCGCGACCCCGCATTTATCGCCATGGAATTTTTTGGACCCCAAACATCGCGTTATAAAGGGGTTTCACTGTACTTACAGTATTAGTACTTTAAAGCAGCCTACACATTCTAATTAGACACTTGATAAGATGCAAATTAGAAAAAAACTATTTAAAAACTGCTTATCAGGTTAAATATGTAGCAATATAAAACATTTTAAAAATCTATTATCAAATTGGAAAAATTGAAAGGCCTTTAAAAGTCTGGTTGGCACAATTCATATTTATTTTTTGAACTTGGATAGCGGCTGTAGATCAGTTTCACTTTGTTTTTTACTAGCTTCATTTTCTGATTCTTATGCATTGGCACAACACTGCAGTGTTTAGGCCACAAATTTTGCAGAGGTTCTTTGTCAGGGGTTCTCAAACTGGGGGTTGCGACCCCTTAGGGGGTCGTGAGGCTATGATGTGGGGGAGTCTCAAGCTGTCAGCCTTCACCGCAAACCCTGCTTTGCCTCCAGCATTTATAATGGTGTTAAATATATTTTAAATGTTTTTAATTTATACGGGGGAGGGGGCTTGCTATGTGAAAGGGGTCACCAGTACCAAAGCTTGAGAATCACTGCTCTTTGTTTATAAGAACTACCTCCACTGGAATTTTCTAAAACGTTATTGAAACATTTCTATTTGGTCTTCAGTTTTGAAAAAGCTGCTTCTGAAGAAAAGCTATTAGAAACCTATATTTGGGGCCAAATTTAACCCAATAGTGTTCATTTAACTTATTCAATGCATGTCTCCCTTCTTGGAAGGGGCCTTTTGTAAATATCATATAGGGTCTTTTTTTTCACATCACTAAAACCACTTATCTAAAAATCAAAACTGCTTTTCTCATGATCCACGTGTGTGTGTTTGGGGAGGCTCAGAATCTATAGTTTCTTTTCCACAGACTTCAATGGAATTTTGCACATGAAGAACAGTAGTCATCAATTTCAGATTATTAGCATGTGAAATGAATGATCTGATCATTCTTTTATGAGGACCTATTCCACTGGTACTCTATCTGCAAACAAACAGATGGCAGCCAATGGCAGTTGAGAATTTTCCTTTTTTCGGTCACTGACCCTTCTCCCTGCCCCATCCCCTTCCTCCCCGCCCCAATACCCAACCCCCCCCAAACAAACAAACAAACAAACAAACAAACAAACAAACAAACAAACCCTTCAGGCTTCCAAAGCTGAAACTTCATCTTAGGTTTGCAATTAACTTTACAATGTGACCACGCACATAAACTAAGCCTTGAATGAAAACTCTTCCCACTTAAACAGTAAGCAAAGGGTGAGTGTTTGAATTGAGATAACGGTCCTGCAGAACAGCATTACCATTTAAAAAATGATCTTTTTCAAAGACCACTTGCCAACGATTTTGGCTTAATTGGATTAAAGCAGAAATCTAAGAAAGGAGACCCATCCATTCACTGAAAAAAAAATGGAGGATACAGACACTGTCCCAAACACTTCCAACAATGTCACAAAATTTACTGACAGAAAATCTGAAGACCAAAGACAGAATGGCAGAGCAGAAGACATGAAATGGCCTTAAGTCATCTGTCACCTTATCTGCTGAAGATAAGGTTCTTCCTATAGCGTTTATTGAATGTTACAAAGACTTCCAAGTGGGTATCCTGCACAGCTGCACTGACACTATGGCTACACTACAGCTTAAGTCGACATAAGGTTTGTTGGTCAGTCGTGTGAAATTAGTCACCCACCTGAGCGACATAACTTACACAGAGTTAAGCATCGGTGTGGACAGCACTGTGTCGGCAGGAGACAGCTGCCACCGCTTGCGGGGCCCGGAGGAATTAAGCCAACGGGAGACCTCTAGACCTCTATCCCATCAGCTTAGAGTGGCTACACTAGAGAGCTTGAGCTCAAAACACTTCTCAGTTGAAGAAGCTCCAGATGCTCATTCTACTATGGTTCTAGTTTAAGCAGGCAAGGATCTCCATGAAAAATGACTTCTTGATGGAACAGATTACTCTACAGAACCTGCCAAAGAAT
The DNA here is from genome assembly GCF_016161935.1 of Mauremys reevesii. Taxonomy (NCBI): domain Eukaryota; kingdom Metazoa; phylum Chordata; order Testudines; family Geoemydidae; genus Mauremys; species Mauremys reevesii. Next base: position 437,113 of record NW_024100832.1, read on the forward strand.
TAAATTCAAAAACACAATAAAACAAGTCAGTTTCTTAGCTCAGTTAATTTTTTCATACTGGAAAAACTTTATAAACTAAGAAAATAATTAATAAACATGTATATAGTGTTTTTTACCCAGAGATCTCCAAAAGTCTTACACGTTGAGTAGGTATTTTACCCCCATTTTATATATAAAACAGTCTTCAATGAAGTCCTTAAACACAGAGGGTTTTAATTATCTTAAAAAAATAAGATGTTCTTATTTACAAAATAGATTTAAAGTCATAACTACACTTGCAAGATACCTTGGTTCTGTGTTTTTAACTGCTTGATGACGGAAGAATTACCACAATTTTCAGGGAACTTGTTGTTGAAATCTGTCTTCTTTGATCTTAAGCCACTGTGACTAGGAATTGCCTCTTGTCCCCATAGAAAATGGGATGAAGTAAAACCTCTCTTTAAAGGGTTTCTTGACTGCTGGATGAAGGACAGCTGTGTGTCTTTTCTTTCCAGCAGCCAGGATAATGGGCTAGATGGACCATTGGCCCTACTGGATCAGACCATTCTGTTCTAAAAATACAAGAAAGCTGCTGTTGGTATTTACTGAACTTGGTTTTCCAATATGTCTAACATTTGAATGGGGTTTTTGACTAAAGCCCTAAGGGCCCCAATACTGCTCCCCAAAATTCACAAGAATGTAATCCCTGACATCAGGGGCGCTTCCCAGAACAGAGACACTCACAATTAACTGTGGCCTAAACAAAGACTGGGAATGGTTGGGTCATTACACCAATTGAATCTATTTCCCTATGTTAAGTTCTCCTCACACCTTCTATGGGCCATCTTAATTATCACTTCAAAAAGTTTTTTCCTCCTGCTAACGATAGCTCATCTCAATTGATTAGACTCTGCCTGTTGGTATGCATACTTCCACCTTTTCATGTTCTCTGTATGTATAAATATCCCCTGTCTGTGTGTTCCATTCTATGCATCCGAAGAAGTGAGCTGTAGCTCACGAAAGCTCATGCTTAAATAAATTTGTTAGTCTTTAAGGTGCCACAAGTACTCCTGTTTTTTTTGTGGATACAGACTAACACGGCTGCTACTCTGAAACCTGTCAAATTCCTACATAGTCACTCATGGGAATTAATTTTCAAATATTGGAAAATTATAGACATTAACAGATTATAAGACAAACACATGGTCAGCTGTTTTCTTCATTCACCTTTTGTTTTCTTTTATGCTTTCAGGAGTGACCTGTACTTTCACAGGAATTTACATTTTATTCAATTGCATACTAGGGGGGAGGGGGAGTGACCATTGTGATTTTGATTTGGTGTTAAAGGAGCAGAAAAATTCTTCTGTGGTGTCCTCCTGAGTGATAAGTCTCCTGTAATCAATGTTTGCTGACTTCTCTCAAGTTCAGATTTGTACCTGTTTAAAAGAGAATTAGAAGAGCAAGGAATTAGTTACAGAAACAAATAGGGCCCAATCCTACATTTTTAAGAACACCAAATGCACATTGAATGGCAATTTTGGTTACTCAAGGAATATAAAATTAGGCATAATAAAGATATATCACTAAAAGTATATCTAGATGACAATACGATACCTTCAAATATTGGAATCTGTACTTTCACTTCTAGTGATACTTGGTTGTTTAAATTCTTTCTTCTATGAAAGAGACAATTAGCTTATATTTTATAAATACACGGAAGGTTTAATATTTCAGAAGACTCATAACTAAAAGAATTATACACAAAAAGGATACAGATTAAAAGCAATTACAACGATTATCCCCTCTTAAAATCAGTCACAGCTCTGATAAGGCTCCCTCTGCTGGACAGTCACAAGACTGCTGCCTTTGGGTCCCAATATGCTTGATTTGTGCTCTTAAGCTTCCCTTGGTCTGAAAAGGCTGCAGCAACTGCCTTTTCCCTTAGATTCGCTGGTACACTTCCAGGGCACAGGCTCCTAGTTCCACTTCCCAGTTACAGGACCACACAACCTAATTGTCTTAAGCCCCCAGGCCAGCACTGACCCCACAGACTGAAACAAACCCTTTTCCCAGAGCTTCACCATTGTGGGCACTCCAGATACACAGTTCACCTCTTCAGTGATAGGTAGTAGTTGCACACAGATACACAGACTTTACAAGGGTTCCCAAAAACCACTCTGTTAGCAAGCACAATAAGTATACAGATCTGAACAAAAAAATAATAAAACCCTCTACACAATTCCCTGCCTCAATTTCCTCACCACTCCTAGAGCATTCTTTGGTCTTAGGTCAGAGTCCTCTAGTTCAGGATTCTTCCTCTCTCTGCCCTCATGCACATGGTTTCTCCCCTGAATCATGGAGTATCTGTAGTCCTTTCTCTCCTTGCCCCCCTCCCCAGGATTCGTCAGAAACCCTCTTTTATTATCTCCCGCTTCTTTGTCAGGTGACTCCCAATCAGCCTCATCAGCTAATGAAAGTACCTGACCACAGATTCTGTTGCTTAGTTACCATCTCTCCTAGAATTTAAGTATCAGAGGGGGAGCCGTGTTATCTGGATCTATAAAAGCAGCAAAGAGTCTTGTGGCACCTTATAGACTAACAGACGTTTTGGTGCATGAGCTTTCGTGGGTGCATCCGAAGAAGTGGATATTCACCCAGGAAAGCTCATGCTCCAAAACGTCTGTTAGCCTATAAGGTGCCACAAGACTCTTTGCTGCGTTTCCTAGAATTTAGATGGTGAAAAGCTAGTTTAGCCTGGATGGTAGCCCTTGCTTTGTCCCAGGGAGCTCCATTTAAATGATCATCAAAGTTTCACAGCCTATCATTGATAGCCCCAGGCCCTCACCACTTGGAATTTTAGTCCAAGATGGAGGTAAAAAAACAGAGGCTAAAAGACCCACATTCAAAATGGAGTTTGCAATCTGACACAGGGTCCCCAATATCAAACAATTTGTAAACTGTACATAGGCAGATTCTCCAAATGTTCATAATTAAATTGTTTTATTAATATTCCATTTTATGAAGCTACTGCTATATGTACAACAATCCCCCAAAGAGTCATATAACCTCCAAACTCTTTAACTTTATCACGCTCATTAATATAATATAGAGTGTTAGGTGAAGACTTTCAAGCCTGTCTCTAAAGAGTTGCACGAGAAAGTGGCAGTGGTAAAAATTCTGTTGTCATGGTGACACTGCCAAAACTATTTTGGTCAAGTGCATTTTACACTCTGCCACTTCTGCTGGCATGATGTCTGCATAGCGTTGAGTTGTATTGGCAAAAATGTGCTGCACTCTGGCTAGGCATTCTAGTGCTATATTCCCAAAGACTCAGCATTCAAAGAGTCAACTGAGGATAACTGGAAAATAAATGCAGAGGCTATTCATGGAACAACCACATTTGGTGGAGTGGCAGTTTTGAGCCTGTCTAATGAGTGGTGGGACAATCAGTGGTTCTAGAACTTTTAGATGCAGAAGTTCATTCCTAGAGTTGCATGCTCAGCTCGGCCCACTCCCCCAGCACAGGAACAGCAAGGTGAGAGCTGCCCTTACAGTGGGGAAACAAGTGGTGATTGCTCTATGGAATCTTACAACGAAGGAATACTGCTAATGTAATGTGTGGTTTGGTACTTAACTGAATTTCTATTAAATTTTATTTCAAACAAGTTTCTACAGAATTATTTACAGAACATTGTACAACAATCACCTATATTAACAACATGTTGAGAAATAAAAATGGATCTGTCCATTTATTCAATACAGCGTTACTGACATAGTTATCAGTAAATGTTTAACAACAAGACGTGTACAAATGATTTAGTGTTCAAAGTATTATGCAAATTATTTTGACAAAAAATAGTGAGGATTAGTGAGGATTAGTGAGCATATAGTTTTCATACATAGTCATGAAAACTATTCATCTTCCAAAGGTTATTTTGATCTGAACTTTGCCCCTAGTAAAGATGGCCCCCGGCTCCCACTCTTTCTAGCTTGACTGAAGCTGGGTTGCACCCTGGCTGGCAAGAAGCGATGGAAGCCAGGGCTCTGGTGAACACGATGTTGGACAGGGAGGCTGTGGGGTACAGGTGGGAGGGAGACGGTGCAAGGGGCAGGCGTGAAGGAAGGAGCCCAGCACCTGTGTCACAGGGTTGAGGAGGGGTGTGATGGGGTGTGTGAGCCCCAGAGCAGGCAGGGGTTAGTGGCCTGGCCTGGCTTGCAGAGGGGCTGCAGCACCTGCCAGAAACGCCAGGCCGGGCGCTGCCGGGCAGGGGCAGGAGTCGGTGTCTGGCCTGGCCGAGGGGAGCTCTGGGTTAGGCCTGCGAGGAAGTGGGACCTGAGGCTGGAGAAGTGAAGTCTCCATGGAGGAGCAATGAGGGGCCTCCCCGAGGGGGTGGGAAGCTCAGCTGGGCCCCCCTGGTTCCTGTGCTTAACCAGCTCCCCACCCCGGGCCGTGCATGTGGCAGGCCCGGTCCCCGCTGAGTGCAGTGCACACGCTGTGGGAAAGCCTCCAGCCCCAGGAATGGATGGGGGGGGGGGGGCTGCCCCCGCTCAGGGCCCTGACCTTTGACCCTTCAGAGTGGCCTTTCATTAAAGGTTTTTTCCTGTAACTTTCCCCAGAAGGGCTTTTCTCACTGGCTCTGGGGCCCATCGCCCCTCTCCAGAGACCCCTGCCCCCTGCATTAAGCAGTCACAGGGGTGCTCTGACCCTCCCCACTGGGGCCTGCGTGGAGGGGAGATGGTGCTCCATGGGGGAGTCTCTTAGTGACACTTCTGGTGCCCCAGGGGTGGGGGGAGCAGAGGGGCAAAGGCTGTTTGCTGCTGTTTAATGTCTCCCACAGCGTGGGGAGCCCAAACCCCACAGACCTGAGCGAGTGCTGAGAACTGGGGGAGGGGCACTAACCCATCCACACTCACTGCCTGAGCTGAGTGAGGCAAAGGGACCAACCCCATCAACAGGGAAGGTAATGGAGGCTCTCCCAGTGTCTCCTCTTTGACACGGTTTGCTGCGCTCAGTGACACGGGCGGGGGCGATTCCCCAGTGGTTCTATCCTGACCGGGTCCCCCCGCCCCTCTGGAAGGGGTGAGCAGCAACCCGCTGGGGTCAATCCCCGGCCCTGGCTTGTCTTTGTAGAGCCGTTCTGAGCCTCGCCTCCCCTCCGCGCGCAGCCTCGGCGGGAGGGAGCTGGGCTCCTGACTCTGTGGTTACAGATGGACAAAGACCCAGGGCACTGGCTGAAGCGGCCCCAGCTCAGGTGGCTGTTTGCAGGGAGTGGATAAACCCCTGGGCTAGTCCTGCTGGGACGTGTGATCGCCGTGACTCACACACACGAGGCTGAGGCTGGGGGCAGGAGGTAGGAGCAGCAGGGGCTGAGCGTGAACGCTTGTGATTGCAGGGCCGGGTGACTTTCCCGGAAGGAGTGGGAGATGCTGGCAGAGGAGCTGTACTAGGATGTGATGCTGGAGAACTACGGGGCACTTCTCTGCTGGGTAAATAGTGATTTTCCTTCTGTCACTGAGCTCTGGCTGAGCTGTGAGGAGCCGAGACTCTGTGACCCCGAACCTCCATTTGATTCCTATAGGCTCCTTTGGGGTTTCTCCTGAGCCACATTTTTCCTGAGACTCTGATGATCCTACTGAGTAACCCCCAGCCCCTGTCCCCCAGGAGTCTGAGCAGAGAGGAGTGGGGCAGTGGGAGGCAGGGGCTGTTGACGCATCCATCGCAGCAGCTTCCTCTGGGCCACTGAGCTGCGGGATGGGGGGCTGGAAACCTAAAATGAGCAGCTCAGGCCGGGTGTGTCTGGTCAATTGGGAGTTCGTTCCCGAGGGCCGGGCTCTGTTTCCTCCTGTGGTTTGTGGGTGAAGCCGGCCTGAAGCTGCCCACCCCTCCGGCCGGTCAGTCCCTGCCAGTGCTCTGTAACAAGAACTCTGTGAGTGGGAACACACCCAATGGCCCCTGACCGTTCCCCACCAACAGCCTATGGAGGTTCCAGACCCGGAACAAGGGGCAGAGCTGGGGGCCAGCCCCCAGCAGGACTCCATGGTGTGGGAGAGTCCGGAGCGCACGTGCCAAGATGTGTAACCCCCATCCCAGCTCCCTCGGCGCTGCACAGGCCCCAGAGTGAAGAGCCGGGGCAGAGACCCCATCCCAGGCTGCAGCCCTGGATTCCTGCCGCAGGGTTTGTCGTGGCTTGGCTGGTGTCTATGTGGCTTCCTCCACTCCCAGGCCATTCCCAGCGCTCTGGGCTGTTCACTTGGCTTGTCCCTCAGCGTGAGAGTTCTCAAGCACACACGCTGCCTGTGCTGGAAAAGCCAGAGCCCCGGTGCAGGCTCTGAAAACGTACTTTCAGTGTCTAGACATAACTCCTAGCACAGCCTCGGTCTGTACATTTCGCCAGGATAGTAATAACCAGTGTGACACCGGCCTTCATCTGAGAGCTCACGTGACATTCTGTGGTGAACCAGAATGTACAGCCCAGAGTCAGGAGATTCTGGTAACCCCCTTTGCCAGCTGGCAGGAAGAGGGGATCCCCCTTGGGTCACACGCACCCCCTGCCTCAGTGTCCCCGTGTGTCTCTCCTTGCACAGTGATGTGTGAGGTGGGGTGAGCTCAGGCTGCTCATGCCGTTCAGGGGGACTGGGAGCACAAATGCAATGACTGGGGTTTGTGCCCCTGGGGTTACCCCATGGGGCTATTTGCCAGGCCCCTGGCCACCTTCTCTGCCCCAGACACAAGCTGTCCCCAGCAGGGCTCCCCTGCCTCCCTCCGTATAGGTGCTTCCCCTTCCCCAAGGAATCGCATCGGGATCCTTCCTGCAGAGGGTGGCTGCAGAAGCAGGTCTGAGGAGCAGGAGCAGGTGGAAGGTCCTGTGACCCTGCTGCTGTGCAGGGCGGTGCCAGAGAGATCAGAGGACAGCACCATGCAGAATGCTGAGCCTGGTAAAACCTGCATGTCAGTGTGTTGCCGGCCCAAAAGGCCTGAGGCAGCAAACAGTGGTTCGTTGCCCGGTGTGCGTCGCACTAATTATCACACCAGGGTGGAGAATGCAGAAAAAGTTTATTTGAGCCCAAGTAAGGTGCCAGGGAGATATTACAATCTCAAATCCTGCACAAAGATACAAGCTGTGTGTGTCTTCTTATACATGACTTCAACAAGGCATCCTCATTACCCCCCACTAGTCTCCTCCCCCCTACTATATAGTACATACAGTGTATAGTTAACAATTAAATCATCCTTGACAGCAGACAATTCATCTCGTAACTTTTCAAGGCTGTTACCTTGGTTTACTTCTGAATTTATTACCTTGTCTCCCCTCCCCTCTTTCTAAACTAAACACAAGTAGTAAAAAGGGGCCCTATCTTCTGGTGTCTTACACTGATAAGAAGCTGTTACACATTCCATTCTCAATACTAGCCTGGGAGTTCAATCAGAGTTTAATATGGAAGCACTTTGGACAAGCATAAAATAACTTTGGTCCATTCAGGCCTGGTACAGAAAAGCTTCATTAATACTGTGGTTTTTCTACCCTCCTGAGTTATCTAGGGATATGCCTAATGGCACCAACAATCCCCCCCTTTGAGAATACTCAACAAACATTTGGCTGAGTTTTCTCATACTTTGAAGACAAAAAACAATTAAACTCTAGGGAGCTGGGGTATTCAGTTCCACATTCATCCTCCCTATGGACCCGGTAGGATTCGGTATGTGGAAGCCCACACCCACCCTAACCGGTCCACATGCCTGGAAGGAGCACTGTGAATGTCCATACTTCCATCCAGAAAGTGTCCAAGTATGTCATCCCCCTGACCACAGATCAGATGGTTCCTGATAGTCTGTAAGGGCAGTGGGCCAAGTCTGGTGCTCAAGATCCATCTAAACATACCAGATCCCACTGCAATACCTTCCCAGTCTCAGTGATTCTCAATACCATCTCTGTCAGCAACTTCTGGGTCATAGAACTAAGGGTGGAAATGACATGTAACCCACCAACTCCAGCCTGTACTTGGGATAGCTGAGCTTTAAAAATAAGGCTAGTGGCCTTTTTCTAGGTGGCCCAATTTCTTATCATGTTCCCAGCTTGTAAGAATATTTCAAATGGCCGCTGCATTATTGGCCTGAGTCCACAGAGATCTGGTCAATTCCCTCTTCTTGCAGAGGAAACAACCTAGGCTCTCTGTTGTACTAATCTAATGGCAGCCCCTTGTGAGCAATACATGCTGGAGGATTTATCCAAAACACAGGGTACAGCCTGTAGAATAAACCCCAAAATCTAATCAATACCACAGTCTCAAACAGGGGTCCCACAAATTTCTTCCTGCCAGTGTATAATTCTTGGTTTCTACACCAGGGTCAGTCCTTAATGTCCTTTTTGGTCAGGAAATTCTGGATTCTGACACTGCACAACGCTGTTGGTGGTCACCAGGACTTAATAAGGGTCTTTCCAGCATAGAGCCAAAGCAGTCTTTCGCTGGTGGAGCTTTACATTAATCCAGTTTCCTGGTTCCAAGAAGTGGCAGGCCTCCTAGGGTCTTTGTGTAGTGCGTCTTTACCTGTGAAAAAAAGAAACCTAACACATTTCATTAGTGCCTGTCAGCGATTTGCAGACTCTACAGCTGTGTGGGCACATTTAAGCCCCCCCTGTCTTGGTTGTTAGCTAAGTCTTAGCTGAGAGCAGTGTCCTGAAATGGGGCTAATGCCCTATCTTTAAACTCAGCATGTTAGCTATTTTTCCTCAGTTAACTCGTTCTTCTTCCTTTGTCCTGTTTGGCTTCCTTTAACCTACAAAGGAAACTTAGCCTTCACTTATACATCTTTTTCTAACAATGAACACATATACATTGCCTTTATACAGTACATTAGTCTTATTATTTAAAGTTTGTCACATCTATCCTTTTACTAAAATAACTTTTTCCAGAGCTTTGGGACAACAAGTTAGGACAAGCACACCCACTTTGACGAGTTTATTTCATAGAGCCTCTAGTCCAATAGTTTCCCACCATCCCCAGCCCTCTGGCTAGAAATCTGAGATAGCCAGAAGGATCCAAATACAATATGGGGAGTGGGTTAACTTTCCATGTCCTTGCTTCCAAAAACTATTAGTATGCAAGTTTTACTAACAATTTTCAATTAAAAGATTTGGCCAATAAAGTTTCTCTTTCTCTTACTTAAGGAGATGTATTAGACTTTAGTATATCACATTTTTCCCAATTTATCCAAGCACTTTGTATTCCAAGTTGAACAAAACAAGTATCTGTATTCCAATCCAGACTATCCCATAAACAAAACAATTTTGGCCACTAGACAGACACCACAAGACAGAACATAAAACACAAAACATAATTTTTACTGTGCCATCAAAGGCATGGTATGTTGAATGCTGTTCAGCTAGCATCAGTTTTCTCTGATTATCTGAAAGACAAAAACAGAAGTCTACCCTTTCTGGGCAATCAATCATCACTGAAAATATACAAGTACCTTAGTTGATTTCAGGCAAAACAGGGGAATTACCCCATATTTTCATATATATGTTTCATAGGCAGCTTAGGTCTCAGTGACTTCTACTTTATCAGTTAGATAACTTGCATCAATACAGATGCTTCCTGACTTGCTCTTTACTTTTAACTCCTGCTTTTAAACACTGAAAGAAAACATCATCACTTATAGTGCCTTTAGAACCTAATAAGATTTCAATTACATAGCACTATATACATTTTTTAGATAATTCAACTAAATGGGTCATAACCAAATGATTGCAATCTAATAATTTCTTTGCCTGAATTTATTTACAAACATTTCAAAGACACCAAGAATTTTTCTCTTTAGCATTTTTACAAAGTTCAACTGCTGTTCCCTCCAGCAACTATGGAGTTAACTTTTCACACTGCCTTAAAATCACTCACTTGTTTTCTCCAACAACCACTTTTCTCAACTTAAATCACTATTACAAGTATCCTCCTGGGTATTTGAAATCCCCATGTTTATACCTATGTACTCCTTTCTTCCACTAGACCCTCAAAAGTTTCCAACCCGTTTTCCAATCTCTCCGTCTGTTGCCTGCCTGCCTGGGCCCGATCCTTCTTTTCTAGCTGAACCGTTCTTTCCCTAGACACCAATTTGCTCCACTGCCAGTTTTAACTAAGGGGAGGTTGGCTTCTCAACTAGCCCCCACCCTTCTGGTCTTTTTCCCTAAAACATTTTAACTCACAAGACTACCTAAGTCTTCCCTTGTGAGGCTTGCCACCTGGGCAAAACACATGGCCCACTGGTGTTTAATTATTTAATTTCCCCTTGTAGCAAACACACTGCTATTACGGTGTATGCTGAGCACAAATAGTTAAATTTTGGCAAGTCCCTGAAGGACTGGTACTTGCTTAACCAGGGCTTCCTTTTCTAACTGGAAATCCTATCTCAAAGCCTGCAACTTGCCCTGGGTGCAGGTTTGAGTTGCTGTCTGGGTCATGATCTATGCTCTTAATTGCTCAATTCTAGTTATCAAGTACATATTTGTTCTTTTTCTCCAACTACTCTATTGCCCAGTCCTGCTGCAACTGGGGGTAGAACCCCTTTCCAGTTCTCAGACTTACTGCAGCTGAGAGTAGGCTCACCTTTAATCATGCAATCCTCAACATATAACACCAACAGTTCCAAACAAAAGAAACACAACATAACAAAGGTAAAACAAATAGATGGTGTAAATTCTATAGGGCTCCCCCATTCTCAATTACTCACCAAACTGTGACAAATCTGTTACCAATTTATCTACTGCAGGACGTTGGGGGAAGGATAAAACACACCATATAACCAAACCCCAAAGCTTCCCCAAGCCTTAAGCCACTTTAATACTCACACATATCCAGACTGACCACGTCTGTATATAACATTCAGAGAAGGGGAATAGGTGGACGGGAGATTATTCTGTATACAGCTTGTCCAGTATTTCCAACATGCTTCCACTCTTGGGAGAGCTGTTCTTTTACACCCTGGAATCTCCTGCAGTGTCTCTTTCAGAGATTCCAGTTCAGGTCACCAAGCCATACCAGCTCTGGGATTGCAAAGACTGTTAAATCTCACTGAACAGTTAAGCTTTGCAAATGCAATCTCAGTTCTGTAACTTATATTACCTTTAATTTACCTCTGTCTATATTTTCCCACAGCCAGCTGGGGCTAAAAGCAGTTTTTCTTTGTACTTAACATAGTCTGACCTAATACACAGAGCAGCTCTCTTTATCTCTGGGCTTAGCTGAGTTTCAAATTAACCCATTCCTAGACGAATTGCTCACACTGTGTCAGAGGCTTTTCCTTTGGTAATTAAAAGCTCCTCTGAGATATATGATCTTATCTAGATTGAAGATACCTTCTAATGGACATTGTTTAGATGGATTTTCACGCGTGTAAAGATTCCAATTCTCTAAATACCTGCAGGTTTCAGGACCATAATGTACGTACATGTACTATGCTGGGGTACCCTTAGGGGGTGAGGTGGAATGTTTAGACTGTCCCTTCCCCCATTTTCCACTTACACACACAGAAAGGGGGCCCTGTCCGCGCTAGCGGCTCATAAACTAAGAATCTCTCCCTACAGGACACTCACACAGGAGAGATTAACGAGGATGACTGACTCTTCTACATCTCCTTTCAGCAAAGAGCGTCGGCTAGTCTCTGGGAGAGGAGCCGCTTACTCTAATTGCATTCAGAGAGATGATCAGACTGTCAGTAGCCCACACGGAAAGGAAGGGGGGGGAGGGAAGATGGGTTCACACATTCCTAGACCCAGGCAGCTTCCTCGCCGGACGATGCCAGGCTGAGTCAGCCCACCGTGGGTCGGATCTCCTAAAGATCCACTAGTTACTGGGCTTGCGTTAGACTACTCCTGATCATTAGCATTTGCTTCACAGGTTAATCTGGGCGTCTTCCAGTAACAGACACTCACACTGGTAAACACACACACACACACACACACACCAAGACCATTATTCCCACGGACAATCCTCCTCCCAGTGCAGCTCTGGGGCATATGATGGGGGATTTTTACAAGAGCTCTTTATACAAACAGTTTCAAAAGCTACCCATTCGCTAACAAAACAAAAGTAATTGAAGGATCATGTTGTAATTAAGTGATCCTTCTGGTGGCCACCTTTCCTGGCTCTCTAGTTGATATTGAGGCCAGTCAACTGTACAGAACCTTTTTAGTTTACCCTTAATCATTGGATCCAAACCAAACACTTTCCAATTTGCTAGAATGCATTCTGGGGGCATACACCGTGCCCTGCCTGTACTCTATCCCTGCCCCATACCTATGGGAAGACACTGGGCGTCCCCAGGTCTTAACAGGCAAACAAAAGGTTAACAGCACTGAACTGTTCCTACCTTTTCCACAGGACCGGTTCCTCACCGTCGCCCGCAGCTGCTTCTCCACTATCTGAGTGCGTTGCACCGTTGTACCTTCCAAGGTCGGTCTGACACGTCCCTGCCGAGGCCCCCGGTAAAAGCACCGGTGCGCGCTGGCATCGGCTGTGACTGTCGTCCACCGGCCATTGGAGGAGTCCGGGCAAGGCACAATTTTGCCTCGAGCCCACCCAGGGACGCCAAGACTGTTGCCGGCCCAAAAGGCCTGAGGCAGCAAACAGTGGTTCGTTGCCCGGTGTGCGTCGCACTAATTATTACACCAGGGTGGAGAATGCAGAAAAAGTTTATTTGAGCCCAAGTAAGGTGCCAGGGAGATATTACAATCTCAAATCCTGCACACAGATACAAGCTGTGTGTGTCTTCTTATACATGACTTCAACAAGGCATCCTCATTACCCCCCACTAGTCTCCTCCCCCCTACTATATAGTACATACAGTGTATAGTTAACAATTAAATCATCCTTGACAGCAGACAATTCATCTCGTAACTTTTCAAGGCTGTTACCTTGGTTTACTTCTGAATTTATTACCTTGTCTCCCCTCCCCTCTTTCTAAACTAAACACAAGTAGTAAAAAGGGGCCCTATCTTCTGGTGTCTTACACTGATAAGAAGCTGTTACACATTCCATTCTCAATACTAGCCTGGGAGTTCAATCAGAGTTTAATATGGAAGCACTTTGGACAAGCATAAAATAACTTTGGTCCATTCAGGCCTGGTACAGAAAAGCTTCATTAATACTGTGGTTTTTCTACCCTCCTGAGTTATCTAGGGATATGCCTAATGGCACCAACAATATGGCCTGGGAACATGGCTCTGCGGTGTGTGGCGCTCCGTGCACTCAGCAGCCAGGGCCATGTGCAGACAGTATGGCCTGGGAACATGGCTCTGCAGTGTGTGGCGCTCCGTGCACTCAGCAGCCGGGGCCATGTGCAGACAGTATGGCCTGGGAACAGGGCTCTGCGGTGTGTGGCGCTCCGTGCACTCAGCAGCCGGGGCCATGTGCAGACAGTATGGCCTGGGAACATGGCTCTGCGGTGCGTGGCGCTCCGTGCACTCAGCAGCCGGGGCCATGTGCAGACAGTATGGCCTGGGAACAGGGCTCTGCGGTGTGTGGTGCTCTGTGCACTCAGCAGCCGGGGCCATGTGCAGACAGTATGGCCTGGGAACATGGCTCTGCGGTGCGTGGCGCTCCGTGCACTCAGCAGCCGGGGCCATGTGCCAGGTCTCCAGGGAGGAGGGAATGTTGCATGGTGGATGAGGGGCGCTGTGAGAGGTTGTGGGGCTTAGCAGGGTCTTTGTTATTGGGCCATTGGGTCCTACTTGTAAATTGTGATGCAGTTTTTATTGCTTTTGTTCATGTGCCCAGAGCATGCAATGGGCACGTTCTTTAGCACTTTCAATAAGTAGCCCCCTAGCTCTCCAGTCAGCCACAGAGCATTCCAGGAGACCCAGGGCAGACAAGCCCCAAATACAACCCCAGTGTGAACAGGTCTGTGTTATGCTTCATTATAAAAGCAGAGACAAGCACAAGCCCATGTTTCTCTGTCTGGGTGAGCAGCGTGAGCCAGGCAGTTACCTGATAAGGGTGGGCTGTTGAGCAGGTTTCAGTGCTGTGAACAATGTGGATATTTAAATAGTCCCCAGACCGGCTTCCTGATGACCACACTGCAGTGAGCCGGGATAGCTCACGCCTATCTTAGAGCTGCCTTGTGAAAGCCTGGCCCCACTGAAGTCAGTGCAAAACCTCCCTTGTCTTCAGTAGAATCCGGATTTCACCCATTGTTTCGGGCTGACTGCAGGGACCCTGGGCTGTAGTGGTGCAGAGCATCCATTCAGCATCCTCCCTCCCCCCGCCCTGTGTGTACTTCATTTATCACTCACGTTAGTGACGTTTTCCTTTTGCACCCTGGCTCTGGTAAACGCTCTGGGGACTTCCGGCCAATTCCTGCAACCACTTGGCGATTTTGCCACCGATTTCAGTGGGACCAGGAACTGCTCATCGGCCAGCTTGTGATATAGGTTACACCTGTGTAACGTCATTGGCTTCAGTGCAGTTTCTCAGTATTTACACCTGTACAAAAGTGATATAGGAGCCGGTAAAGCACAGAATCGGGCTGCTCGAATTTACTGCAGCTGCCGTGCCCCAGCCCAGGGTTTCCATAGGGGTGGGTGCTGCCATGCACACGGATAGCTATGGACAAAGGCTGAACAAGAATAATTCCTCTTCGGCCAGTTTGGCAGGTGCATTACCCTCATCCTGCACACCTGACGGGCAGCTAGCCCGGGCTAGACCAGGACACCCATTCTATTAGCCTCTCATGCTACCATTTACATCACCACTGTGGGTTGAACCTACTTGCTCCAGGCTGCATTTGGTGCTGATGTTGCATGTTTTTTTCATAGACTCCAAGTCCAGAAGGGCCCACTGTGATCCCCCAGTCTGGCTGAGTGACACGGGGATGGATAACCCCCTTGAGAGAGATTTTCTGTGGGTTATTTCTGTGAATTTTTCACAGAGCTGGGGCTGACATGGGGCTTGGCTCCTGTGCTGGCCTTCTGCACAGGGGTGAATTTCCCCCCTAGAAAGCCCTTTTGCTGGGACTCGGGGCTGCAGGCAGCGCTAGCGTGGAATGCTTGTGATTGCAGGTGCCAGTGGTATTTGATGACGTCGCGGTCTATTTCTCCCGGGAGGAGTGGGACATGTTTGCGGAGTGGCAGAAGGAGCTGTACCGGGAGGTGATGACGGAGAACTATGAAATGCTGCTTTCTTTGGGTAAAGAGCTCTTTTCGTTCTTTTGCTGAGACGTGTGGGGGCTCTGTTTTGGGGCTTCCGTTAGCACGTTTGATCTGCGTTCAGAATCCCAGCCGCCCCCAGCAAAGCAAGCGGCTGATTTAAAACCATTGAAAGTCTGTGTAATGAACACTCTGGCATGACGGTGGGTTCCCCAGCTCTGCTTCACACTTGCAGGGATGACCAGCTGCTCAAGCTGCGGAGGTCGTGCGGGTGACTCACTCAAGGTGTTATGACAGCTGCTGCTGTTTTCTCTCTCCAGATGTCACAGTCATCTCCCTAGGTGAGGTTTCAAAAAACCGGATAATAGGCTGCTTGTCAGGGGCAAGACAAACAGGGCGCGCTCACCGGCCAGTCACTTCACAACTGTGCGAGGTTTGTGGTTAGGCCTAGCTAGGTAGCCATTGCAGTTACCCAGCCTACGTCTGTGTGTGAAACACAAAAGCAGCATTTGCTGCTATAGGCTGAAGCCTGAGTTATGTCAAGGATTCTGGCCTATGCAGGGATGTCTATTACGCTATTAATAACCTCCATATTTTCAGTGTCGTCTCTGTACATTTTGAAAATCGGCACCAAACTGGCTTTTCTGCCATCTCGTTACCTGTCCATCTGCTCACGACTCTTCACAAGCAATGGCCAGTAAATTGGCTAGCTAATTCCCGTAGTACCCTAGGGTGCCTTCCCACCCATCCAGGCTGATCTGGATAGGTGTATCTTTTCCAAGTGTTTTCTCACCGGTTCTAGATCCATGGTTATTTTTACTGGGTCTCCCGTCCTTACAGGTTGTTCAGATGTCTTGATTTTTCTTCTTGAAGAACGATTTCCAAAAGGAGTGAGTACCGTGGCCATTTTGGTTTTCTTTACTGATGGTTCCCCCTTGTGCTTTTTTCCATGACACACTCGTAAAAGCTGTTCTCTTCACCATTGCCCTTCATCTGCATTAATTCATTTGGCCTCTTTACTGCTCTTATTTTCTCTGCACCGTGCATTTTCTGTTCAGTCACCTCCTCACTCTGTTTCTAGCACAGACCCTTGCACCGGGAACAGTCCCTCCTGAAGGAAGCTTTGCCCGCTTTTTCTTTCTTACATTATTCTTTTCAGAGGAGCTGTGCTCTGTTGTGCCTTAATTATCTTGTCGTCTTGCGCACTGGCTCATGTCCCCACTTCCTCCCACTGCCCCTCTAATCCTGTAGTCCTTTCTCACGAGTCATCTCTACCCCGTGAATCGTCCTGCAAAAGAGTGCCGCATTCTGGATTTGCCCCAGAGCTCCTTGAAGTCAACGGAAAGATGCTCGTTGGTTTCAGTGGGCTTTGGATAAGGCCCCGTGTGAATCTGTTTGACTAGGATAAATTCAGGCATTTTATGGTGGTATGTTTCAAGCCTTCCTGTTACATTCAGTCAGTTCCTCCTTAGAATTAGGAAGCAGACCCAGGATGGCCTCTCCTGTTTGATTGGAAACTCTACAGCCAGGATCATAGGCTGCCTTATTCAGAAGACCTGTTTGAGGATGATTGCTTGGCTGTATTTATTACGCAGCAGATATCTGGGTAATTCAGATCCCCCACAGCTACAGAGGTGTGTGGACTGGGGCTTGGTGCAGGAATTTTTTCTCTTTCTCTCGTCGTGCCGTCGTGGTGACCTGTAGAAGATGCCCCCCACTTTGTATCCCTTGTGCCCTAACCCCAAGAATTTCTCCACCATCCTCACATGGCAGCTCCCTGTCCCTTTTGTCACATACTGTAAGGCTTCTCCCACCTGTAACGCAGCGAAGGCTCGTCAGTGCGCACGCAGACCAAGGAGTGACTCCGGTTCTGTGAGACACACCAATAACGCTACTTATTATGGGCCAGCCCTTCCTGAGCCAGACTTACAACAGACCCCCAGTGGCTCTTGCCAGCTCCCAGAGCCTGGGGGACAAAGTATTGGCATGGCTCAGCAACCAGCAAGGAGCTGGAAATCCAGGAGTGGGATTCTGTGGTCCATTTCCATCATGACAGAAGGTAACAGCTGGGGCCGGGAGGTTCTCTAGCAGGTCCTGGGGTGTTCACTGCTCCAGAAAGGAAGGTGCGCAGATGGCACAGAGGTACATTACTGAAGACCAGAGAGGGCTGTGAGGACCTGCGGGCCATGTCTGCATAGGGACAGTCAGAACAGCTAAGGTGGATCCTGTCAGGCTGTCTGGAATGGCTCATGAACGTGGGTGGCATAAACCCCCAATTGCTTGTGTTCAATACTTAGATTTCACCCCTCAAGTGACAAGTGTGAACGCCTCAGGCCTGGAGTCACCGACAGTCCCCTTGGTCACGCTGTCTGTCTGGCCATCCAGACAAGCCTGCCTTTGTGATAGAGTATCAGAGGGGTCGCCGTGTTACTCTGGATCTGTAAAAGCAGCAAAGAGTCCTGTGGCACCATATAGACTAACAGACATTTTGGAGCATGAGCTTTCGTGGGTGAATACGCACTTCGTCAGATGCAAGTCATGCATCCAACAAAGTGGGTATTCACCCACGAAAGCTCATGCTCCAAAACGTCTGTTAGTCTATAAGGTGCCACAGGACTCTTTGCTGCTTGGTGATAGAGCGTCCCCTACACCAAAACTCTCACCAATATTCAGGTTACTCCCAGTCCTGAAGGTCAAGTTGTCCAAAGACAACACTTGAAGCCACTCCTGTAATAAACTACCTCAAGGTTTATTAACTAGGGGAAATAAATAGTTATTTACAAGGTTAAGGCAGGTAAACAGACACACACAGAAATGAGTTACCGTCTGAAGTTCAAAAGGAAATAGAAGCTTCTATAAGAAGCAAGCTCGATATCTCCTTTAGGGCTAACGCAACCCGAGCAGCTGGGGATCTTTGCCTCTCTGAGTCCAAGCAGCATAAAGATAAAGTTCTTTCTGGTCTGGCATTTTTGTTACCTTTCCCTAGAATTCCCACTGATGGGTCGAGCGTACGTGCATGTCTCCTCTCCGTGGGTATGGGGGGAGCAGTCAACAGTCTTCTGTCCACTGATGTTACACATGGGTTTGCCTGCTGTCCACAGAGCTGCTTTTGTTGGGCGGGAGAGACACCTCTTGTGGTAAACTAGCATTTCGTACTCGGCAATGCTTCCCTCCTGACTGGGAGGGTTTCCAACTTCATAGCAAACACTTTTATAGCTACATTAGAGCAAATATTGAAATATTACCTTATAACATAGGATACAAATGTTTTAAGTGAGATTTATACATGCAGCATCCTAGGCACATTTCATAAAGTCTAAACACATTCTTATCACTCTAATATCTGTTTTAACAAGACCAACACACTGGTGAGTCAGACTGGTTTCCCGGGATGCATTAGTCAGTGTTCACTGAGGCACAGGGGCCTCGGAAGAGCTGGCAGCCAGTCTGCCAGCGTCACAGATCCACCAAAGATGTGAAGCCAATGAGCATAAATGAAATCACGTTAAACTCCCATATGGATGGTCTCACTCAGGAGTCCAGGGGCTTTAGTTCATTGTAATTTAATCTGGAGGAGGAGTAAATTCCAGCAAACTAAGGCTTGGTCTACACTGAAAAGTTAGGTTGACCCCAGCTACGTTGTTCAGGGGTGTGAAAATTCACACCCCTGAGTGATGTACTTAAGCCAATCTAACCCCGTGTAGACAGCGCTAGGTTGATGGAACAATCCTTCCGTTGACCTAGCTGCCTGCGTCTCGGCTAGGTGGATTACCTGTGCCAATGGATTACGGCTGGGTGGATTACCTGTTGGCGCAGGTGGCATCTACGCTGATGCACAGCAATGGTGCATTTCAAGTGTAGACAAGCCCTTTGTCACTTCCCGAAGTGTCCCCGGGCGGACGCTTGCTCAGAGAGCTCTAAACAAGCCAGGTGAATGGGCAGCGCTGCAGCAAATGGCGTTTGGTGTCGATAGATGCAGGATCTGCGCACCCTCCTGCAGCACGTAGGGGCACAGAGAGGTGTGACGAGCCCTTTCGTCTCACTGGCGGGGTGTCAGTTAAAAGGAACACTTCAAGGTGATAAACGTATTGTGTCTTCTGTGGCGTTTCCACAGCTTTCAGTCTGTTCCTATCCACCCTCTTAGTCCTTGTCCATTTCAGAACTGGGACGCTCCTGAGGGGTTTTACACCAATTGTTCAGGTGATGGCAAACTGTGCACTGAAATCAAGACAAAACTGTTCATATATTCCAAGCCCTGACCGCCCCGGTCTCTTCCCACTCGCAGGTTACCCGGGCCCCAAGCCTGACCTCTTGTATCGGCTGGAGCGTGGGGAAGAGCCGTGGGTCCACACCCCGCAGGGCCCCGTGGCGTGGGAGAGCCCCTCTCCGGGTGAGTCTCAGCAATCCCAGCTCCCTCAGCGTGGCTCCTGCTCTGCAGTGAGGCGCTGGAGTCACGGAATCGTAGAACCATATGGTTAGACGGGGCTGTAAGGGTCAGAGTCCAGTGACCTCGTCGCAGGCTGCTGCCCCGGCTTCCCTTTCTCCCCGGCTTCCTCCGGCCCAGGTGTCATGTCTGGGCCTGTCCCACCTGCCTCCCCTCCCCAGCACAAGCCCCTTGCTCCTCAGTTTTCAGGCTCCCTGTGGACCATGATTATTTCCGTGAGAATTGTCCGCTGACCTGGCATGCTCTCCTGTTTCGGTCTCTCCTGGGGAGGGGGCTGTTAGTCGGGCACTGGCTCTTTCACCCCCACACCACTTCCGCCCTGCTGGACACTTCCAGTGTTTGCTCCTCCCAAGCGGGATCATCCTCCCGCACGGCCGCAGCCAGGCAGCGCTGTGCTGACAGGGCAATGTACAAACGCACATGCTGGGGGAAGGATGTGGGGCTGCCTCGGTCAGGCCCCACTGCAGGGGGGTCTGAGTGTTTCCCGGGCCTAGGAAGTAACATCTGGGTTATGTTCCCTCCAGCAGAGGAGGAGCAGTGCTGTGAGCCGTGGGTCAGCCCCCAGCAGGAGTCCCTGGTGTGGGAGCCTCCGGAGAGTCCCTGCCGAGGTGAGTAGCACCCAGCCCAGCTCCCTCGGTGCTGCCTGGACTCTGGAGAGAAGAGCTGGGCAGAGACCCCGTCCCAGGCTGCTGAGGGCTCTGTTCCTCGTTCACGTGGGGCTGAGATTAGGGAAGGGCCCTGGGCTCCGTTACCTTAAGATCACTGACTGGGTGGGGGGCCCGTGCAGACCTGTGTCTGGTTATCTTACATCCCAGTCATCCAGCATGGACTCTCCCCTGCCTGCTCGCTGGCCCCCGCCTCCTGCTGGGGGGAGGGTAGGTGCTCCTGGGCCTTCATCCTCAGCAGAGTCTCTGTATGGGCAGCGACGGTGTCCTGTTCTCGGCCCCTCCATGGGAATGCTGCCGCAGGCTGCTGTGGGGGGAAGATGTAGGCTGGGTCCTCCCAGGTGGGTGTGACTGGGCGATGCCACCTTCCCGGCATATCCGGTCCCCATTAGGGACTCGCAAGGGGTTGGCCAAGGAACCAGACTTCCTGGGGTACCATCAGCCCCGGGGGAGCCTTGAATGCAGTGGGACCTGCGTGCAGCAGAGGAGATTTGGCCCCTTGTTTCTGCTTCCTCCCTGCTGCAATCCAACCCTCCCCAAATGACGCCACCACCCCTCTGTGCTCCGAGGAGCTGGGGGTTCTGTGCGTGCCAGCTGGGGGGATGGCCTAGCCCCATCCCGCTGCTGGTGGTTAGGAGCCGTTTCCTCTTGGCTGCAGCTTGTGAGACAGTTTCTGGATTCTCTTTTCCACCTGTCAGGCGGCGATGTCCTGAGTGGTTCCGGGAAGCAGCAGCGCCGGTTATGGGCCAGCATCCTCCAGTGCGCCGTGGCAGGGGAGAGACCCGAGAGCATCGGCCGAGGTGAGCAGCAGTGATCCTGGGAGCCGCGCTGACTCCACAGCGGGGAGCAGTGACTCTGTCCCAGCTGCCGCCCGGGCTTCCTCCGAAGGATTTGTTGTGTCTCAGGAGGTGCCCATCGGCCTTCTGTCCCCTCCCAGGCCAAGCCCTTTGCCCACCCGGCTTCTGCTCTCTCTGGGATATTGCGGTGAGATCTGGGCATGCAGCTGCTGAGCGGATAGTGCCCTGCTGCCACGCTGTTCACCCAGACTCTCTCCATTGCACTCACTGCAGCTACTGGGCGTTCCCACTCGGCGCACGCCCAGGGCAGAACCCGGCCCCTCCAGTCAGTGGGTGTTTGCATCTCCTCCCCTTACACACCCAGTTTCCTCCCTATAGCCCTGACGCCTTCAGTCCCTTATGGAACGTCACAGCGCTGCCGTCCAGGGTCAGACACCCCCGCGCCGGGTCTCAGGGGAGGCTGTTTTTAATACTCAGGTGGTTAAGATTAGTGGAAACTCTTGCTGGATTTGCTCTCCCTGAATCCCCTGACTGGGAGCCGGTGGGCCTGTTCGGAGAGCCCCCGGGAAACTCCCTCTGGTCACCCCCACACTGAGTCTGCCCATGCTGGGCTCTTCCCTGCTCTCTGACCCTCAGTGCTTTGCAGTGTTGGTGACTTTCTCCCGGTGGCTGCTGCACTGACCGGATGCTGGGAGACGCGGCACAAATCGCCTGTCGGGTGAGGCCTGCGCCCTGGAGACGCCCATTGCCTGGGGCTGGCAGATCAGCACTGGGAGCTCTGGGGCAGTCACAAGAGAAAATTCGCTTTCCCGAGAACACACTGAGCCAGCGCCTCGCTGGGGTAACTGCATTGGAGTTAATGGAGTTACCCCAGCATGACTTTGGCCCATTGTCTATTCCGTGCTGAAATCCGCAGGCCCATCTCCACTTCCTGCAGGAGCTGCAGTGCCTCCTGGGAGAAGGGGGGTGCTTGGTCCCAGAGTATTAGTGCTCCCTCCTCCCTGAGGGATAATCTCTGGACTCTCTTTTCCACCCAGCAGATGGCAGGGCCAGGAGCAGTTCTGAGGAGCAGCATCCGGACGACGGGGCTGAGACCCTGCAGCCCTACAGGGTGTTACTCTGGGGATCAGAAGAGGGAGCTGTCCTGAGCCCTGAGCTGCAAGGGACCTCCCGGAGCTCGTGTGGGTCTCAGAGACCGGAGAGTGAGCTGGGGGCCACGCGGGGGTGTGACCGGTGCTCTAGCAACTCCCCAAATATGCGCTCAGGGCCTGAGACGGGAGCGGGGCCGAGCCCGTGCCCGGTGTGTGCCCCGAGAGCCAATGGCACGGCCCCTCCCGGTGCGCAGGAGAGCAGCGTTCCCAAGAAGGAGAAACCCCACAAGTGCCCGGAGTGCGGGAAAGGCTTCCGGAGGAAGTGGGACCTGACCAAGCACCAGAGAACCCACTCGGGGGAGCGCCCCTACCCCTGCCCGGACTGCAGCAAGAGCTTCAGCCACGTCTCCAACCTCATCAAGCACCAGCGCATCCACACCGGGGAGCGGCCCTTCGCCTGCAACCTCTGCGGGCGCAGCTTCACCCTGAAGCAGGTGCTGGTCCGGCACCAGCGCATCCACACGGGCGAGCGGCCCTTCGCCTGCACCGACTGCGACAAGAGCTTCAAGGACAAGCAGAAGCTGACCATCCACCAGCGCATCCACACGGGCGAGCGGCCCTACGTCTGTGCCGACTGCGGCAAGAGCTTCGGGCAGAGCCAGCGGCTCAAGACGCACCGGCGCATCCACACGGGGGAGAAGCCCTACCTCTGCAGCGACTGCGGCCGGGCCTTCAGCCAGGTCTCCAATCTGTACACGCACTGGCGCACCCACACGGGCGAGCGCCCCTACCCCTGCACCTACTGCGGCAAGAGCTTCAGCCTGAAGCACGACCTCACCAAGCACCAGCGGGTGCACACGGGCGAGCGCCCCTACCCCTGCACGGACTGCGACAAGAGCTTCAGCCAGAAGCAGGACCTCACCAAGCACCAGCGGGTGCACACGGGCGAGCGCCCTTACCCCTGTGCCCAGTGCGGCAAGAGCTTCAGCAATGTATCCAACCTCCTTGCCCACCAACGGACCCACCTGGGGCAGCGGCTCCCAGCAGCCAGCCGGGCCCAGCCCGGCCAGGAATGAACCATCATGGGGGTGCTGCTGTGAGCCGGTCCGGAAATCGGGGTGGGTGATGGAACCACGTCACTTGGGCCGTGACCCGCGTTCTGCTCCCCTTCCTGCCAGTGCAAATCAGGAGCCAGTGTCAGCGGATGTGCTAAGTGCAGGGGGAGCAGGGCAAAGGGCTAGCCGTGGATGCTAGATCAAGCCATCCCAGCCGACGTGCTGTCTGGCAGCATCTCCAGGACTGAGATCCCATTGGTTTCAACAGCACTTACACCAGGGTCTGATCCCCGCCCCCGACATCTCAAGCAAGTGTAAGTTACAGTGGAGTCGCATCACAGGCACATTTAACTTATGTGATTTTAACTATATGCACTCGGCAAAACAAAACAATTTAAATCCTGTACCCGTAGTGCGGGGGATTCCGCCCACCATTCCACTCAATGAGCGTTTGACTAGACGCGATTTTCGCCTTACGCGCTGACTTCAGAACCTAACCCCCACGTAAGATGCGACTCCCCTGTACGTTCTTGTGGCCCAGGCCCTGGAGATTCCAACCCTGAGATTCTATGATTCTATGATAGGATGTGGGGGCGGGCGCAGTGGTTGGGCCTTGCCCCCATGTGGAGACACACAAGCTGGAGGAGCAGGCAGCCCGTGAGTTCCTCACCTTCCTGTGGGGAGTGGGGTTGGGCATCAGCCCTTAAGTGGCGGGCTCCAGCCATGGCGCTTCAGGCTTCGTTCCCTGGCCATGGGGTGGCCGGCGCTGGCCCCGAGCTCACCCCCCGCCACCCTGGCCCCCGCTGCTTCCTCCCGTGCCCCATCGTCACCGGCCCCCGCTGTCTCCATGCCCACTCCCCCATCCAGGGCTTAATTTGTCCCCAGGCTTGCCGGGACTGAGTAAGTCTGCTGGGAAAAGTGATATTTGTATGTTGTTTGTTAGCACTTCTCACAACAGACTCACTCTGTAGCAAGTCTAAAAAACAACCGAAAAAGCAAAAGAAACAACAAGAAAAAAGACAAGAACGTGCAGAGCTCCTTGTGTTTCTATTCTGTTTAGGCCCAGTAAAGAATAGAGACAGCTGTGCATTATTAGAATCATAGAATCTCAGGGTTGGAAGGGACCTCAGGAGGTATCTAGTCCAACCCCCTGCTCAAAGCATTTTTAATATTGAGTCTGCAAAAACCCTACATAAATAAATGACAATGATCTGGACGTGTGTCTGTGCATATTGATTTGTTTTTCCAAAAGTTAATTAAGTATTTTAGGGAAAATTGTGAGAGCGGCCGCCAGCGAGGGTTGGTGGCTGCACTCTGAGGGTTGTGAGAACCCTGCTCTAGAAAAGCAGCTGGCGGGACAGGCACCAGGCCCTGTTACACGGCTCCCACCCTATTGTCTTCGGTGGGGCTGGACAGCAGCCAACGAGGCAGACCTGGCGCAGCATCTGGCTTGGGCCTGTTTCTACTTGGTTTGACCTGTGGAAATGCGGAGCGATGTCACGGCGGTCAGTGGGGTTACTCCATGCTTGGCGCCCTGTGCTGCTCCCGTTCAAGTCTGTCAGAGTTCCACCATTGACTTTAGCATTAGATCCCCGTCCTTTAGTGTGAGAGCAGAACTTGGCCCGAGGGGCGAGATGTCTATGGTGCCCTTATTGACTATGTAAATTGTGCCATTTCGGGGTGATCTGGTGCTGGGGAAGAGAGAGTCTGGATAAGGAACAGTCACTCTGGTCATCTGGGTTTCCACAGTGCAACTTCCTGCTCCCAGGCGAGTAGGAGAACTCCCCCTAAATGTTTAAAATCTGTGAACCCAACCCAAATATCTTCCAAAACTGCTCCCAGCTCCCGTCGGCCATTTGTGAACGAGCCCTTAGGTGGGTTGAAATCCCCTCCTTTCTATGGGATGAGTTGCAGGGCGGGGGGAAATTTTCATGAAGCCTTTTATAGGGACTAAATGCCATCTAGGACTCTGAAATAACCTTAACGTGGCCCATAGAGTGCGACCCTTCCTTCTGATTTGTCATGGCACAAGCTGAACTGCTCCTTACTACTGTGCAGGCTTCATGAGCCATGGGAGCAAGGGGCAGGCTGGGGTAGGTGCGACCGCGTGGTGCTGCCGGCTGGGAGAGCAGCCTGAGGCAGAAGCCTCCAGCTCGCATGATATTCCAGGCAGGACTGAATCTCCATCAGACGAAACTTAAAGAAGAGAATGACCTGGAGTCACTCCCATTCGGTGCTCTCTGAGGAGGACAGCCATGTCTGTCCAGGCACCCCTGATCGACCTCACTGAGGTCTGCCAGCTGAGTGGGGCTGAGCGGGACCCCGGCTGGCAGGAGCCAGCGGACAGAGCCCCAGACTAGCAGCAGGCTGAGCCGGCTCCACTCAGCCCGCTGCCTGCCTGGGGTTCAGATCATCCAGGCAGGCAGCGGGCTGAGCGGGTCTGGCGGACAGGACCCCGGAAAAAAGGCACGAAACAATTGCCGTTGCTTTCACGGAAGGAAGGAGGGAGGGAGGGAGGCCTGACGACATGTACCCAAAACCATTCACGACAAAGTTTTTGCCCCATCAGGCATTGGGAGCTTAACCCAGAATTCCAATGGGCAGCGGAGACTGTGGGAACTGAGGGATAGCTACCCCTAGTGCACCCCTCTGTAAGTCGATGCTAGCCGCGGTAGTGAGGACGCACTCTGCCGACTTAATGCACTTAGTGTGGACATACGCAATAGACTGTATAAAATCGAATTCTAAAAAATCAACTTCTATAAAATTGACCTAATTTTGTAGTGTAAACATACCCTGAGTTTCTACTGTACTTATCGCTGTTGTTGGGTTTTGGTTACTTTCTCTGAAGTATGGACCTTGACTATACCTTGCCCAAGAAATTTGGACTTTGACAAAAAATAATTGACTACCCCACCCTAGATTTTACATAAAGCTCCTTCAGAATATGTTTGATGCATCACGTGTAACTGGATCACACCCTGTGATTCTCAGAGACCCAGCAGGCCCCAATGGAAAGTTTTTAAATCAAAGAGCTCTCGAGCATATTAGGGATGTAAATTGCATTAAGAAAGTAAACGTTCAAACCATTAAAATTGTATCGGGTAAATGTTTAATTGTTAACGATTCACAATCTACCCCACATATATATTATCTTTGTCAAGTGTCTTTACTAACAACAAAAACAGTCGTATGTGTAAAACCCACTCTTTTGTTTAACTTTTTACATCATATCCCTGAGCCACCCTAAAACACAAAAAGTCCCATTAGAATTTCAACTCTCCTGCTGATTTTTGTTTACATGCTCTGGTGTTGGTCTTGTGTGCAGCCGATTAACGGGAAGGCCAGCATTGGAAAACACACATTCTGCAGGCACAGACAATCCTGGAATGCACGGGCAATTCTTTGCCAGTTTTCCCAGCCTTGGAAAACGCTGTGCATTGACCTTCCACCACTCCAATGGACTGCATTCCAATGAAGGACAAGGCTCCCTCGGCCCGTGCCGCTTCCTGCAGCCCCCATTGGCCTGGAGTGGAGAACTGCAGCCAGTGGGAGCTGCAATTGGTCGAACCTGCGGACGCGGCAGGTAAACAAATCTGCCCGGCCCGCCAGGGGGCTTACCCTGGTGTGCCGTGTGCCAAAGGTTGCTGATCCCTGATCTAAAGGTTCCTTCTGTTCTTGGAATCTGTGAAGGAATCTGTAGTGGATGTGGCAGTGTGGTTAGATGTTTGGCTGCGTGTATGTTTTCTCCCTGTGTGCTGCCCCAGCCCTGTGCAGACAGCCAGCACAGCAGACCTTGAGCAAACCGCCCAATTACCACAAGATCAGTTAAGGGACGAAGGCACCAGGCCAGGTTTATTGTCGACAGAGCATGGTAATAGCACCTGTCAGACTCTACGAGGATATTAAGACACGTATGCCGGGACACTGAACACAGCTCAGTGAGCGGTAGGACTTTCTATTCCCCCTCAGCTGGACAAAGATGCTCCCTCTGAGATCCATCTTTATACTGATACAAACAAGTTAGTACAGCCCCTCTGTTATTGTTAGTTACTGCCCCCTGACGTCGCTAGTTATTACCCAGCACCTTGTACATGTTGGTTCAATTAAAACCTCTCTATTACTCACTGTCATCCTGACCTCATCTTTGGGAGGGGTCAGTGTGTTCCTGTTCTCCTTGGGGAATGTGTCTGTACCATCCTTGACATCAGGATGTTCTGGTACCACTTGATATCGGAGGGTGTTTGCGTGAGTGCTCTGTGCCTAGCACTTCTTAGGAATGTGTGTGTTTCTGCAGTATCAGCCCTGTTCTTGCCAAATCCTATGAACTTGTGAGCAGGCAGAGCCTGACGTCTGCTCACAGCCTGACTTTTGCCGACTTTGCTTTATATCAGCAAAGCTTGCCCACTGCTTCAGCTCAGGCCTCACACCAGAAAAAAGCTGGTGAATGAATACAACTCCACTGTATTTGTTGTGAGCAGGTGGGATGGAGACATTGGGAAATGATTCCAGAACCCACAGTTGTCCTTGTCATGTGGACAAGGGCCTGAGATTTCCCCACTTGGTATCTTTTGTTTTGTGTTTTACACTGAGTATTGTATTTCTTTCTTTCAATGGCTATTCCCAGCTAATCTGTAGATCGTAAGAACTAATGATTTCTCTGTCCTTTCTGTTAATTTTTGCATGATCGCCGTTCTCTGCAATTATACTGCTGCACCCCCCTGTGGTGGAAGACTGAAGCTATTTCGTACTTTCTTTATCCACACAGAAATGGATAGTATTACTGCCGTTGGATCCTGAAATGTGAGAAACCTAAATCATCCAGTCAAATGAAACAAGATTATCATTGTCCACTAGGGGGTTTCTTGCATTGTCTCCTGAAACTGCAGGCACCAGATATTTCTGGAGCCGGCATCCCAGACTAGACAGACCCCGGGTTTGATCTTAAGTCTTTTGTAAAGATAAATGGCTGTTGTTATAGGTGCAGCTGGTAGCGCTGCCTGTAGCAGTCAATAGGTGGACCATGGGCCAAATCCACATCGCCAGACGCTTTTGAATGGAGCCCGGAATCTTTATTTACTTGTTATTTTATTTTATTATTTTCTCTGGCGTCTGGGCCTTGACTGTACCTTGACCAAGAAATTTGGACCTTGGCAAAAAATAGACTTCCCTGACCTATAGTACAGTTCGCCTAACACTGTCCATTATTGGGCTCTGGGTTCAGTTGCTTGGAGCTTAGCCAGACTTTAACCATGGGGCCTGACATTTTCCATGCCAGGTCGTTTGCCTCAGGCTGAACAACTGGGGAAAGTTTCAGATGAGACAGTTCCGCCATCTCCAAGAATGAGATTAGGGGAAAGGACAGTTTTGCCCATGTTAAAATATTCGTATAACCTTTTCATTGAGAAGCTCTACTGCTCTACTGCCTTCATACTTTGGAGCAGGGACTTGAAATTTGGCACAGGATGTGCCTCCTGCTGTTCCCTTGAAAAACCATCCAGACTTTCTAGAACAGGGGAGAAAGAAATGGCCTGACTGGGATATAGAGGAGACAGAACACCTTAATTTTGGCATTTCCTGACTTCAGTGCTTGACTTTGCAACCTTAAATGTTCTTTTAACAGTTTGTTTTTAATGTAACTTTATATCTATTCTTGGGCCACGGACTTGTGTTGCCTGGGAAGTTTGAGGTACAATCTATTTGGCACTGTATGTCAGATGAGAGCTGTTCCCCCCTGTATGTTTGTGGTTTGTTTCTCTTGGCCTGACTTTTCATAAAAGGAAAACGTAAAAAAGCTTTAAATGACTGGCTGACCCAGTGAGCGTTGTTTATTTCACAGGCTGACCATTAACATCCTTCAGCCTTTTTTTTTCTATGGGAAGAGTCTTAAATAAAGTTTGTTCCTAAAACCACTACTGTTATTTGCTGAGAGCAAACGGGGTGGCTCTCGCTTGAGTTCAGTACAGAAGGGGAGCCAAGCATCAAGGAGTTTACAATCGAAGGCCCCAGTCCAGCAGTTCTACCTGCACAGGTGCATCAGCTCATAGGACTGGGGAATACGTTAGACGGGAATAGACTATACAGGAGTAACTGGGTGAAATTCTCTGGCCTGGGCCATGCAGGTGAGACAACATGTTCTAATAGTCCCTTCTGGCCTTAAAATCAGGCACTTCCCACCTGTACATTACACATCAGTAGCAAAGCAGGGCACCCATGCTTACGTTTCATGTACATTCCTGGGTTAGTTATATATTTAGTAGCAATGATGTGGCCCACATACCCCCTCCCTTTCTTCTCGGCTCATACAAAGCTGTGGAGAAGGCAGCAGTGGACTGACAGGAGTTAGCATACATGAGCGAGACGTCTGGAGGATATGGCTGGGGAGAGGAGAGGGCTGCTGGAGGTAGGGTGACCAGACAGCAAGTGTGAAAAATCGGGACGGGGTGGGGGGCAAAATTGGGACTGTCCCTATAAAATCAGGACATCTGGTCACCGTTGCTGGAGGCCAGGTTGTCCCAGGATCGTTGCTGGGACTCTGCTCAGCTGCTCAGTGCACACTGCCAGCTGTGCAGTGTTGTGGGCTCAGGATCAGCCAGGATGGGTCTGTTTTTTGTTTTTAGTCTCAGAGGTGGCAACCCCAGCATGTGCTTCCCTATTGTTGCCGGCCCAAAGGGCCCGAGGAGAGCAACAGCAGGGTTCGTTGCCCGGTGTGCGTCGCACTAATTAACACACCAGGGTGGAGAAGCAAACCAAGTTTATTTGAGCTCAAATAAGGTGCCAGGGAGAAAAGCATTCTCAGATCCTGCACTCCCGTGCGCAGGCGGGGTCCCAGTATTTATACCTTAAGCTGTCTGTGTAAGCCTTTTGTTTTGTTTTCCCCCTCACCCCTCCTTTCCCAACAGCAGTTACTTTAAACATTACATTTCAGCGTGTTAGAAAAGTTCCCATTCGCATGCTTATCTTTGGCCTTGTCGGCCCAGGCGTATGTAGACTTTCCCCCTTTCTATCACTACCGCTTTTGCTAGTTTGAGTGAAGCTACAGCTGCTAGCTGTTTGCTAGAAAAGCTGACTGTTACACATTGTGCTTGCTATTTATTAGCATCTTAGGCTGGTTAAAGTTTACAGCATGGAAGAACTTTGGTTCACTCAGGCCCAGAGTCACAACTTTGGTTTACTTAGGCCTAGGGACACCAACACTATGACAGGGCAAGCGGCCTAGCAGGAGCCTGAGCCCAGCACAGCAGGGACTGACTTTGTGTTCAGCTTATTCAGCACTTGGCACAACGGGCTCCTGCTCCAAGGTGCTGCAGTCATGATAGAGCCCTGATCCGCGACTCTCTCAGTGCGAGGTGGGGCTGGGCGTTTCCCTCCCTGTGGGAAAGGGAAGTGACATGGGAAGGAGGCAGACCACTCCCATGGGGGAAAAGCCCTGAATCCTGTTAGGCCCTAGGATCAATGCAGGATTGTTCCCAAGGCTTGTGTGATGAGGCTTCCCCCACCTTCATGGGGGGAGAGGCCCGCAGAGCGCTCAGCTCACTGCCATGAGCGAGACAACTTTTGCCCTTATGCAAAATGGCCACCATCTCCCATTGTTCTCAATGGGAGTGAAGCCGCAGCTTGCCCTTGGTTAAGATGATTGCCCCTTCTCTTCAGTGCTTGTAACTGGATGTGATGTTTGCCTAAGGTGACCATTTTTTTCAAATTTAAAACCAGGACATTTAAAATAGCTCAGCCAGCATGAGTAATAGTCGCTGGCGTAGAATATAAGTTGAAAAAATATTGCGGAGTATGCTTATCTTTTTTTTTCTTTAAGTGAAAGAATACAATAAAATGTACTTCTTATATTTATATTATATATTATTAAAGTAATTTTGTGGGAAAAAAATTTGATATGGGTAGATTAGTACATAATTGTATACTTAGGATTTTGGGATCCAAGTAATAAAGAAACAAGTGTAGCAGTAAAACAAAATGGTTTTAATAAAAAATGGTACAAAAGTTCTTAATCTACATTCCTAATTTTGCTTCTTATATTTTTGTGACGAGTGGATTGATTTTAATAATAATTCGTTTTCCTGGATGTTTTTATAAAATTCCATGCAAGTTTGGTTAAAATTATATTTAGTAATTAGCAAACATTTCAAAGTTTCAACATGTACTTGAGTTTTATCACTGGACCAGATATTGTTCATCAAAGAAAAAAGACGTTCGGCAGG
Source organism: Mauremys reevesii (assembly GCF_016161935.1). Taxonomy (NCBI): domain Eukaryota; kingdom Metazoa; phylum Chordata; order Testudines; family Geoemydidae; genus Mauremys; species Mauremys reevesii. The sequence continues at coordinate 468,497 of NW_024100832.1, forward strand.
TGCATTGGTTCCTGGTAAACAGAGACAATATTCTACCAATTTGCCAATATTTTTGTAGGAAACATCATTTTCACTGAAGGCTTTGAATATTTCAATCCATCTGTTCGATAGTGGTACAGAATTTTGTCTCCAGTGAGTAATTTTTTCATCTGTAATGTAGCGCAGGACAAAGCAGGTTTCATCAAACAGTTCATCTTCTACTAAATTGATTTCAGAAAAATACTGAAGAATGTAATCACTGCAAACTTGAATGTTGTCATGGGTGAGTTTAGTGTTTAACAAAACCCAATTGAATTTTTCGGTATGCTTAATAGGTCCTTCCCATTCCTCTAGATATTGAATACATGTGTCATAAAATTCTATCACTTTTTCTTTGAAAATAGCAGGTTTTAATATGCCTTCTTCCTCAAGCTGCTTCAAATTTTGCCGCACCTGTAACAGCAAGAAAACGTTTGCTTTTCTGTCAGCTAATTTTGTTTTTAAGTCACTGTAAATATTGCTAGTTTCTATAATAGAAATCTCCTGTCCTTCTATTTTCAAAATAGCATTGTGGAACATTGATGACACGTTATGCAAAAAGTAAAGCCAAGACTCTGTCTCTGAATTATCAAAATAATTTGTGATAATTGTGGGGCTCTTCTCGTTTGAGGCAAAATATGATTTTAAGGCAGGATATATTTGTAGGACGCGCTCAATCGCGGGTCGTAATGCCAACCATCATGTGACACTGTATCCCAAGACTTTCTTATATTCGATGTCCACGAATTCACAAAATTCTTTCAATTCATTAACGCGCACTGTGTATATATAAAAGTATAAATAAATCTTGGTGATGAAAGTTTGCACATCAATTGGTACAGTTGGCTGCAGTTTGTATAGCATTGTTCAAAATATGAGCGGCACAACCAATTCCCACAAGCTCTCTTCCACCCAAATTTGATTTCAGCTTGGTAAAAATGTTATTTTTCCCACTTCTTCGCATACCTCCAAAGTTAGTATTGGTGTTGTCAGCACAAAATCCAAGTACCTTGGTATCTAAACGATACTTTTTTAACACTTCCAAAATATAATCAGTAACTATGTCAGCTGTTTCGCCTGGCAGATCTCTTACTTCCAAAATTTTGACGTGTATTCCAGACTGGTATGAAAAATATCTTCTTATTATGGGAATCAATTTTACTTCCTTGTGGTTTGATGCATCCGAATAAATAGAAATAAAATGTGCAGCATCTAAATCCTCTTCCAATAACTGTTTCGCATAAGGCACCAGCACATCGGTAACTATTGCCTCGCATTTTGTTCTAGAACATGTAAACCTGGCATCAAAACATGTTTTAATCAGTTTGCAGGTACAATCCATTGATCGGAATGAGTGATTATGCATTACTGTGTGGTACGCCCATAAACCTCAGCTGCAGCTAGTTTTCTTTCAGCATCTTCAATTTGTTTTTTCTTAAAATATGATGTCACACTTGTACTTGCAATTGCTGCAGACACAGCCCGTTTATGTTTGACTGTTTGTATGTGGTTTTCAATGTCGGTTTTTCCACTGTTTGCAATAGAAAATATACTTCTGCATTTTACACATTCCACCTCACTATTGTCATTATTAGTACTTGCTTTGATGAATGTATATTTCGATTTTAACTCGTCATTGAAGATGCACTTTCATCGTTTTGGCGCCATGGGTGTCCAAAAATAAACAATTATTACAAACTTCGTCGGATGTCGGTCTTGGTTCGAGGGGGCGAAGTCACCGGTCCAGGATCGAGGGGGGCGAAGACGCCGGTCCTGGTCCAAAGGGGCGAAGGCGTCGATCCTGGTTCAAGGGGGCGAAGTCATCGGGTCCTGGCGAAGCAGCGAGGTGCGCCGTGAAAACGGCGGAGCGAAAAGCTCGAGTAACCGAGAGAGCGCGGAGCTCTGAGGGCCAGTGTCACGGTCCGAAGATGCTAGATCACTGGTGCCTGTCCTGTGCTGCGGAGGGCCTTTTATAGTCCGAAGCTAACAGCGAATTGGTCGATTTTGGCGGGCTCTGTGTGATGACGTCATCATCGAGTTCCCACGGTCGGGCTGTATGTAATGCGCCGGAGTATTATCGAAGAGTCGCCGCGGCCACAATATAGTGAGAGTGCGTGTGCTGAATGCTGAGTATTGCCGAGATCCAACGACGAGAACCGTCGTGTAAAATAAAACTAAAACTAGGATAAATTAATAAAATTGATTTAGGCTGGTTTATCAAGGATTGATTTGATGTACTCAGTCTTTTGATAAATTAATAATTTTTGATTTTGTAGTCCTAAACTGTACTGGTTACATCTCACGACTAACCAGACCAATGTCCAAAAAACCAGTACGTATGGTCACTTTAATCTGAAGTGATATAACTGCAGGCTAGTAGTATAAGGGCCCTACCATCAATCAAACCCTAACCCTGCTCCTTGACCCCTTAACCTGTCCCTTGACCCCTTAAACACCACCTTCCTGTCACCAGAAGTCCTGCCCCAGAGGATATTACTTCTGGGGTCAAGGTAGCCACATGACCAGAAGCAAGTATGCCATGTGACCCCTCTAAGAATTCCGTCCACTGCCCTCTACCCATCAGGATGGGTTTTGTCCCATTAGCAGTGCCCTGAGAGGAGATTTGACCAATCAGGGTGAGTTGCGGGGTGGGGTGAGCCGTCCGTAAGTGGGTCATGTGACCTCTCTAAGAACTTCTCCCACCATCCTCTATCAATCAGGAAGGGTTTCAGCCGCTGGGGACCACCCTGAGAGGAGATTAGACCAATCAAGGCAAGTTCTGGGGTGGAGTGAGCCATCTGGAAGTGGGTTGTGTGACCCCTCTAAGAACTCCACCTACTTCCCTCTACCAATCAGGATGGGGTTCACCCCGATAGGACCGCCCTCAGAGGAGATTTGACCAATCAGAGTGAGTGCTGGGGTGGGGTGACCTGTTCGGAAGTAGGTCATGTGGCCCCTCTAAGAACTCCTCCCAACGCCCTCTGCCAATCAGAGAGCAGCACCATTACCCCATAAGTCCCAGCTCTGGGCAGAGGAGGCCATCTCTGACCAAGGACACGTGTTTTAGAAATTGTGGAAAGGCTGCTGAGAGGAAACATGGACTCTTTTACCACCCCCATGAGAACTTTGGACTTTGTTTTAGCTCCGAGCACCTTTGGACTTGTGTGGAGAAAGTGCTACCTCAGTGACAGTTCCAAGGAGGACCCTTTGACTCAACCGTTGATGGATACGTTGGTATCCGACCCCAAAACCCTTGTTAGGCATCCCGATTAGTGTGAAGGCCTCTCATTGTTCACCCCCCTCAAGGTGGAAGGCGATCATGGCTTGGGGAAGTCACCAGCAGACAAGGTGAATGGAAAAGACATCGCTCGGTTAAATGAATAATTAAGAAACGACGGTTGAGGATGGGGTGTAATCAGTGATGAGCTGCCAAAATCTTAGGAACCGGTTCCCTACTGGGTCTTCGGCGGCACGGTAGGGAACCGCCCAGTGAGTACACCCCCCACCCACGTCCTGCCCCCCCTCAGAAACCACAACCCATAACCCCCCCTGCCCTGCTCCTTGTCCCCTGACCACTCCTTCCCAAGACCCCCAACCCTAACTCCCCCCCAGGACCCCACCCCCTGCCAAACTTGCCCGCTCCCTGTCCCCTGACTGCCCCGACTCCATCCACCACCATCCCAACAGACCCCAGGAACTCCCACGTGGCGCCTACCCAACCCCCCCTTCCCCATCCCCTGTCTGCCCCCCCCAGAACCTCTGCCCGATCCAACCCCTCCTCCCCCGCCCCAGTCCCGGCCCTGGCCCTGGCCTCTTACCCCTGCCGGGGTCGGGGCCAGGGTCGGAGCCGCGCCGTGCAGCCGGAGTTGGGGCTGGGGCCGGGCAGTGGCTGGAGCAGGGCCGGGCGGCGCCTGGAGTCCTCATCGTGCCCCACCCTGCCCCAGCTCACCTGCAGGAAGCTTCCCCCCGGCTTCTCCTCCCACCGCGCCGCCCCGGCCAGACCCGGCAGGAACCGTGCCGCCCGGCCGGACCCGGGCAGGAACCGCGCCGCCCAGCCTGACCCAGGACCGCCCAGGGAATTCAGGGGGCCTGGGTCAAAGAAATTTTGGGGGCCCCTTCTATAAAAGCATTGCAATACTATATTCTCCTGGGGGCCCTTGCGGGGCCCATGGCAAATTGCCCCACTTGCTCCCCCCCACGGGCGGCCCTGGGAAAAATAAACCTTCCGCATTTCGGCACAAACCCAGTTTGGAGAAAACTTCTTTACAAGGTATCACTGGTTCTCAGCATCAGCTAGTGCTAAAAGGCACTAAAGCTCATTAAAAGGGTTGGACAAATATTTTCCATCAAAACTTTTTCTGGATCGAAAACTAGGGGTTTTTAAAAAGCAGAAAAAAATCACAGACAGTGTCTGCTTTCCTTCAAAATTTGTTGTGGTTTTTTTAATTGAAAAGCTGAAATTAGTCTGCCAAAACCTGAATATGGTTTGGGGTTTCAGAAGTGTGTGGCCAAATATTTGCTGCTTGCTGTATTTGATTGTTTAAAGAAACAATAAAAAAATTCTGCTTAAAAAAAAATCCAAAACTTTTGAACCACCTAAGCTTGTAACCAAACACCTGAGCCCATCCAGGCAGAGATTTTTCCAGGTTTTTTATACTCTGCTGGCTTCCTTGACTCATATCTGTCTCCATAACTTTGGGTTCATTTAGGTTAGAACATAAGAACAGCCATACTGGGTCAAACCAAAGGCCATCCTGCCCAGTATCCTGTCTACTGACAATGGCCAATGCCACATGCCCCAGAGGGAGTGAACCTATCAGGTAATGATCAAGTGATCTCGCTCCTGCCATCCATCTCCACTCTCTGAGAAAAAGAGGCTAGGGGCACCATTCCTTACCCAGCCTGGCTAATAGCCATTAATGGACTTAATCTCCATGCATTTATCTGTTTCCTAGAGACTGGCTCCATGGGGTCCCTCACAAACTGGAGATGGTTACTGTGGGTTTGTCTTTAGTAGAGCTTATGTACATACTCCACGAACTGAGCATTTGAGCTTGTTCCAGAATCTGGGATGAGCCAATGTTGTCAAAACTGAAATGCTCAAAATAGCACATGCATGTGAATGGACACAGGGTGCTAAAATTAAATTCATCCAGGGGTTCTCAAACTGGAGGTCAGGACCCCTCAGGGGTCACAAGGTTATTACTGGGAGTCGTGAGCTGTCAGCCTCCACCTCAAACCCTGCTTTGCCTCCAGCATTTATAATAGTGTTAAATATATAAAAAAGTGTTTTCAATTTATAAGGGCGGGGGGCGCATCAGAGGTTTGCTATGTGAAAGGGTCACCAGGACAAAAGTTTGAGAACCACTGAATTAACCCCTCTGGAGCCTCAGGGAATGCAGGGGAGGGGGGTCCCCCTTGGTAGGGTTGGGAAGGCTATTGCTCTTCTCATGTGATCCTTCCCCCCAGTGACTAATTTGAAATGAAGCTCCCCTCCCCTGACATGAATCTGCCTATGGCACTGAATTCAATGTAGACTAGAATTTGGCATTAGAGAAGTGAAAGGGATGGGAGCCCTAATGGAAAAGCTAACAGCTCGGCTCTTCTGCAAGCCTCAAACTGCTGAATGAGCTGTAGGGTGGGGAAGGCTGTGCCTCCCAAACAGCCTGGCCCTGCCCCCTATCCGACCCCCACCCACTTCCTGCCCCCCGACTGCCCACCCCCCCTCAGAATCCCTGACCCATCCTGCTCCTTGTCCCCTCACCGTCCCCCAGAGACCCCGCCCCAACCACCACCCCGGGACCCCACCCCTGCACCCTGTCTGCCCCAATCCCTATCCACCCCCCCCCGACAGAACGCCCACAAGCCAACCCCCCCCTTCCCTGCCCCCGACCACTCCCCAACCTCCGCCCCCTCCCTGTGCCCTGACTGTCCCCAGGACTCCCTGCCCCTTAGCCAACTCCCGCCCCCGGCCCCAGCCTCTTACCCCCGGCTCCCTCCTCACCCGGAGCCTCAGCGACTCGCTGAAGAACTGCAGCGTGTCTCCGTCGGGGCCTGAGCCCCACCCCACTCCGAGCCGCGTGGTGAGGGAGCGGGGCTGCGAGCTCCACGCCGAGCGGAGGGAGCTGAGCTCAGTCTGGAGCTCGCAGCCCCGCCCCCTCCCCACGCGGCTCTGAGCGGGACAGGGCTCAGGGGCCCCGCTGGAGACAGGGCGCTTGGTGCGCTGAGGCTCCAGGAGAGGGGCGGAGGCGGGAGCCTCAGCTGCTCTCTTGGGGGCCCCTGCGGAGCCCGGGGCCCAGGGCAAATTGCCCCCTTTGCCCCCCCCCTCTGGGCAGCCCTGGCCGGACCCAGCCAGGAACCGCGCCGCCCGGGCCCGGGCAGGAACCGCGCCGCCCAGGCAGGAACCGCGCGGCCCGGGCCCGGGCAGGAACCGCGCCGCCCAGCTGGACCCGGGGACCGGACCCGGGCAGGAGCCGTGCTGCCCGGCCGAGGTCGCAGCTGGACCCTGGGGGCAGGAGCCCAGCCGCCCGACCCCAGAGTCTTGCTACGACCTCCCAAGCGGCGCGCCACCTGGAGCCCTCCTCCCGCTGGCACCCCCGCCTCCCGGCCCCAGCTCACCTGGTGGAAGCGCTGCTTGCTTCTCAGCCCTCCCAGCTTCCCGCGCGAACAGCTGGGGAGGGGGAGGAGAAGCCGGAGGAGCTTCAGCAGAGGAGGCGGAGTGAGGTGAGCTGGGGCTGGGGGAAGGGCAAGGAGCTGCTAGAGCTTTAGTTAAATTTAAAAGCCCTTTTGGAACTAGTTGTCCCTCCAGGAACAACCGGTTCTAAAGGGGGCTTCTAAATTTAACAACCGGTTCGCGCGATCCGGTGCGAACCGGCTGCAGCTCACCACTGGGTGTAATGGGGCTAGGAACCAGGGATTGCATAAATTAACAACAAGCAGTAGGGTGCTTACACTGTTCTTTACTGAAAATCTCTCAACAGTTCGACGATGCCTTTCTAGAGGCCTCTGAGTACTTACACATCGGTAGCCCTGTGGGAGTAAATATATTGTGCATCAGCTGTTTTTGCTCGTGCCTGAGACACAGATCTCAAGAGGAAAATCTGGAAAAGGACAAATGGAAGAATGAACTGTAGTAAGATGAGGCCTGAGGCCTGATCTGAAGTAAGAGTCAAGATGTTGCTAAGCAAATTTAGGCTGTGAGCCAGAGGCAGGCCCTGCTCGCAGAAATTGGCAAAAAGAGGGCTGCTAGAAGAGGAAGGGTTTCAGCTGCTGTGTACGGATGTGGTCTCCTCACCTCAAAAAAGATATTCTAGCACTAGAAAAGGTTCAGAAAAGGGCAACTAAAATGATCAGGGGTTTGGAGAGGGTCCCATAGGAGGAGAGATTAAAGAGACTAGGACTCTTCAGCTTGGAAAAGAGGAGACTAAGGGGGGATATGATAGAGGTCTATAAAATCATGAGTGATGTTGAGAAAGTGGATAAGGGAAAGTTATTTACTTATTCCCATAATACACGAACTAGGGGGTCACCAAAAGAAATTAATAGGCAGCAGGTTTAAAACAAATAAAAGGAAGTTCTTCACGCAGCGCACAGTCAACTTGTGGAACTCCTTGCCTGAGGAGGTTGTGAAGGCTAAGACTATAACAGCGTTTAAAAGAGAACTGGATGAATTCATAGAGGTTAAGTCCATTAATGGCTATTAGCCAGGATGGGGTAAGGAATGGTGTCCCTAGCCTCTGTTTGTCAGAGGGTGGAGATGGACGGCAGGAGAGAGATCACTTGATCATTGCCTGTTAGGTTCACTCCCTCTGGGGCACCTGGCATTGGCCACTGTCGGGAGACAGGACACGGGGCTGGATGGACCTTTGGTCTGACCCGGTAGGGCCGTTCTTATGTTCTTAGGAACGTATGCCAAGACAGCACCAGAACAGCTGGGTACGAACACATCCCACACAGATAACAAGGAACAGGCAGACCCAGCCTAATGACAGTATAAAAGCACAATATGATGAATAGACAATATGGAAGGATAATATGATGGACAGATTTGTTCGAAACGACCTGGGCCAGGAGAAAGGCAGTAATGCGCAAAGGGGCTGCACCTCAATGTGTCAGGAGCGATGAGTAATCTGTTCTGCACCTGTGTATAAGAATACGTACCGGAGAGCACATCTTTGTCCGGCCTAGGGTGCAGTGGAAAGCCCCACCACTGACTGAGCTGTGTCCATTGCAGGGAGCACCACACCAGTAGCTACTGACAACAGGAACCAGCTCAGACTCCCTTATGGTAGGGGTCATGGCGTCCATTTTTACAGGCAGCTCTAAAAGGTTGTGTTAAAGCAGGCAATTAATAAAACTTATTTAAATGTGTCAGTACGAATGTGTCCCCTCCTCTATGCTTGTGTGAGTAAAACATGGTACATGACATGTCTCCACAGACGGCTCTGTTAAATAACTATATTACACCCCCCCGGAAGTTGGGAGCTTTGGTGGGGTGACCGCTACCATAAGGGAGTCTGAGCCGGTTCATTCTTCCATTTTGTCCTTTTCCAGATTTTCCTCTTGAGATCTGTGTCTCAGACACGAGCAAAAACAGCTGATGCACGATAGACTTACTCCCACAGGGCTACCGACGTGTAAGTTCTCAAAGGCCTCTAGACAGGCATCTGGGACAGGTGGGATCACAGAAACCCCCTGGGAGCTGCCACCTGATGTGCCGAGACTACTGCTACCCCTGCTTTCCCTGCCAGCTCAGGACTCCAGCACCCTGTCCTGCTAAGCCAGACACTCCCGTCTGCTCCAACACAGACCCGGGGTATGAATTACTTGCCCCAAGCTGCAGGTTTACCTGAAAGCAGCTAACAGAAGTGTGCTTGTCTTTAGCACCCAGATGCCCAACTCCCAATGGGGTCTAAACCCAAATAAATCCATTTTACCCTGTATACAGCTTAAAATGTGCAAATCTATATCTAATCAAACTGAATACAGATAAGATCCCCACCAGTTCCACAATGCTCCTTTGACAGACTAATCTCCTTTTAGCCTGGGTCCAGCAATCACTCACACCTCCTGCAGTCACTGTCCTTTGTTCCAATTTCTTTCGGGTATCCTGGGCTGGGGGTGGGGGCTCTCTCTTTAGCCAGCTGAAGACAAAATGGAGGGCTCTCCCAGGGGTTTAAATAGACTTTATCTTAGGGGTGGAGATCCACTCCTCACTCCTGTGCCAAGTCCAGCTCCAAGATGGAGATTTGGAGTCACCTGGGCAAGTCACATGTCCATGCATGACTCACAGTTTTTACAGGGAGCATCCATTGTTTACATGCTACCTTGAACTTCCTCAAGTAGACTTCTTATGTGGATTGGAGCATTCCAAGACCCATTGTCCTTTCAGTGTTTCTTGATTAGGTACTTAATTTCAACATGCCTTTCCCCAGGAACTGACCAAATGCTCTACTAAGGTTCTTTAGAAATCAAGCCAGTACACAGCCAACATTCATAACGTTGAATACAAAGATGATACATGCACACGAATAGGATTAATACATCCAGTAGATCATAACCTTTATGGAGATATGTGACGTGGCATATGTAGCATAAAACACATTCTAAGCATATTTCCATAGAGCCTTATGGGAGGTACCGTCACACCCTCCCCCTGAGCTTACTGCCAGAGACTTGGACACTGTCCATGGCGGAGGCAGTACATGTAAAATCCCTGTTTGTTTTTGGTCACACTCCTTTCAAGTACCTTTAAACCATATGATGTCATTCCTAAGGGTCCTAGCCAGTTTTGGGGGTCCTGGTCCTCAGATGCCAGAAAACAGGTTGGGGTGTAGTATTGTTAACAGAACGCAGACAGCGATATCTGTTACCGTGGAGGCGTTTTGGCATTTAGCCACCAATGCCATGAGGCGGCGTGCCTCAGTTTCCCCTCCTACACAGCAGCATGGGGCTGTTATGCTTTTGCTGCTGTTCCAAGCTTCCAGACTGTTTACAGGCGTAGGCTGAAAAGTAACATGCTTGTGGGGCTCTCCTGTCTCCATCCCTAGCATGTACAACAGTTTCTTCCACAAAGCAGGTATGTCCCACATCTTTAAAGGGTTTAACACTAGGACGAATTCCTTTGTTTTATCCCATAGGCGAATTAGCAAAAGACACAAGGTTAACAGCAAATCTACGGTGGACAGGCTTCGTTCACTCAGTTTGACTCCTTTAGTGTCTATTGCATTTTCCCAGCTCTCTGTAGCCTCTGGTAGGCACTCTGTCTCTTTGGAGAAGGCTTTTAATTCAGGCAGGTGGTTGAGCCTTTGGCAAGGAGAGGGTGCACTGCCACCATGCCTGCCCTCGGCCCCTCCCTCTGGAATGTCTCTGGGCTGGACCGCACTCCCTTGTGAAGTTCCACCCATGCAGAGATTCCCCACCACCCCCATCTTGGAGAGAGAGTTTTATCTCTTACAGGTGCAGCAAGAACTCCACCTTTCAATGGGGGGCTCTGGACCCCTTGGGCACCCCACTTTCTGTTCCCAACAGGCCAGCTGGATGGACTCCCCCGTTCAGGAGATCTGAACCTCAGGTTTCCTTACAACATGAACCATAGGAGAAGGGGCTGGCATTTTAAATGCAAACTTTTCACCCTCCTCCTGGGAAAGTCCCTTCCCACAAAAGGTGGGCGGACTCTCTGCCCCCTTCCATCTGGGCTTCCTCTCTGGGCTCCTCTGGGTCAGACACTCCTGTGTCCCCCGAAAGGGAAGGTGACCCTGGTCCAACTGTGGGCTCACAGCTACCAGCTATGGCAGACTTTTCACTGGCCAGCAAAATTCCCCCCTTTTCACTCAGGTTGGGTTTGCTTCCAGCTACAGAGATCTTGGGGTCTGTTTCCACCACTGTGGTCACCAGGACCCCAACTTCCACCTTTGGGACACACGTCTCTATGCACCCCAGGGCAGGCCCTGCCCTCTGCTGACCTGCAATTTCCTGGCAGTCAACAGCTGTGGTGGCCCCCCTGTTACAAGGTGGTTCCTCCCCCTCCCCTGGGGAGATGATTACAGGACAGGAGCTGGCTTCGTCCAGCCCCTCCCTCTGGAACTTTCCTTGAGCCCCGGGACTACAGGAACTGGCCACAACCATCCCTGCCCCCAAAGCTGCATTCTTTACTGCTGCAGAGGAATCTATGAGACACCCTCCTATTCCCCCAGCAGTCCATGTGACTTCACCCTGCACCGACCCCGACTGCTAACCAGCCCTGGGACAGATTCTGCCACACTAAAGAAATCATTTCCCAATAGAAATGGTGCAAAATTGTGTGCCACCGTTGCAACAGTCAGTTCAGCCTGCAAATCCTTAGTTTGCATGTGTACTTTAGCTAAAGGTGCAAAGACTTTGTAACCCGCTAACAGCTCTAATTCTGCCATTTTACCTGGCAACAAATCCTTCTTCTGGATAAGGTCCCTCCTGACCACAGAAATCTCAGCACCCGTGTCCCTCAATCCAAGAAGCACTGCACCATTCATTTTAACAGCATGCATATGCTCCTTGCTTGGTTGTGTGGAGCAAGCTTTACAAATCCTGGGTGGAAAGAGGCCACAGCCTGGCTCTGAGAAGCCGCAGCTTCATGTGTTACTTGTTGCCTGTTTCCACTCAAAAAGGGGCACTTAGTCCTCAGGTGCTCAGTTGACTTACAATCATAGCACCTCTTGGGCTCCTCTGCTTGCACAGGAAATTTGGGACGAGTTCCAGGGGAATTGGGAGGTTCCCCAGCCTCCTTTTTCCCAGGGGTAAAACGGTGATTCTGCTTCCCCCCAACCCTGTACCCCTCTCCCAGTGGTTTATGTTTGATTGCAGCTTGTGCTTGCTCATAAGAGTCTGCATACCCAGCTAATTCACCCACTGCATTTACCTTTTTGTCCCACAAATACTGGTTTACATATTCCCTGCACATATTCAGGAAGTGTTCCTGAGTAACCAGATCACACATCCCTTCGAAGCTTGTAATGCCCTTCCCCCACACCCACTTGTCTACCAAATCTCTCATTTCATTGGCATAAGCCACATTACTCAATCCAGATCCCCTCTTAAGACTCCTGAATTTAACCCTGTAGGTTTCAGGTGTAATCTGAAACTCTTTCAAAACCAGATCCAATAGGCATCTTACTGAATATGTCCAGAGCTCTACCAGTCCATTTTGCTATCAATGTGGTCATCTTTTGATCTTCAGGGATGGCATGCAGGGTGCCCAGTCTCTTGAAGGTGATGAAATATTCAGCGATATCACTGGATTCCTCATACTGTGGACACAGTTGCTCCCATTTATGAATTTTTGGGGAAGTGGAGCCAGCAGGTGGAGGGTTTTGTCTCTTTGACTCCATTACAGCCAGTTCATGCTTCTGGGCCTTTCTCTGGGTCTGCATAGCTCTCTCGTGGGCAGCCTCTTCCCTGGCTTTTTCTACCTCCATCCTTGCTGTCTCTGCCTCCATAGCTCTCTCGTGGGAAGCTGCTTCTGCCTCCACCCTTGCTGTCTCTGCCTCCATAGCTCTCTCGTGGGCAGCCTCCTCCCTCTCCATTAGTCTTTTATGTTCATTTTCTTTCTCTTTTGCTTCCAGTCTAGCCAACTCTAGTTTGTTAGCTGCTTCACGGCTAGTCATTTTCCTGCTTTCTTCTTCTGGGCCACATCCCCTCTGCAGTTCACTGAAAGTGGGATGCACTCAGCTCAGGGGATTCTTCGTTAACAGAGACTTTCACAGTGCCCAGTGTTCAGCCTTTCTGGGCAATTTGCACCCTGTGCAGTTTTAGCATCTTCAGATCTTGTCTCTTACTTATTTTGCTTCCTTTTCTGTCCCTACTTCCCTTACCCAAAATAAGCAAACAGAAAACAACAAACCAGTAACCACTTGGTCTGTTCTCCAGCCACCGACCACACTCAAAACTCACTTAAAATCACTACCAGTACCTCAAAGCAATCAGATGTGCACAGATTCTGCTGACTACGCCACTGTGACAGGTTGGATCACAGAAACCTCCTGGGAGCTGCCACCTGATGTGCCCAAACTACTTCAAGCCCTGCTTTCCCTGCCAGCTCCCTGTCTTGCTGAGCCAGACACTCCCGTCTGCTCCAGCACAGACCCAGGGTCTGAATTACTTGCCCCAAAGCTGCAGGTTTACCTGAAAGCAGCTCACAGAAGTGTTCCTGTCTTTAACACTCAGATGCCCAACTCCCAATGGGGTCTAAACCCAAATAAATCCCTTTTACCCTGGATAAAGCTTATACAGGGTAAACTCATCAATTGTTCGCCCTCTATAACACTGATAGAGACATAGGCACAGTTGTTTGCTACCCCAAGTATTAATACAGACTCTGAGTTAATTAATAAGTAAATAGTGATTTTATTAAAGACAGAAAGTAGGAGTTAAGTGGATCCATGTAGTAAAAGACAGAACAAAGTAAGTCACCAAGCAAAATAAAAGAAAATGTGCAAATCTATATCTAATCAAACTGAACACAGATAAGATCCTCACCAGTTCCAAAATGCTCCCTTTTACAGACTAATCTCCTTTTAGCCTGCGTCCAGCAATCACTCACACCCCCTGCAGTCACTGTCCTTTGTTCCAATTTCTTTCGGGTATCCTGGGCTGGGGGTGGGGGCTCTCTCTTTAGCCAGCTGAAGGCAAAATGGAGGGCTCTCCCAGGGGTTTAAATAGACTTTCTCTTGGGGGTGGAGACCCCCTCCTCACTCCTGTGCCAAGTCCAGCTCCAAGATGGAGTTTTGGAGTCACCTGGGCAAGTCACATGTCCATGCATGACTCACAGTTTTTACAGGGAGCATCCATTGTTTACATGCTACCTTGAACTTCCTCAAGTAGACTTCTTATGTGGATTGGAGCATTCCAAGATCCATTGTCCTTTCAGTGTTTCTTGATTAGGTACTTAATTTCAACATTCCTTTCCCCAGGAACTGACCAAATGCTCTACTAAGGTTATTTAGAAATCAAGCCAGTACACAGCCAACATTCATAACTTTGAATACAAAAATGATCCATGCATACAAATAGGATTAATACATTCAGTAGATCATAACCTTTATGGAGATGTGTTACATGGCATATGTAGCATAAACACATTCTAAGCATATTTCCATAAAACACGTTCTAAGCATTATTTCCATAAAGCTTTATGGGAGGTACTGTCAAAAGCCTTATGGGAGGTACTGTCACAGCATCATCAAGCTGTTGAGAGGTTTTCAGAAAACAAACAGTGTAAGAACCCCATTGCTTGTTTTTAATTTATGCAATCCCTGGTTCTTAGCCCCATTACACCCTATCCTCGACCATCGCTTTTTAATCATTCATTTACCTGAGCGACATCTTTTCCGCTCACCTTGTCTGCCTGTGACTCCCCCAAGCCATGATCACCTCTAGGAAGGTGAATAATGAGAGGCCGTCACACTCATCAGGGTTCCTAACAAGGGTTTCGGGGTCAGATTCCAACGTATCCATCAACGGTTGAGTCAAAGGGTCCTCCTTGGAACTGTCATTGAGGTAGCGCTTTCTCCACACAAGTCTAAAGGTGCTCGGGGTTAAAACAAAGTCCAAAGTTCTCATGGGGGTGGTAAAGGAGTCCACGTTTCCTCTCAGTAGCCTTTCCACAATTTCTAAAACACGTGTCCTTGGTAAGAGATGGCCTCCTCTGCCCGGAGCTGGGACTTATGGGGTAATGGTGCTGCTCTCTGATTGGCAGAGGGCATTGGGAGGGGTTCTTAGAGGGGTCACACGACCCACTTCCGAACAGGTCACCCCACCCCAGAACTCACTCTGATTGGTCAAATCTCCTCTGAGGGCAGTCCTATCAGGGTGAACCCCATCCTGATTGGTAGAGGGAAGTAGGCGGAGTTCTTAGAGGGGTCACATGACCCACATCCAGATGGGTCACTCCACCCCGGAACTTGCCTTGATTGGTCAAATCTCCTCTCGGGGTGGTCCCCAGCGGCTGAAACCCTTCCTGATTGGTAGAGGATGGTCACATGACACACCTTGCTTCCGGTCATGTGGCATCTTGACCCTGGGAGTAATACCCCCCGGAGCGGGACTTTTGGTGACAGGTGGGTGGGGTTTAAGGGGTCAAGTGGCAGAGTTTAAGGGGTCAAAGGGTGCGGTTAGGGTTTGTTTCATGGTATACTACCTATACTACTCAGGTTTACTGTACCATACAGTTTTTGTCTTGTTCATTCCGATCAGGTAATGTTTTTCTGCTGAAGGAACATCTGCCTTTGTGTGTGTTAAGATTCTCCCTAGAGGTCTCAGCAACAGCTTTTGTGGGTTGCTTATTTATGCAAAGAGGAGATCTTGAACTAGATTCCATGGGTTCAATAGTTGTTTCTGCTTGGCACCGTTGAGTATCATCTACCTGCAATACAAAGAAAAAAATTCTCATGCTTTAGTGGTATGGGAGAACCTTGTTAATTACCAGCAGGAAGTGAAAGACCCATTCCAAGCGACTGAATAATATGAATTAGCAGACACACGCTAAAAGCAAGAATCTTCAATGTTTATAGTTATCACTCTGAAAATACAACAGCGCTATGCAGAATGCTTTACAGCAACTACCTACTCCTCACCATGTTCAAGTTTAGAATGGACATTATTATCCATGCTTTACAAATCACAAGTCACATAATTTAACAAGGTATAGGCAAAGCTAAGGAGTAGTACACAGGAGTTCCCTGTCTAGTCTCTTCTTACTCAATCACTAATCTGCAGAACTGTATTTTGAGATATGTAATTTAAGTTTAATTACTGATATTTCATAATGAATTTGTAAATGTCCTATAGTTTATTCTGTAAATATGATAGCACTTGAAAAAGTTGTTTAGTCCTGAAGCATTTACATTGGCCTGCCGAGGCTGTCCCTCCAAGGGGAGGGATAGCTCAGTGGTTTGAGCATTGGCCTGCTAAACCTAAGGTTATGAGTTCAATCATTGAGGAGGCCACCCAGGAATCTGGGGCAAAAATTAGTCCTGCTAGTGAAGGCAGGGGGCTGGACTTGATGACCTTTCAAGGTCCCTTCCAGTTCTAGGAGATTGGTATATCTCCAATTATTACCTTACCTTATATCCTGTCCAGACGTATTATGAAATATTCAGGAGAATGTCATGTCATTCTAAATGTTTAACATAATCTTCACAATATGTTTGTTGTGATGGTCAACACTAGCTTTGTAAAACTGTTGAAAAATTTCACAATGTGTACACCTTTGGGGTTATCTCAAATTCCAGTCCCCACCGCTATCACAATCGTCCTTGTCTCTCCTGCACTCCCCACCAAATTCTGACATGATTTTAGCATCAGTTAGATAAAACTTCAGTAGTTATAAATGTGTGCTTCATGACAATTGAAATCCTGAATGCCAAAGCTTCTGATAGTCTAGGTAATTGGCCCCAATTCTCATTCCACTTACACTGATGTGGGTCCTGTGTGCGAGGTGAGCATCAGGGCTTATTCTTCTAGTGCCAATACTTATCAAAATAAAAGCTGTTAAAATTTTGATGTCAAGTGGAAAAAGGGAAGACAGTCCTTACACTTCTGTCATTATAATAGTAACTTGAGAAATATAAGGCTAAATCTAAAAATAAATTATTTTTACCACTGAAAGCAGAGAATGTGGAAGCATTCCTTATTAGACCCAAGAGTTGTGGGGATAGTGTGCCGCCTCTCTAATTGTTCCTTCACTCTAACAGTGTTTTTCTAGCAATGGGCAAAATCTCAGATTGCAGACATGCAGTGACCAGTGTCTGGTTGAGGCTATCACAATACGAGCATT
The DNA here is from genome assembly GCF_016161935.1 of Mauremys reevesii. Lineage (NCBI taxonomy): Eukaryota > Metazoa > Chordata > Testudines > Geoemydidae > Mauremys > Mauremys reevesii. The sequence continues at coordinate 485,325 of NW_024100832.1, forward strand.
AAGACAACGTTCAGTACCAGAACTTCTAACGAAGGCAATCAATTTTCCTTCCAGTGTCCTCAATAATAAAAAGCAAAGGATAAAAATCAGATCAAGTTTGCATAAGGACTGAGAAAAGACTTCAGGGTCTGGCCCTAAAAATGAAAACTCTGGGAACAGAATATCTCTTTAAACAATTTGTTGAAGTATGATTGTTTTTGTAGAGATTGTTATTTAAAGAATGATCTTGTGTGTTGTTTAAATTGGCTAAGTTCACAGCAATGCAACAGCAAAACAGAATTGTTACCAGCATATATTACTGGCAAAGCTAATAGGACCATTTATTATTAAGGGTACCTGACTCCTCCCATTACAAGAAGATCCTGTTTTCTGCTGCTTCTAACTTTACAAACTTTAATTGCTTGGGCTGAAATTTTCAGGGGTGGGGGACAGAAGCAGAATTTCAGCCAAAATGGTTAAGCTATTCCCAAGATCTGGCAACTTTTCTTTGAAAAACTCCATGTGTTGGGGCGGGGACCTGTAATTTGGCAGGGAGTGGCCTTTGTGCAGAGAATGTGCTTTTTGCCATCCCCATGAAAACCTGCCCACATTTGGCCAAATTATAAGCCTTTGAAAAAAATCACAGTTCACAGATACTCAGAGAGAATTCTTAGATTTTTAGCAGCTAAAATCTCTGAAGATTTCATCCTCGCTGAGTATACTTGAATCTCGCACAGCTCTTAGTGCTAACCAAACTGTGCATGAGCTATTCCCCACAGAGTGACTGCACATGCGCCATTTCCCCACAGCTCCTGGATGTGAAAACACGGCACACTGTGCCATCCCCGCAGAGCAATTGATATGCTCCAGCCCAGGCCTCTAAGGATCAAAGCCAGAGTTTCCCTGCAATGGTTCTTCCCAGCTGCTTTGGTTCAGGCACCAGAACTGAGAGCAGGAACTTTTCTCTTAATAAACTCCCAATGATCCCTCCAAGCTGCTGCACAAGCACGCTGGTGGAGGAAGATACTGGACTCAAATGCAGAGGGGACAAAAGACAAATGGAGGGGCGGGGACAGGAGGGGCAGACTGGGACAAGGAGTATGCCAAGATTGGGACTGGAATGGGGGTGTGGAGAGGGGGCCAAGGACAGGGAGCTGGTAGGCAATGCTAGGACTGGAAAACTATGAGAGAAGGCCAGGGAAGGGGGAAAGGAATGTAGAGGAGACACTGAGAGAAGACACAGAGCTATGAGGAGGAGGAGGAGGAGGAGGAGAAGAAGGGAGTTTGCAGGGGGAATTTGCAGGGGAGACTTAGGCAGAGGAATTGACAGGCTAGTGAAGGGAGTGGGTGGTGTTCTGCTGGTGTTCTGGTGCCTGTTGGGGTTTGTTTTGCTGTAGGTGGTGGTGGTTTGCTTCGGTTTGTGCTTCCTGGACTAACAGGTTTTAGGTGGGAAGGCTATGACCGATACAGAGGCAGCAGTGAAAGACAGAATGAGGATGACTGGATGTGGAAGCTGCTGCATGTACATGATCCTGGAGGGGGTACCTGAAAAGAGTTTTGTCTGCCTGACGTGCCGACTGATAGAGCAGATGGAAGAAAAGATCCGAGGACTGGAGATGCAGGTGGAAACTCTGGTTGAGTTTAGAAGGGGGTTCGAGTGGATGATGGAGCAAAGACATGAGGAGGCTGAAGGGAAAAGCTCAGACTTGCAGATGGAAGCAGGACCAAAGAATTCTGAGGGGAGACTGCTGGGTGAGGAAAGTGGACGGTGGAAGCACGTGACTAAGAGAACCAGGCAGAGAAAAAGACGGGCCAGTGAAGGAGAAATAGAGCTCAGGAACAGGTTTGCAGAGTTGGAAAATGAAGAAGACGCTTAATGAAATTGAGGCTCAGGTGATCTTCAGTGGGATTCTGCCTGTTCCTAGAGAAGGGCAACAAAGGTGTGAAAAGATTATGGCGATCAACAGATGGCTCAGGCAGTGGTGCTATAAGGAGGGCTTTGGGATGTACAGCCACTAGGAAGCATTCATGGACAGAGGACTGTTCTCTCGGGATGGACTTCACCTGAGTAAGGAGGGAAATAGACTTCTAGGATGGAGGCTGGCACAACTGATTAAGAGAGCTTTAAACTAGGAATTTGGGGAAGATGGTTGGGAGATGTCCAGGTAATCTCCAAAATTCCCATAAAAGGGTAATCTCCCTTCTTAACATTGAGAGGGAAGAAAACAAAGTAAGAAAGAATACAGCCATGGGTCGGAGAATGGAAATAAGGAGGAAGGGTAGTGTAGATACCAGTCTAATAGGTGATACTGGCGGTAGAATGTCTGTGCCTAACCGGGTAAAGAATGTCAGTGAAGCCAAATGGCAAAAATTAAGATGTTTGAACACTAATGCGAGGAGCCTAGGTAACAAAATGGAGGAAGTAGAGCTACTGGTGCAGGAAGTGAAACCGGATATTATAGGGATAACAGAAACATGGTGGAATAGTAGTCATGACTGGAGTACAGGTATAGAAGGCTATGTGCTGTTTAGGAAAGACAGAAATTAAGGCAAAGGTGGTGGAGTAGCATTGTATATCAATGATGAGGTTAACTGTAAAGAAATAAGAAGTCATGGAATGGATAAGACAGAGTCTATGTGGGCAAAAATCACAATGGGAAAGACAGCTACTAGAATCTCCCCTCGCCGGGAGCTGATTTGGATATGGATAGAGACCTCTTTCATGTTTTTAATGAAGTAAACATTAATGGGAATTGTGTGATTATGGGAGACTTTAACTTCCCAGATATAGAGTGGAGGACAAGTGCTAGTAATAATAGTAGGGCTCAGATTTTTCTGGATGTGATAGCTGATGGATTCCTTTATCAAGTAGTTGAAGAGCCAACAAGAGGGATGCCATTTTAGATTTGGTTTGGGTGAGTAGAGAGGACCTCATAGAAGAAATGATTGTAGGGGACAACCTTGGTTCGAGTGATCGTGAGCTAACTCAGTTCAAGCTAGATGGAAGGATAAACAAAAATAGATCTGGGACTAGGGTTTTTGATTTCAAAAGGGCTAACTTTAAAGAATGAAGGAAATTAGTTAGGGAAGTGGATTGGACTGAAGAACTTGTGGATCTAAAGGTGGAGGAGGCCTGGAATTACTTCAAGTCAAAGTTGCAGAAACTGTCAGAAGCCTGCATCCCAAGAAAGGGGAAAAAATTCATAGGCAGGAGTTGATGACCAAGCTGGATGAGCAAGCATCTCAGAGAGATGATTAAGAAAAAGCAGAAAGCCTACAAGGAGTGGAAGACGGGAGTGATCAGCAAGGAAAGCTACCTTATTGAGGTCAGAACATGTAGGAATAACGTTATAAAGGCAAAGGCCAAAAGCCATGTAGAGTTGGACCTTGCAAAGGGAATTAAAACCAATAGTAAAAGGTTCAATAGCCATATAAATAAGAAGAAAACAAAGACAGAAGAAGTGGGACCGCTAAACACTGAGGATGGAGTGGAGGTTAAGGATAATCTAGGCATGGCCCAATATCTAAACAAATACTTTGCCTCAGTCTTTAATGAGGCTAATGAGGAGCTTAGGGATAATGGTAGGATGACAAATGGGAATGAGGATATGGAGGTAGATATTACCACATCCGAGGTAGAAGCCAAACTCAAACACCTTAATGGGACTAAATTGGAGGGCCCAGATAATCTTCACCCAAGAATATTAAAGGAACTGGCACATGAAATTGCAAGCCCATTAGCAAGAATTTTTAATGAATCAGTAAACTCAGGGGTTCTACTGGACAACTGGGGAACTGCTAACATAGTTCCTATTTTTAAGAAAGAGAAAAAAACGTGATCCAAGTAACTATAGGCCTGTTAGTTTGACATCTGTAGTATGCAAGGTCTTGGAAATTTTTTTGAAGGAGAAAGTAGTTAAGGACATTGAGGTCAGTGGTAATTGGGACAAAATATGACATGGTTTTACAAAAGGTAGATCGTGCCAAACCAACCTGATCTCCTTCTTTGAGAAGGTAACAGATTTTTTAGACAAAGGAAACGCAGTGGATCTAATTTACCTCGATTTCAGTAAGGCACTTGATACGGTTCCACAGGGGAAATTATTAGTTAAATTGGAAAAGATGGGGATCAAGATGAAAATTGAAAGGTGGATAAGGAACTGGTTAAAGGGGAGACTACAACAGGTCATACTGAAAGGTGAACTGTCTGGCTGGACAGAGGTTACTAGTGAAGTTCCTCAGGGATTGGTTTTGGGACCAATCTTATTTAATCTTTTTATTACTGACCTTGGCACAAAAAGTGGGAATGTGCTAATAAAGCTGGGAGGTATTGCTAACACAGAGAAGGACCGGGATATCACACAGGAAGATCTGGATGACCCTGTAAACTGGAGTAATAGTAACAGGATGAAATTTAACAGTGAAAAGAGCAAGGTCATGCATTTAGGGATTAAGAACAAGAATTTTGGTTATAAATCGGGGACGCATCATTTGGAAGTAACAGAGGAGGAGAAGGACCTTGGAGTATTGGTTGATCACAAGATGACTATGAGCCGCCAATGTGATATGGCCATGACAAAAGCTAATGTGGTTTTAGGATGCATCAGGCGAGATATTTCCAGTAAAGATAAGGAGGATTAGTACCGTTATACAAGGCACTGGTGAGATCTCATTTGGAATATTTTGTGCAGTTCTGGTCTCCCATGTTTAAGAAGGATGAATTCAAACTAGAACAGGTACAGAGAAGGGCTACTAGGATGATCCAAGAAATGGAAAACCTGTCTTATGTAAGGAGACTCAAAGAGCTTGGCTTGTTTAGCCTAATCAAAAGAAGGCTGAGGGGAGATCTGATTGCTCTTTATAAATATATCAGAAGGATAAATATCAGGGAGGGAGAGGAATTATTTAAGCTTAGTACCAATGTGGACACAAGAACAAATAGATATAAACTGGACACTAGGACGTTTAGAGTTGAAATTAGACGAAGGTTTCTAACCATTAGAGGAGTGAAATTCTGGAACAGTCTTCCAAGGGGACTAGCGGGGGCAAAAGACATATCTGGCTTCAAGACTAAGCTTGATAAGTTTATGGAGGGAACGGTATGATGGGATAGCCTAATTTTGGCAATTAATTTGGCAATTGACCTTTGATTATTAGCAGGTGAATATGCCCAGTGGTCTGTGATGTGATGTTAGAGGAGATGGGATCTGAGTTACTACAGAGAATTCTTTCCTGGGTGCTGGCTGGTGAGTCTTGCCCACATGCTCAGGGTTTAACTGATCGCCATATTTGGGGTCGGGAAGGATTTTTCCTCCAGGGCAGATTGGCAGAGGCCCTGGAGGTTTTTCACCTTCCTCTGCAGCATGGGGCACGGGTCACTTGCTGGAGGATTCTCTCACCTGGAGGTCTTTAAACCACGATATGAGGACTTCAGTAACTCAGACACAGGTTAGGGGTTTGTTACAGGAGTGGGTGGGTGAGGTTCTGTGGCCTGCGCTGTGCAGGAGGTCTGACTAGATGATCATAATGGCCCCTTCTGACCTTAAAGTCTATGAGTCTAAGAGAACTGGGGCTGGCTGAGCAGGGAGATTGGGCCAAGGAGCCTTAATTCCAGCATATACGAATATTTGAGTGCTTTTGCGTGTAATCCATATATGCACGGGCACCCCCCCCCCGCTGCTCTAGGCATCCAGGCCTTTCAAGAAATAATCAAATATTTGGGATGAGCATTAAAGTGGGAAAATTGACCTCATTCCCATTTACCAAGTTAATGAGCACTTGGCATGAGATCACAGATTTGATCATACCAACAATTTTAAGTTTACCATTATGCCCAGATCTTTGTTATGTGCCAAGCTTTATTCATTTTATTTACATGGCAGATATAAAGGAGGTATGAATAACATGGCATATCTTCAAACTCACTTGGAGAGATAAATACATTATGTGGATTTCCCATGCCCTGCACATTCAGATACATTTTGACGATCAGTTACCTTTGGTGATTTGCTGCCACCAGCTGTCGGTTTAGAGATCTTGGCAAAATTATCTGACCTGCCTTTCTGTAAACGTTGGCCATATGGTGACAAATTTTGGCTTTGAGCAGCAAGACGGGGACTGGTCTTTAGGTTTAGCGCTGTTCTGCGCAAAACACAGAGGTTGGTTTTCCCAGTAGGAATATCAGCAAAGCCTGAAAAATAAACAACAGCCATGAACCACAGTTGATTAAATTACTTTATTGTTCCAATCAATCTGATCTTGCTCAATTCAAGATGGAGATGACAACGGGTAATAATTTAAGAAAGTAAAATGGCATTTACTCACTGAATAACATAGAATGGGGGAATGATTAGGACTATCTTGCGTTCCTAGAATTTTATAGGTGAACTCAGGCAAGGGTGTGGATCTGTGCAACAGCAACTCTACTAAAATGGCAAAAAGAGTTTTCCCCAAGCAAATGTTCTCTTTTTCCTTTAAAGGGACACCATTAACTGGAAAATCATTTCCATCTGAAAACGATGTCTCTCCTATTGTTCTACATAGAGCCGGCCAGAGGGAGACAATTCTGTTTTGCGACCCCTTTCAAGGTTTCAGAATTTGTTTTTATTCTAGATTGGAATGAAAACATAAGCCTTTCAAATGCTTTCATAAAATGAAATTGAATCAAAAAACACCAGGCTTTCAATTTGGGGGCCTTCCTCCCTGCTCAGCAAAAACTTTGTCCGAATCAATACATCTCCGTAATACATTTCGGCATTGACAATGCAGCACATTTCAATGAAAAAACATTTAGCTAAAAATGTTTAAGCAAAAATTTCCCCCCTTCCTATCAACCAGAAGAAAAAGGTGTTTTATATTGGGAATGGCTGGGCCTAGAATCCCTCTCTTGCAACCTATACGAGGGCTGAATTTGGCCAATGATGTCCAAGTTTTTACAATGCTTCCAAGTCACACCTATGACAACACGATTATTTAGATAAGCGCGCGCACACGCTCTCCCCAGTGTGGACCGTTCTCCTCTAAAGAAGTAACAATGACCTTTTCTGACCAGCTCCGGGAGTCCGTCTGGCTCATACTCTTACTCGTTGTCCTGGGTCAGTGAATGTGCCACCTCATCAGCACCTGACCAAAGGAAAGAGTCATTACCTGTACAAATAACTTTAAGGAGACTCTGGAAAGATGCGTTTAGAATGCAATGATCTCAATCATTCATTTGTTAATGAAGTACATAAGATGTGTGTTTGTGCAACCACAGTCAACTATACCAGAGCTTCAGAAGCTATACTGATTTATGAGGATCTGGCCCCTCATCTGAATCAAATGTAATAATGGATGTTTTGAAAACATGTGTTCTAAATAAATGCATTAAGGTTAGAAACAGGATCATGATTAAGGCTATGTTTTAGTCATGGGTATTTTTAGTAAAAGTCACGGACAGGTCACGGGCAATAAACAAAAAGTCAGGGCCCCGTGACCCCTCCATGACTTTTACTGAAAATACCTGGGATTAATCTTACCGCCTGGGAGAGGGGACGCTCCTGAAGACTGCTGGGGAGTGGAGAGAGAGCTGGGCATTGCTGGTGCTGGGGGGGATGGGGGGGCTCACGCCCCACCACCACTAGTCCCAGACTGCTGCTCCAGGGACCGTGCCTGGGGCTGACTGAGCAACGGGCTTCCCCAGCTGCTGGGATCCTGGGATCAGCTGCACCAGCACTGCAAAATTCACAGAGGTCACAGAAACCGTGACTTCCATGAATGATTTGCAGCCTTACAATCATTCTAGTAGAGCATTTCCTTCTTCAACTACCCCAGACTTGGCTTGTGCTCCTTTAATAGAGCATTATGGTCCGCAATTTGTTTCGGCAACATTGCTTTGTCCTTCCCCAGCTGCTTACAGGATTGCATCCATGTCTTCAGTTTACTGTGAGCGAATCCATTTTGCTTCTTCAGTTGATCTAAAGCCTTCAGATTGTCTAGCTATAAAATAAAAAAAAAATTTTAGTTGCTAATAGGAAAATTCATTCTTCTGTCTAAGCATTATACTCTCACTAATGGCATCTCACCTGCCATTAAAAGTTCAGTGCAACTAAAAATCCAAACAAAAGTTATAATATGAATTTGTACAGTAGAGTTCACTTAGTAATATACAATTGAATTATAGCAGCTTCTAATTCCAACAGAGAAACATTAAATCATGTTTATTGGAAAGCTACGTGTGTGTAGATTTCCTTGATAGAGAAATCATAATCTAAATATAATATTCAAAATAACCAAATGACAGAACCCAGCCGAATAGCATGTGGTCCAGGCATGTTTGTCCACCCTATGTGCATTGGGGTGCCAAAATAAATGGATGGTAGATATCTGGCAGCCTTATAAAACGCACTTCAGGATAATGTAAATATCAAACACAGTGCTCCATCAGCTGGGCATGGAGTGAGTACTGTAACTCAAGCCTGCTTGCCACAACACCGGCTCCACACTGTGCTACATGAGTGCTTTTTGATGTGTATTTCTGAAGCGAGAGCATAGAACTACAGTCCTCATTCACCACAAATGGAGGTAGAAAAAGATTGTAGGCTAGAAAATGCAGAGGGAATTGATAAGAAAAAATTCACCTAGATGGACAGGTTTAAAAACGTTTCCCCTTCTGCTCGGCAGTAAACACCAACCTCTTCTGGGCACACACTGTCTAAAGTGCTCTTTAATCCTTCAATGCTGAGCAAGCCTATGGAGAGGGGGAGGAGAGTCCAAACTCCTTTCCTTGGTAAAGCCTGGGTCCTTGACCTGATAAACGGACAGGGACAATTCCCACTCCATTGTGACCTAAAATTTGGGACCCCTTCTCTGCTTGAAAGAGGGTCCCAGACTGAAAAGCAGAGATGAACAAATTACATTACCCTGCCACCTGAGAATGGGCTTCACAGAAGTAACACATCTCTCTGCACACCCAGATATACTCGGGTGGGAGAGAAGGGAGGCAGTGAGTCTGATACAGAGCACTCCAGGAGACCCGTATATAGGAGAAAACCACAGCAAACACATCCTAAGTACGTCAGACTACCCGCCCTATCGGCGGGTAGCGATCGATTTATCGGGAATTGATATATCGCGGCTCATCTGTCTTGTTGGAGAGACTCTAGTTAACCTTTATATGGATTCAGAGCTTATCCAAAGCTCATGGCCATGGCTCAAATATGCATTAAGTGTGATCTAGGTATTAAGGGAACATTAACATTCCGTGCTGCTTGGTGGGTATTAAAAAAGCTGTTTTCTTTGCTCAAAAAAGGGGTGTGAGATGCGGGACAGGTTTAAATTGCAAGCTCTGAGTCTGTACCTATTAGAAAACGCAGCTCTGATGGCCTCATAGAGTGGAGTTTGTCACTGTAGTGGTGTTGGTAACATTAAAACAGGGTTAAGCCCAGTAAGAAAAAAAAAAGTCTGGATGTGCAGCACTGGCTAGTAGTCCTCAGGAGCTTGTGAATTACTGTCTTAAGACCCTCTATATATTCTACTGTTAACTTGAATTAGAAGCCTGGCACGATGATATTTGAAAGTAAAGAAACTATTTAACTCTGGAAAAAAAAATAGGTAGAAATGTGTATCTCACATTTTCATCTCTTCCGCATAATTCTGGGTCTCCTTCAGAAACTGTTAAGCTGTTTTCAGTTCTTCTTGCAGCTGATGGATTTCTAACACGGCTGCTACTCTGAAACTTAAATATTAGTCATGAATAGATCTTCAAACACAATAAAGAGGACAGTTAAATTTTACATCAAATAAAAACTCAGCATCACCACATCCATTTGAATAGTTCAGATATTAAAAATCCTACTTTGTCGAGTTCTGCTCATAGAGCGTCGTTGGCTTGCTGCAAGTCCTGGTTCATCTGGTCGCACGACAGATCCGCTGTCAGTAAGTCATGTAGCTGACCAAACACTTCCTAGAAATGTAGAAGATTGGGGGTGGGGTAGGAGAGAGAAACACACTCCTGTTACATGTTTCTTGTCAAGTTACTATAACTATTAACACTGGAAAGCGCGGGGGAGGGACTGTAAATCACCTCTGTAAAAAGTTACTAATTACACTAATTACACTCTCTGACAGAAGCAAAAAGAGTTTAAAACCCATTTTTAAGTAAAGCATAAATTCTGTTATGGACACTAATGGCCATGACTCACTTTGGCCAATCAGAGTAGCCTACTTCATCTGCTACACCAATACAGGTGGATCAAAAAAATACTAGCAAATAATGGAATGAAGCTTATATATCGATTCAAAAGTAGATCTCCATAACAACATTGAGCATTACAACTAAGCAACCAGACTAAGCCCCAATAATCATGATCCTTTGGGGTGGGGGGAATTCCCTTCTTTGCTATGATAACATGTTTAGCTTATTGCTGTCAAAATGTTTTTCATGAGGAAAATGCCTTAGTTATTTTCAATTTGACTTCACACACGACTGGGCAGCAACAGAAGTTTGTAGAGGGGCACTGACTCCTCCTGCCTCAGGTCTGGGGGAGCAGAACTTCACTAATGGACACCTCCTAAGACCCTTAGGTATCTAGCCCATCTCCTGCAATCTTTAGGAGATGCAAAGTAGATGTCCATCTGGGTATAATTCGTTTTTGAAGCTTCTTCCCAGCCCCACTGACCTTATGGTTGGGGCTCTACATGAATTTGAGAGGGGATTTATATGGGGGAATAGGGCTCTGAGGGCACGGGACTTTTAGTAGGGGGTGTTGGGTTGGTAAGGAAAAGAGAGGGCTCAGTGGGGGAGCAGAGAGCGGAGGAAGATAGGGAGGGAAAGCACTAGTGGTGTCTCCTGGCAACAAAGCTCTCTGCCAAACTTCTCTCGGCAGCAGCTGCAGGACTCCCCTCTAACAAATCATAGCAGGTTTGTCAGCTGGAGAAGGTAGTGAAGTGCTAGTGCTTCCCCTCTGCTTTCTCCTAAGCACCCTCCTATCCTCCAGCAAGACACCTGCTCCATCCCATGTCCTCAAGCACCCCCACAGCCTGTTCCCACTCTCATTGCCAGCCAGAGACCCATCCTATGAAGTCCCCACCCTCTTGGATCCCAGTGATCCATTTCCCCAAATCTTTATGTCTCCCCACCCCCTTATTATATTCAGCCTCTCTGCCCTCAGACCCTTTCCAAAGCCCCACTCCTACCCTGGGTTGGCCTGCCAGGAGCAGAAGAATGCAGGCGAGGAGGGTCAAACTCAGGAAGAAGTGAGCAAATTATTAGCAAAATGTTCAAACTTTTTTCTGATTTTATTTTTGTCATCGAACTATAAATTAGAGGTGAACAAATTGGTAGCCTGCCTGCCCAGCCTACCTTGAAGAAAGACGGATTCACTTCCTCTGACCAAGTTATAACCACCAGGCTACTATCGTCACCAGCTAGGGAACATGGCTTTAGTCAACTTAATTCGTGGTGGGCCAGTAAATTGTTTCACTAACAAATACAGACCCATTCAAGGAACTGAGAGGGCGTGGGATCAGCAGGGCCCCATGTACCGGCGCATAAGCACAGGGCTCCAGAGGTTGCCAAAGCCGGCCCTAGGGATACCATTACAGGGAAAAAATTCTGACAGCATGCACGTGGGCACGCACACATCACATATGGAATCGTCAGCGTTTTTTCTTCTACATGGACAAATACTCAATGAACAATTTGTTCACTCTGGTAATAGCAGTCTGGAGGCAACTTTAAACTTGTGAAAAAATGGGTCTCGTCTTACCTTTTCCTTTTCTTTTCTTTTCTGTTCTAAGGACCGACGATTATTTTCGACAAATTGTCTCTGATGACTCAGTAGGTCGTCCATTTTTTGCTCCAACATTTCACGCTATACAAAGTTTAATCATAAATCACAGCGATGCAAGGGTAATATTTATTATTTGTACTACAATAGCAATCCCACCCCCGCAATCAGGATTGATATCCCACTTTAGTAGGCAGTGTTTAAAAAAAAAACAACAACAAAAAACGACATACATACGAGGAAGTCATGGTCTCTGCCCCAAAACAGCTTACAGTGTTCCATGACTTAGTGAACACTCACACAGGTGTCCCATACCAAACTGAGAACAGATTACACTTGGCTAGAAGACAAGTGTGTGCTAAAGTTTTAATACCGGTAATTGTTTAGGCACAGGAGATAAATTCAATGCAACTTTAAATTTACAGAGAATCGGCACATTGATTGATCAGAAAAAAATTACTGAACTATTTTGAACATATTTACTAATATAATCTGCAATTCAATCGGATTTCAAACTCATGTAAAGAAGCTAGACTATAATAAGAAAAGCTCTTAACAGTCACATCTAGAGGTTATGGTGACAGAGGTTATGGTAATAACCCTGGATTGACTCATTGTCCCTGGCCTCAACCTACTCCCAGCCAAGACCTTCTCTCAATGGGATCCTCACAGAGATAGCAAAGAACAGCCATTACCGTACCTCTGCAGAGGCAAATTCTTAACCCCCATTCATATGATGGTATAACCTTCAGCATCCTGTATATAGGATGTAGGAAGCAGCAGAATTTTCTAACAAGGAGCAGCATTTTCTAACACTCTTAAGTAGGCAGCATAAAGGAAAAGTTTTCAAGGTGCAGATCTTCCCCACAGCACACACCCACCTAACTGGTATTAAAAAAAAAAAATTAAAAAAATGAAAAGGTAGGGGAAAAAAGGAACCAATCACTAATCCCAAAAGTCATAGAGCAGCAGATGATCCACTAGTTTCCATGGTTCTCCTGCTACGTTGTCCAGTATATCAATGCAGTGGCTGACCCACTAAACCAAACAACCACTTCATGCAGTGGCAAGGAAGCTCCTGCAGAGAAAAGAAGTGCTGTGCAGGCTGCTGAAATCTTGCCCACCCTATCCCATATAGCAAAGTGTAGGCCTCTTCATGGATATGGAAAGATGGGGCCAAATAAGGATTTGCCTCTTAATGAAAGGCTGGGTTTGACTGGCTTTATTTCTTTACTCTTATCAGTGTACACCTGTTTGGCATCTGTTTTAGCTAGCAAAAAAAAATCCATTTTATATGATTAACACACGTTTGCTCCACTAATGCAAATTATTTCAACGTTTCAATTATATCAGTACTATAGCCACAGAAATTTCTTGGCTTCCTTGCACTGAATACAAGAGGGCCTTTTCCCCCTTGATTCTTCTGCAGCAAACCGGAGAGGTCTTGGAAGGATCCTTCTGAGCACTTTAAAACTCTTCAGTAAGGTGTGTGAATTCTTTCCTGTCATGGAAGGGATCCAGAGGTACCACCAGAATTTAGAGGGTCCAAAGGATAGAGAAAAAAATCTGTCCTGGATCATGCAGGTCTGTGACTCTAAGTGGACAGCACTGTTCTGTTTCCTTGTTTATGTACCAGCCTCACAGACTGCAATACAATTCTACTAATAGGCCTTATTAACTTCTGCCTGTGCTGGTGCTGCATAAGCAAAAGTATGAGATGTTTTAGCTCACGTAAAGCTATTTAAGTCTTTTAAGGGCATAGGGAAATGGTGGACTTAAATATACAGTAGAACCTCAGAGTTACCAACTCGGGAATGGACGTTGTTCGTAACTCTGAACAAAACATGATGGTTGTTCTTTCAAAAGTTTACAACTGAACATTGTCTTAACATAGCTTTCAAACTTAACTATGCAGAAGAAAAAATGTTGCTTTCCCTTCATTTTTTAGTAATTTAACACAGTACAGTACTGTATTTGCCTTTTTTTGCGGGGGCTGGGGTGGGGTGGGGTAGAAGGGATGTGTCTCTGCTGCTGCCTAATTATGTTCTTCCGGTTCCAAATGAGATTTGTGTGGTTGACTGATCAGTTTGTAACTCTGGTGTTTGTAACTCTGAAGCTCTACTGTAAATTATGGAGCCACCATTAGCAAGCACATACATAGTTAAGCTTTGTTGGAGAACTATGTAATGAATTGTGTTAGTGAAATATGTACTAAGTAATGTTAGAGAAATTATTATATACAATTCTGGAAGAAAATAGGAATGTTTGCTTTTCATATGTAGTTCTGCTGCTTGAGATCATCAGATTTTGCTGAAACAGTCTGTAAATCAGAAAATTGGTTTTTGTGTCTCATTTATAAAGTTCTTGACCAAGCAGATAGCAGGGTATAGAAGAGAGCTGTTAGCTTTCAGTAAGTCAGGTACAATCCCTCAATCCCCCACCCGTCCATTCAACCAGCTAACAAGTTTTTTTTTTAAATCACAATATTAATAAAATTCACTGCTTGTTCTCTCACCTTATTCTTGGCTTTGATTATTTCAATGACAGAAGACCCCAAACTCTTCATATATTCCATAGTTACTAATATAATTTGCAATTCAATCGGATTTCAAACTCATGTAAAGAAGCTAGACTATAATAAGAAAAGCTCTCAACAGTCACATCTAGAGGTTATGGTGACAGAGCTATACCAGTAACTAAGGTGATTTACAAATAGCATCATTGTGACATCAGAAGTACCAACCAATCAATCTTTCCTGTGCAATTTGCTCAGTAACTCAGGTGATTCATAAGTAGCATCATTGTGACATCAGAAGTGGCAACCAATCAATCTTTCCTCTGCACTTTGCTATCAGTCAGTGAAGTGGAGAGGGCCTATTCACAGGACAAAAGTTCTCATTGTTAAATTACTTGAACATCTGTATACAAACATGGTAATAACCCTGGATTGACTCAATGTCCCTGGCCTCAACCTACTCCCAGACAAGACCTTCTCTCAATGGGGTCCTCACAGAGATAGCAAAGAACAGACATTATTGTACCTCTCCATAGGAAAATTCTTAACCCCCATTCACATGATGGTATAACCTTCAGCATCCTGTATATACGATGTAGAAAGCAGCAGAATTTTCTAACAAGCAGCAAAATTGTACAAGTCAGGTACAACCCCTCATCCCCCACCCGCCCATTCAACCAGCTAACAAGTAAAAACTCAAGGCCACAGAAACAGATGAGTACGAAGAATAAAAATTGCAGTTGTAATGTAAGTACAACTGCATGCAGCCAGGGAGCGTGACAGCAAGGAATAGCTGCGTTGGGAACTACACAGCTGTAAGTACGTTTTAGCAGGATAAGCAAAAAATGTATTAATCTGGGTTAGTTATTGTGATTTATGCAGGCGAATCTTTTAATTAGGGGGTTAGAGTAGAATATATATGGATAAAGACACGGATGAGGTAGCTTCCTCTACTGAGTCTGCGCAAAGTTACAGAACAGAGGATTAAAAAAATTAGATGCTTGACATAATAGTGGAGAAGAGACAGAGGAAAAATAGCCAAGCATAGCAGAGATTTGAAAAGAGTCACCCTGTCCCCAAGAAAGATAACTTGAGCACTTCCTTGTCTTGCCTTATCTTTTTTGCATGTTTATGTAATTCATACGTGATAGTAGCATTGTCTAAAAACATATATAATAAAGGTTAAAATAAATTGTTTAAGCCTAAATTGAAGTGGATTTGGTTTTCACCCAACAGGTTGACATTTGCATTTAAAGTGGAACTAAAAATCCCTGTTTCACAGTATAATAAATGAATCTACTTTCCAAGTTTAGCAGAGTTACACTTTAGATTACATTAATTTTTTGCATAAAATAGTTTCTTACTTTGCCAGATAAATGTTTTTTTTTAAATCACAATATTAATAAAATTCACTGCTTGTTCTCTCACCTTATTCTTGGCTTTGATTATTTCAATGACAGAAGACCCCAAACTCTTCATATATTCCATAGTTACTAATATAATTTGCAATTCAATCGGATTTCAAACTCATGTAAAGAAGCTAGACTATAATAAGAAAAGCTCTCAATAGTCACATCTAGAGGTTATGGTGACAGAGCTATGCCAGTAACTCAGGTAATTTACAAGTAGCATCATTGTGACATCAGAAGCAGCAATCAATCAATCTTTCCTCTGCACTTTGCTATCAGTCAGTGAAGTGGAGAGGGCTTATTCACAGGTCAAAAGGTCTCATTGTTAAATTACTTGAACATCTGTATACAAACATGGTAATAACCCTGGATTGACTCATTGTCCCTGGCCTCAACCTACTCCCAGCCAAGACCTTCTCTCAATGGGATCCTCACAGAGGTAGCAAAGAACCGCCATTACCGTACCTCTGCAGAGGCAAATTCTTAACCCCCATTCATATGATGGTATAATCTTCAGCATCCTGTATATAGGATGTAGGAAGCAGCAGAATTTTCTAACAAGCAGCAGCATTTTCGAACATTCTTAAGTAGGCAGCAGAATCTGCATGCATAGATAAAATCCCTGACAGCAAAGGGTAGGTGACAACCATCACACCTCCAGAAGACGTATGTGGTGGTGCCTTTCCCCACGGCAACATAACTTCTTTAATCTAAGTGTGTATGGAGGGGCAGAAAGGGGATGGGAAAAGAGTTAAGCTAAAGAGAAATATGAAGAATCGTGGAATCCATGACTTGCATGAGTTATAATGTTCTACCCAATGCACACGGAAATTGTGGAGCTGCAACAATTGGCAGAGGCCAAAACATTCAGCTGGACTAACTTCCCCATGTTCTCAGGCATTCCTGCACCCCTCAGAGTTTCTTCACTAATCTCAACTCAGAGTGCCTGCAAAGTTCAGTAGCTCCACCCGAACCTCCAGTTCTCCTGGTACCTACAGAACCTGAGGGACCCCTATCATACTTCAAGTACTACAATGTTCCCTGTTTCTTAGCTCCCCCATTGTTCTCTGAATAACACCGGGGGCTCTCTGCCAGCTTTCTTTCTTTGCATGGGAAAGATTTCAAAATGCCTTAAAGAAATTATCAAGAAAATCCCCAGGCAGTAACCAAACAAAACAAATCATTAAACTCTGTGAGTAAAGTTGACAGTACATGTAAGTGTTGTTTTTTTAAAAATTCATAATGCTGCAGTTATCAAAAACAAACAAGGACCTGCCGACGAATTGCTGCCGTAGAAGAAGCGGCGGTAGAGCTGCCACCAATTGCGAACGCGGCTTTTTTTTATTATTATTTTTTGCTGCTTGAGGCGGCAAAAATGCTAGAGCCAGCCTTGGTGCAGATGCAAGTCTGTGAGAATTGTCAGTAGGAACACAGCATGTGTCCAAAAGACACTTTGTCCGGATAAGCATAAGCATAAGTTGGGTCTGCATAAAAGCTTGGAGTTCTCCATCCTTCTCTTTGAGGAGATCTTAGTCTGGGATCATCTCTGGACTCTTCCGTGCCCTGTACCTTTTTCACAGAAAGCTTCTTGTCCGACATGCCCGATTTTGAAAGAGGATGTTGCTGACGAGGCCCAGGAAGCGAGGGACCCAGTACTAGCACTCTAAGGAGCAGAGAAGGCATTTACAGGATGGTTATCTGACCCAGGGCCTGAAGCTACTCTCATTGCTTTACCCATTAAGTACATCTGGAGCAGGTCTTCTCTAGATTTGCAGGTCCTGCAAGTGAAGGACTTGCAAATAGTACATTTTCCAGGAACATTCCCCCAGACAAAATACGTATATTAAATGCCAAACATTCCAGGGAAAAATGCCCATGTTTGATGGGCAGTATGTAAATCCAGGAGACTTAAAAGAAGCCATCCTGACACCAGAAAGAAATAGCTATTCTGGTTAAAAAACCAAAATGCCAATGAGCAACAACTAGCTATCTCTATCTACACGCTTCACTGATTTAAAAAGAGCCAGGTATTTTGTTAGCACTGCTCACTGCCCATGTTCATCTCAAAGCCAGGAGGCATGAGAGGAACTGAGTGGTGGCTGGCCTGCTCCACCCTTTTATGCCCTCGGTGCAGGATATGAGGACGCTCAAGGTGCATGAGACTCTGAACATGGGTGAGTGGGGTACATTGCACACCGTCAGCAAACTGTGGAAATGGATAACCGCTCAAAGGGAAAAAAGTTGCAAAGGGATAGCAGTGGTCTGTTCATTATACCAATAATACACTGGCTTTTACAAATTGTCCTGGAGCCAGTACAAAAGCCTGATCAAAACACCAGTTCAGTATGGAGATCTTATCTCGCAAACTCTTATGTGAAGGACTTGAAAACGGCACATTTTCCAGGAAGAAAGATTAGAGGCTAGAGTCACTGAAGAGGCAGAGTTGAGGTTGTTTGAGAGCCTGAATTATACATTTCCAAGTTGATAAATGTTGGGTTGCAATTTACATTTAACTTAACTTTGAATTTCCCGTATTTTTAATACTTGTTATTTTTAATTACTACAAATGTATTGTAAGGCACTTTCATCCTTGACTCGAGTTTACCCAAGTATTGAGCTCAAGCGATAGTTTAGAATCCAAGCAACTTCCCTGAATTTATGGCAGTTTAGGCTGAAAATATTAAACTATATGACAGTGTCCCTTTAAGGTCACAATTGGCCACCAGGTGTCAATCTTGCTCTATGTAATATTATTGGTAGGGGCCTACGGTCCATTTTGGTCAATTTTACGGTCATAGGCTTTGAAAAACCATAAATGTCATGATTTCAGCTATTTAAATCTGAAATGTCACAGTGTTGTAATTGTAGGGTCCTGATCCAAAAGGTATTATGTGTGGGGCTCACAAAGTTACTGTGGAGGGTGGGGGTTGCGTGCTGCTACCCTTACCACTGTGCTGCTGGTGCTGATGGCGCCGCTCAAGCTGGGAGGCCGAGAGTGGCAGCTGCTAGCTGGAAGGCCAGCTCTGAAGGCAGCACAGAAGTAAGGACCTCAATTTGAGAAACACTGGTCTCCCCCATGACATCTGTATAGAATAGGATAAAAGTACACAAAAGACCAGATTTCATGGTCCGTTTGGACAGAAGCCGTGGCCCCGCGCCTGCTGGGGATAGAGAACTCCAGGGCTGTGGGCGCCGGTGCTCTCTGTCCCCGGTAGGCACGGGGCCGCGGCTTCTCTCCCCTGCTCAGGCACTAGGCACTAGGGGCAGTAGGCACTAGGCGGAGCACATCAATGCACCGCATTGGGGACCACTGACTTAAACTGACCAGCTTGAAACCCCGCTATACCGCTGCACCCGCATTTATCGCCATGGAATTTTTGGACCCCAAACATCGTTATAAAGGGGTTTCACTGTACTTACAGTATTAGTAGTTTAAAGCAGCCTACACATTCTAATTAGACACTTGATAAGATGCAAATTAGAAAAAACTATTTAAAACTGCTTATCAGGTTAAATATGTAGCAATATAAAACATTTTAAAATCTATTATCAAATTGGAAAATTGAAAGGCCTTTAAAAGTCTGGTTGGCACAATTATATTTATTTTTTGAACTTGATAGCGGCTGTAGATCCGTTTCACTTTGTTTTTACTAGCTTCATTTTCTGATTCTTATGCATTGGCACAACACTGCAGTGTTTAGGCCACAAATTTTGCAGAGGTTCTTTGTCAGGGGTTCTCAACCAGTTGCACCCTTAGGGGTCGTGAGGCTATGATGTGGGGGAGTCTCGTTGTCAGCCTTCACCGCAAACCCTGCTTTGCCTCCAGCATTTATAATGGTGTTAAATATATTTTAAATGTTTTAATTTATACAGGGCAGGGGCTTGCTATGTGAAAGGGGTCACCAGTACCAAAGCTTGAGAATCACTGCTCTTTGTTTATAAGAACTACCTCCACTGGAATTTTCTAAAACGTTATTGAAACATTTCTATTTGGTCTTCAGTTTTGAAAAAGCTGCTTCTGAAGAAAAGCTATTAGAAACCTATATTTGGGGCCAAATTTAACCCAATAGTGTTCATTTAACTTATTCAATGCATGTATCCCTTTTTGGAAGGGGCCTTTTGTAAATATCATATAGGGTCTTTTTTTTCACATCACTAAAACCACTTATCTAAAAATCAAAACTGCTTTTCTCATGATACACGTGTGTGTGTTTGGGGAGGCTCAGAATCTATAGTTTCTTTTCCACAGACTTCAATGGAATTTTGCACATGAAGAACAGTAGTCATCAATTTCAGATTATTAGCATGTGAAATGAATGATCTGATCATTCTTTTATGAGGACCTATTCCACTGGTACTCTATCTGCGAACAAACAGATGGCAGCCAATGGCAGTTGAGAATTTTTCTTTTTTCGGTCACTGACCCTTCTCCCTGCCCCATCCCCTTCCTCCCCGCCCCAACACCCAACCCCCCCAAACAAACAAACAAACAAACAAACAAACAAACAAACAAACAAACCCTTCAGGCTTCCAAAGCTGAAACTTCATCTTAGGTTTGCAATTAACTTTACAATGTGACCACGCACATAAACTAAGCCTTGAATGAAAACTCTTCCCACTTAAACAGTAAGCAAAGGGTGAGTGTTTGAATTGAGATAACAGTCCTGCAGAACAGCATTACCATTTAAAAAATGATCTTTTTCAAAGACCACTTGCCAACGATTTTGGCTTAATTGGATTAAAGCAGAAATCTAAGAAAGGAGACCCATCCATTCACTGAAAAAAAAACGGAGGCTACAGACACTGTCCCAAACACTTCCAACAATGTCACAAAATTTACTGACAGAAAATCTGAAGACCAAAGACAGAATGGCAGAGCAGAAGACATGAAATGGCCTTAAGTCACCTGTCACCTTATCTGCTGAAGATAAGGTTCTTCCTATAGCGTTTATTGAATGTTACAAAGACTTCCAAGTGGGTATCCTGCACAGCTGCACTGACACTATGGCTACACTACAGCTTAAGTCGACATAAGGTTTGTTGGTCAGTCGTGTGAAATTAGTCACCCACCTGAGCGACATAACTTACACAGAGTTAAGCATCGGTGTGGACAGCGCTGTGTCGGCAGGAGACAGCTGCCACCGCTTGCGGGGCCCGGAGGAATTAAGCCAACGGGAGACCTCTAGACCTCTATCCCATCGGCTTAGAGTGGCTACACTAGAGAGCTTGAGCTCAGAAGACTTCTCAGTTGAAGAAGCTCCAGATGCTCATTCTACTATGGTTCTAGTTTAAGCAGGCAAGGATCTCCATGAAAAATGACTTCTTGATGGAACAGATTACTCTACAGAACCTGCCAAAGAATTAAATTCAAAAACACAATAAAACAAGTCAGTTTCTTAGCTCAGTTAATTTTTTCATACTGGAAAAACTTTATAAACAAAGAAAATAATTAATAAACATGTATATAGTGTTTTTTACCCAGAGATCTCCAAAAGTCTTACACGTTGAGTAGGTATTTTACCCCCATTTTATATATAAAACAGTCTTCAATGAAGTCCTTAAACACAGAGGGTTTTAATTATCTTAAAAAAAATAAGACGTTCTTATTTACAAAATAGATTTAAAGTCATAACTACACTTGCAAGATACCTTGGTTCTGTGTTTTTAACTGCTTGATGATGGAAGAATTACTACAATTTTCAGGGAACTTGTTGTTGAAATCTGTCTTTGATCTTAAGCCACTGTGACTAGGAATTGCCTCTGTCCCCATAGAAAATGGGATGAAGTAAAACCTCTCTTTAAAGGGTTTCTTGACTGCTGGATGAAGGACAGCTGTGTGTCTTTTCTTTCCAGCAGCCAGGATAATGGGCTAGATGGACCATTGGCCCTACTGGATCAGACCATTCTGTTCTAAAAATACAAGAAAGCTGCTGTTGGTATTTACTGAACTTGGTTTTCCAATATGTCTAACATTTGAATGGGGTTTTTGACTAAAGCCCTAAGGGCCCCAATACTGCTCCCCAAAATTCACAAGAATGTAATCCCTGACATCAGGGGCGCTTCCCAGAACAGAGACACTCACAATTAACTGTGGCCAAAACAAAGACTGGAATGGGTTGGGTCATTACACCAATTGAATCTATTTCCCTATGTTGTTCTCTCACACCTTCTATGGGCCATCTTAATTATCACTTCAAAAAGTTTTTTCCTCCTGCTAACGATAGCTCATCTCAATTGATTAGACTCTGCCTGTTGGTATGCATACTTCCACCTTTTCATGTTCTCTGTATGTATAAATATCCCCTGTCTGTGTGTTCCATTCTATGCATCCAAGAAGTGAGCTGTAGCTCACGCAAAGCTCATGCTTGGGAAATAAATTTGTTAGTCTTTAAGGTGCCACAAGTACTCTGTTTTTTGTGGATACAGACTAACATTGGCTGCTACTCTGAAACCTGTCAAATTCCTACATAGTCACTCATGGGAATTAATTTTCAAATATTGGAAAATTATAGACATGAACAGATTATAAAACAAACACATGGTCAGCTGTTTTCTTCATTCACCTTTTGTTTTCTTTTATGCTTTCAGGAGTGACCTGTACTTTCACAGGAATTTACATTTTATTCAATTGCATACTAGGGGGGAGGGGGAGTGACCATTGTGATTTTGATTTGGTGTTAAAGGAGCAGAAAAATTCTTCTGTGGTGTCCTCCTGAGTGATAAGTCTCCTGTAATCAATGTTTGCTGACTTCTCTCAAGTTCAGATTTGTACCTGTTTAAAAGAGAATTAGAAGAGCAAGGAATTAGTTACAGAAACAAATTGGGCCCAATCCTACATTTTTAAGAACACCAAATGCACATTGAATGGCAATTTTGGTTACTCAAGGAATATAAAATTAGGCATAATAAAGATATATCACTAAAAGTTTATCTAGATGACAATACGATACCTTCAAATATTGGAATCTGTACTTTCACTTCTAGTGATACTTGGTTGTTTAAATTCTTTCTTCTATGAAAGAGACAATTAGCTTATATTTTATAAATACACTGAAGGTTTAATATTTCAGAAGACTCATAACTAAAAGAATTATACACAAAAAGGATACAGATTAAAAGCAATTACAACGATTATCCCCTTTTAAAATCAGTCACAGCTCTGATAAGGCTCCCTCTGCTGGACAGTCACAAGACTGCTGCCTTTGGGTCCCAATATGCTTGATTTGTGCTCTTAAGCTTCCCTTGGCCTGAAAAGGCTGCAGCAACTTCCTTTTCCCTTAGATTCGCTGGTACACTTCCAGGGCACAGGCTCCTAGTTCCACTTCCCAGTTACAGGACCACACAACCTAATTGTCTTAAGCCCCCAGGCCAGCACTGACCCCACAGACTTAAACACACCCTTTTCCCAGAGCTTCAACATTGTGGGCACTCCAGGTACACAGTTCACCTCTTCAATGATATGTAGTAGTTGAACACAGATACACAGACTTTACTAGGGTTCCCAAAAACACTCTGTTAGCAAGCACAATAAGTATACAGAGCTGAACAAAAAATAATAAAACCCTCTACACAATTCCCTGCCTCAATTTCCTCACCACTCCTAGAGCATTCTTTGGTCTTAGGTCAGAGTCCTCTAGTTCAGGATTCTTCCTCTCTCTGCCCTCATGCACATGGTTTCTCCCCTGAATCATGGAGTATCTGTAGTCCTTTCTCTCCTTGCCCCCCTCCCCAGGATTCGTCAGAAACCCTCTTTTATTATCTCCCGCTTCTTTGTCAGGTGACTCCCAATCAGCCTCATCAGCTAATGAAAGTACCTGACCACAGATTCTGTTGCTTAGTTACCATCACTCCTAGAATTTAAGTATCAGAGGGGGAGCCGTGTTATCTGGATCTATAATAGCAGCAAAGAGTCTTGTGGCACCTTATAGACTAACAGACGTTTTGGTGCATGAGCTTTCGTGGGTGCATCCGACGAAGTGGATATTCACCCAGGAAAGCTCATGCTCCAAAACGTCTGTTAGTCTATAAGGTGCCACAAGACTCTTTGCTGCGTTTCCTAGAATTTAGATGGTGAAAAGCTAGTTTAGCCTGGATGGTAGCCCTTGCTTTGTCCCAGGGAGCTCCATTTAAATGATCATCAAAGTTTCACAGCCTATCATTGATAGCCCCAGGCCCTCACCACTTGGAATTTTAGTCCAAGATGGAGGTAAAAAAACAGAGGCTAAAAGACCCACATTCAAAATGGAGTTTGCAATCTGACACAGGGTCCCCAATATCAAACAATTTGTAAACTGTACATAGGCAGATTCTCCAAATGTTCATAATTAAATTGTTTCATTAATATTCCATTTTATGAAGCTACTGCTATATGTACAACAATCCCCCAAAGAGTCATATAACCTCCAAAGTCTTTAACTTTATCACGCTCATTAATATAATATAGAGTGTTAGGTGAAGACTTTCAAGCCTGTCTCTCTAAAAAGTTGCACGAGAAAGTGGCAGTGGTAAAAATTCTGTTGTCATGGTGACACTGCCAAAACTATTTTGGTCAAGTGCATTTTACACTCTGCCACTTCTGCTGGCATGATGTCTGCATAGCGTTGAGTTGTATTGGCAAAAATGTGCTGCACTCTGGCTAGGCATTCTAGTGCTATATTCCCAAAGACTCAGCATTCAAAAGTCAACTGAGGATAACTGGAAAATAAATGCAGAGGCTATTCATGGAACAACCAACATTTGGTGGAGTGGCAGTTTTGAGCCTGTCTAATGAGTGGTGGGACAATCAGTGGTTCTAGAACTTTTAGATGCAGAAGTTCATTCCTAGAGTTGCATGCTCAGCTCGGCCCACTCCCCCAGCACAGGAACAGCAAGGTGAGAGCTGCCCTTACAGCGGGGAAACAAGTGATGATTGCCCTATGGAATCTTACAACGAAGGAATACTGCTAATGTAATGTGTGGTTTGGTACTTAACTGAATTTCTATTAAATTTTATTTCAAACAAGTTTCTACAGAATTATTTACAGAACATTGTACAACAATCACCTATATTAACAACATGTTGAGAAATAAAAATGGATCTGTCCATTTATTCAATACAGCGTTACTGACATAGTTATCAGTAAATGTTTAACAACAAGACGTGTACAAATGATTTAGTGTTCAAAGTATTATGCAAATTATTTTGACAAAAAATAGTGAGGATTAGTGAGGATTAGTGAGCATATAGTTTTCATACATAGTCATGAAAACTATTCATCTTCCAAAGGTTATTTCGATCTGAACTTTGCCCCTAGTAAAGATGGCCCCTGGCTCCCACTCTTTCTAGCTTGACTGAAGCCGGGTTGCACCCTGGCTGGCAAGAAGCGATGGAAGCCGGGGCGCTGGTGAACACGATGTCGGACAGGGAGGCTGTGGGGTACAGGGGGGAGGGAGACGGTGCAAGGGGCAGGCGTGAAGGAAGGAGCCCAGCACCTGTGTCACAGGGTTGAGGAGGGGTGTGATGGGGTGTGTGAGCCCCAGAGCAGGCAGGGGTTAGTGGCCCGGCCTGGCTTGCAGAGGGGCTGCAGCACCTGCCAGAAACGCCAGGCCGGGCGCCGCCGGGCAGGGGCAGGAGTCGGTGTCTGGCCTGGCCGAGGGGAGCTCTGGGTTAGGCCTGCGAGGAAGTGGGACCTGAGGCTGGAGAAGTGAAGCCTCCACGGAGGAGCAATGAGGGGCCTCCCCGAGGGGGTGGGAAGCTCAGCTGGGCCCCCCTGGTTCCTGTGCTTAACCAGCTCCCCACCCCGGGCCGTGCATGTGGCAGGCCCGGTCCCCGCTGAGTGCAGTGCACACGCTGTGGGAAAGCCTCCAGCCCCAGGAATGGACGGGGGGGGGGCTGCCCCCGCTCAGGGCCCTGACCTTTGACCCTTCAGAGTTGCCTTTCATTAAAGGTTTTTTCCTGTAGCTTTCCCCAGAAGGGCTTTTCTCACTGGCTCTGGGGCCCATCGCCCCTCTCCAGGGACCCCTGCCCCCTGCATTAAGCAGTCACGGGGATAGGTCTCTCTTGGGGGGGGTGCTCTGACCCTCCCCACTGGGGCCTGCGTGGAGGGGAGATGGTGCTCCATGGGGGAGTCTCTTAGTGACACTTCTGGTGCCCCAGGGATGGGGGGGAGCAGAGGGGCAAAGGCTGTTTGATGTCTCCCACAGCGTGGGGAGCCCAAACCCCACAGACCTGAGCGAGGGCCGGGAACTGGGGGAGGGGCACTAACCCATCCACACTCGCTGCCTGAGCTGAGTGAGGCAAAGGGACCAACCCCAGCAACAGGGAAAGTGATGGAGGCTCTCCCAGTGTCTCCTCTTTGACACGGTTTGCTGCGCTCAGTGACACTGGCGGGGGCGATTCCCCAGTGGTTCTATCCTGACCGGGTCCCCCGCCTCTCTGGAAGGGGTGAGCAGCAACCCGCTGGGGTCAATCCCCGGCCCTGGCTTGTCTTTGTAGAGCCGCTCTGAGCCTCGCCTCCCCTCCGCGCGCAGCCTCGGCGGGAGGGAGCTGGGCTCCTGACTCTGTGGTTACAGATGCACAAAGACCCAGGACAGTGGCTGAAGTGGCCCCAGCTCAGGTGGCTCTTTGCAGGGAGTGGATAAACCCCCGGGCTAGCCCTGCTGGGACGTGGGATCGCTGCGACTCACGAGGCTGAGGCTGGGGGGCAGGAGGTGGGAGCAGCAGGGGCTGAGCGTGAACGCTTGTGATTGCAGGGCCGTGTGACTTTCCCGGAAGGAGTGGGAGATGCTGGCAGAGGAGCTCTACTAGGATGTGATGCTGGAGAACTACGGGACACTGCTCTGCTGGGTAAATAACGATTTTCCTTCTGTCACTGAGCTCTGGCTGAGCTGTGAGGAGCCGAGACTCTGTGACCCCGAACCTCCATTTGATTCCTATCGGCTCCTTCAGGGTTTCTCCTGAGCCACATTTTTCCTGAGACTCTGATGATCCTACTGAGTAACCCCCAGCCCCTGTCCCCCAGGAGTCTGAGCAGAGAGGAGTGGGGCAGTGGGAGGCAGGGGCTGTTGACGCACCCATCACAGCAGCTTCCTCTGGGCCACTGAGCTGCGGGGTGGGGGGCTGGAAACCTAAAATGAGCAGCTCAGGCCGGGTGTGTCTGGTCAATTGGGAGTTCGTTCCCGAGGGCCGGGCTCAGTTTCCTCCTGTGGCTTGTGGGTGAAGCCGGCCTGAAGCTGCCCACCCCCTCTGGCCGGTCAGTCCCTGCCAGTGCTCTGTAACAAGAACTCTGTGAGTGGGAACACACCCAATGGCCCCTGACCGTTCCCCACCAACAGCCTATGGAGGTTCCAGACCCGGAACAAGGGGCAGAGCCGGGGGCCAGCCCCCAGCAGGACTCCATGGTGTGGGAGAGTCCGGAGCGCACGTGCCAAGATGTGTAACCCCCATCCCAGCTCCCTCGGCGCTGCACAGGCCCCAGAGTGAAGAGCCGGGGCAGAGACCCCATCCCAGGCTGCAGCCCTGGATTCCTGCCGCAGGGTCTGTCGTGGCTTGGCTGGTGTCTGTGTGGCTTCCCCCACTCCCAGGCCATTCCCAGCGCTCTGGGCTGTTCACTTGGCTTGTCCCTCAGCGTGAGAGTTCTCAAGCACACACGCTGCCTGTGCTGGAAAAGCCAGAGCCCCGGTGCAGGCTCTGAGAACGTACTTTCAGTGTCTAGACATAACTCCTAGCACAGCCTCGGTCCGTACATTTCGCCAGGATAGTAATAACCAGCGTGACACCGGCCTTCATCTGAGAGCTCACGTGACATTCTGTGGTGAACCAGAATGTACAGCCCAGAGTCAGGAGATTCTGGTAACCCCCTTTGCCAGCTGGCATGGAGAGGGGATCCCCCTTGGGTCACACGCACCCCCTGCCTCAGTGTCCCCGTGTGTCTCTCCTTGCACAGTGATGTGTGAGGTGGGGTGAGCTCAGGCTGCTCATGCCGTTCAGAGGGGACTGGGAGCACAAATGCAATGACTGGGGTTTGTGCCCCTGGGGTTACCCCATGGGGCTATTTGCCAGGCCCCTGGCCACCTTCTCTGCCCCAGACACACGCTGTCCCCAGCAGGGCTCCCCTGCCTCCCTCTGTATCGGTGCTTCCCCTTCCCCAAGGAATCGCATCGGGATCCTTCCTGCAGAGGGTGGCTGCAGAAGCAGGTCTGAGGAGCAGGAGCAGGTGGAAGGTCCTGGGACCCTGCCGCTGTGCAGGGCGGTGCCAGAGAGATCAGAGGACAGCACCATGCAGAATCCTGAGCCTGGTAAAACCTGCATCAGTCAGTGCAGGTCCCAATGGCGCCTGGTCCTGATGAAACCTGGCACCAGAGAGAGCCTGTATCCGTGTGCTGTGTGCGAGCAACGCTTCCGGGGGAAGAGAGAGCTGAAAAATCATGAGACGAGCGTCCCTGTGGGGAGCGTGGATGCACTGAGTGTGGGAGGAAATTCAGGACAGAATGGGCTCTTCCTGTACACCAGAGAATCCACGCTGGGGGTGGAGGTGGTGTGAGACCTTCTCCCTGCAGGGAGGATGGGGAAAGATTCAGGTACCTATCAAATCAGACCCCACCAGAGAGTTCACACTGGGGAGAGGCCCTTTCCCTGCATGGACTGCGGCCGGGAAGCACTTCTGTGCAATGCAGAGTCTAACAAGACACAGAGTGTTCACACTGGCGAGGGGCCTATGCTCGGTTTGGGCATAAATCTTGTCTTGTGACACCCCCAAGCCCTAAGGGTCTGTCTGCACCGCAGCTCGGGGGCGCTTCCCAGAACAGAGACACTCACAGGCAAGCTCTGCTTGTGGGCTGCAGCAGCCCTGCATGCCTGGAGCCTGGAGATCAAGCTCTGCCGGGCTTGCTGGCTCGATGCAGACTCCCCAGCTGCCTCAGTCTCCAGCTTCTCCCTTCCCCAGGGTCTGTGTTCCCGGCACAAAGGCAGGGTGAGCTGGGGCTTTGTTCCCACTCTGAATGCAGGAAATGCCTCTGGGGGAAGTTTATTCAAAGCTGCTGCAGAAGCATCAGTGAGCAGAGAAGTGGGTTCTGCCCTGCTGTCAGTGTGGGGCCTGGCTGGGGGAGCTGGGTCCATTTTGCATGTGGGGTGTGTAACAGTCACATAATGGGGGAGGCTTGGGGGCCTGCCACGCACCCCCAGGATGTTCCCTGGGCCTTTCCCCTCTCTAACATGGGCCATTGTGAGACAGCATAGAAATACGGGCTTTTCCCTAGGAGACCTGCTCTGTGCAGGCTTCCTTCGCCCTGCAGAGGGGTGCCCCAGCCCCCTGCCAGGCACTGGCCACTTCATTACTGACCCCGTGGCAGCACGCAGAAGCCTTGTGCAGGAGCAGGGCCGGTGTAATAACACCAGGGACGCACCCGTCCTGCCCGAGGTGCATGCCCCCTCCTGGAGGAGCAGCTGGCAGAAGTGGGTGTCAGGAACATGGCCAGAGGGAGGAGGGCGATGCGCCCGTGGGCCTGGGCACCCATAGGGCTGTTCCCAGCAGGCAGCAGCAGCAGTGGTTTGGCAGCTCAGCCCAGAGCGTCCGTGCTGGCCCTGCGCTTTCGTCTCTCCATTAGGGGTCAGTGCTCAGGGCCCAGGGCTGGCTCTGCCGCGCTGTCCCCTCCCACCGCCCGGCTCTGAGGGGCAGAGAGAGGGGGCACCGCAGGGCCTGCAGCAGCTGCCTGTGGGATCAGCCCCGGCTTGGCTCCATCAGTGAGTGAGTGGGGCTGTGGGCAGAAGGGCTCAGCGGGCCTGTGTGCCGGGCGGTGCCAGTGCGTATGGCTGGTCCTGGGTGTGCAGGGCACTGTGTGTGTGTAAGGCTGGTCCCATGTGTGCAGGGTGTGTGTGTGTGTAAGGCTAGTCCCATGTGTGCAGGGTGTATGTGTGTGTAAGGCTGGTCCTGGGTGTGCAGGGCACTGTGTGTGTAAGGCTGGTCCCATGTGTGCAGGGCACTGTGTGTGTGTAAGGCTGGTCCCATGTGTGAAGGGTGTGTGTGTGTGTAAGGCTGGTCCTGGGTGTGCAGGGCACTGTGTGTGTAAGGCTGGTCCCATGTGTGCAGGGTGTGTGTGTGTGTGTGTAAAGCTGTCCCATGTGTGCAGGGCTGTGCGAGTATGTAAGGTTGGTCCCATGTGTAGAGATGTGTGTGTGCGTAAGGCTGATCCCATGTGTGCTGAGCAGTGTGAGTGTGTAAGGCTGATCCCCTGTGTGCAGGTCAGTGTGAGTGTGTAAAGCTGCTTGAATACATATGTAGACGTTTGCAGCGACCGTCCCTGCCCCACCCCGTATTCGCCTGGCTGCTGTCGTGTCCTCCCCAGATTTGCCTGCACTCACAGTGCCCCTTCCCTGCCTCCTGGCTGGTGGTGGCTGTCTTCAGGGAGGGCAGCCTGACTTCACCGCTACTGCAGAGCTTGGCAGACAGCCGCCATCTTCCCAGGCACGGCAGAGGCTGCTGTGAAATGGCCGCCGTGGGGCCGAGGTGCGGGAGCAGGAATTTTGAGGAGATTTCTACCCTGTTGCTGCAGCTGCCCGCTCCGAGCTGTTGGGCTGGGTGCGTCCCAGGAGCGGCCTTCTGCTTTCCCAGCAGGACAGTGAGCACGGGCTGAGCTCGGCCCTGAGTTCAGGTCCCTATCTGTGCTCCATCGCGGGCGTATTCACTCGGGTCAGAGATCAGTGGAAACGGGGATTTCCTGAGGGGCTCCTGGAAACCGCCCTGGCCAGGCCAGTCTCTTTGGGCAGGGTGGGGGCTGTCAGGGCTCACTGGGGCTGCATCTTCTGCCAGGACAGGGGCTATTGCATGCTCCAGTGGGGAGGGGGTTACAACGGCCAGAACAGTCATTGTCCCAGACCCTGGGGCCCTGATGTGCATTAAACCCTATATGGCCCGGCTGGCACAGACTGGGGCGAATAATGGCTCTGATTCCCACCCCTGCCTTGTGTCACTGGGTGGGGGACGCAGCAGTTCTGCTAGTGGAGCTGGCGCCTGAGTGAGGATTCGCCCTCTTCTCCCCAGCTGGAGGCCGATGGGACGGAGACCTCAGGGCCCAGCAGCAGCCAGTGGAAATCAGGCCGCTCTGAGTCACTTTAGGGAAGTGGTTTTCAAACTGCGGGTCGGGACCCAGTACCGGGTTGTGGAATGGAAGGCACTGGGTCACGACGGCTCTGGTCAGCACTGCCGACCCGGCTGTTAAATGTCTGCCTAGGAGCCGGGGCGCAGCATGGTCTGCGGTGACAGGACAGGCAGGAAGCCTGCCTAAACACCCCCGCTGTGCCGCTGACAGGAGCCACCCGAGGTAAGGCTGCACCCCAACCCCGTCCCAATCCATTGCCCCAGCCCTGAGCCCCCAAACCCAGAGCCCTTCCTGCACCCCAACCCCACCCTTGTCCCTACCTCAGAGCCTGCACCCCATCCCAGGCCCTGACCCCTCCTGCACCCGAACCCCCTGCCTCATCCCTGGGGTCCCCCAATCCCAGAGCCCCTTCCTGCCCCCCCAACCCTCATCCCCAGCCCCACTCCAGAGCCTGCACCCCCAGCACAGAGCCCTGATCCCCTCCTGTACCCCAACCCCCTGCCTCATCCCTGGGGCCCCCCAATCCCAGAGCCCCTTTCTGCACCCCAAACCCCTCATCCCCAGCCCCACTCCAGAGCCTGCACCCCCAGCACAGAGCCCTGACCCCCTCCTGTACCCGAACCCCCTGCCTCATCCCTGGGGTCCCCCAATCCCAGAGCCCCTTCCTGCACCCCAAACCCCTCATCCCCAGCCCCACTCCAGAGCCTGCACCCCCAGCACAGAGCCCTGATCCCCTCCCGCATACCAACCCCCTGCCCCAGCCCAGAGCCCCCTATCACACCCTGAACCCCTCATTCCTGGCCCCACCCCACAGCCCTCACCCCTGCACCTCAACTCTCTGCCTCAGCCCTGAGACCCTCCCACACACCAAACCCCTCATCCCCAGCTCCGCTGGGTCACGGGCTTCAACAGTTTTCTTCAACTGGGTCGCCATAAAAAAGGTTTGAAAACCACTGCTTTAAGGGAGGTTCTCTAGGGATGGTTTGAAAGTTTTCAGTTCATGAGCTGTTGATTTAAGCAATTGCCTAATGCAGGGATCGGCAACCTTTCAGAAGTGCTGTGCCGAGTCTTCATTTATTCACAGTAATTTAAGGTTTCACGTGCCAGTAATACATTTTAATGTTTTTAGAAGGTCTCTTTCTGTAAGTCTATAATATATAACTAAACTATTGTTGTATGTAAAGTAAATAAGATTTTTAAAATGTTTAAGAAGCTTCATTTAAAATTAAATTAAAATGCAGAGCCCCCCGGACCGGTGGCGAGGACCTGGGCAGTGTGAGTGCCACTGAAAATCAGCTCGTGTGCCGCCTTCGGCACCCGGGCCATAGGTTGCCTACCCCTGCACTAGGGCTTGGCCTCTTTAGATCACTGTAGACAGGACCCTGTTTGCTCTGGGTCACACAGGAACTTACTTCTGCTGGAACAATTTTTATAGTGGGTGTTAGGATATAGATATTTGGGCCTGTCTGCAAAGGCCTCTACTTTAAGAATTGAGGTGTATTTTTATCACTTAGCTAGTTATAGAGGTATAAAAGAAAGAATCAAAAATCACTGTCTGTGTAGTGGCCTTCTCTTACTGTGACAGTCTGAGGCCTGGTTCTTTAGCAGCCATAAACTGGGAAATGTATGGTCACGTCCTCACATTCCAAACTAGTCATATTGAAATAAGGCATCTGGGGCTGTTAGGAAGGTGATTCGCTCTATCACCTCCAGAGAAAGGAAAGAGCCTAGAAATTTAGTTTGATAGTTTTCTGTCTGGCAAGAACTCACTTATCAATAGACACAGCTGCAGAACCCGTATGTCTGTATAGATGCAGTTGTGAAATCCTCACCTCTGTATTGTTTTGTATGTTTATTTGCATGGTCCCTGTCTGGTTCTGTGATTGTTTCTGACTGCATTAATTTTGCTAGGTGTAAACTAGTTAAGTGGTGGGATATAATTGGTTAGCTAATCATGTTACAATGCGTTAGGATTGGTTAGGTAAATTTCAGTAGAATGATTGGTTAAGGTCTAGCTGAGAATATTACTATATAAATTAGGGGCAAACAGGAGGTAAATTGGGATTCGGAAATAAGGAAAAGGAACTTGAATTTAAGCTGCTGGAAGTTCACCCCAATAAACATCGAATTGTTTGCACCTTCGGACTTCGGGTCTTGTTGCTCTCTGTTCATGCAAGAGAGACCAGGGAAGGGTGAGAGTGAAGGAATAAGCTCTCTAACAGTGGGGGTGCTGAGACCCATTGAACCAAACTATAAACCCAGAATATGCTGGAAACCACTTCCAGGCAGGGGGTGCGGCAGCTCCCCAGCACCCCTAGTTCCACACCTATGACTGCCGGGGAAAAGTTTAACAGGCATTTTTGTCAAAAATCCGCTTAAAATACATTGAAAATCGCTGCGACCCGGGGCCCCCTGGACACTCAGATTCTCAGCTTCCAAGTTCCTTCTCCGCACTCCCAGCCCCCATCAGATGGAGAGACTGTAACAGGGCACAGCGCTGCGCCTCTGCTGGGCACCTTCAGGGAGCCTTGTACTTTCCTGTCTTCCGTCAGTGGCTAATCATTCCTCCGGGCTGGGCCCTCCCAATTCACCAGCAATTTCCTGTTACTCGGGCTGTCCTGTCATTAACTGAGCTCACAGATTCACCCCCCTGCTCTAAATGTGTTCCCTGATGAGTCCTATACCTACTGGGGTGCCTTTGCCTGGTTCTGGGTGTCTGTGCTGGCATTTGGATACGCCGGATACACAGACTTTCTCAGCTCCTCCACTGTGGGAGCTTGGGCTGTGATTTCTCTTTCCCCTTCCTTGCTCTTGGCTTGGTCCTACCCGGTTCTGATTGGTGGTTGGTCCCAAATCCCAAAACGCAGGCTTTCCCCCAGCCTGGCTACGTCAGTCTCTTTTCTTGGGCTGAATTCTGGAGCTTCATCATACTGGTGAAATTATGGGTAAGATACCCGCTTAGCCCCCTCACTCTGTTCATCCCTCCAGACGTCCATGGAACTGCATGAGATCTCCCTCAAATGCAGCAGCTTTCCCCCCTCCGAGCCTGCAGTTACCCCTGGGGTTTGGGGCTATGGTGCGAAGGGCCAGGAGGGCCAGATGAAGTATTTGTCTTATAAGAGCCTTTTTCTTTCCAGGTTCCTGTTCCAACTTGGTAACTCCCAGGGTGCTCTGCAAACCTCTGATTTCCCCTTAGTGTTTCCTTGGGTTTTCTGCTGCGAGATCCAGGTGAGTCAAACTGTGCAGCAGGGTCTGTCGTGCTGCTGTCCTGGGAAATTTAAACCTGTTCTCTTCAAACTAGTGCCCAGCTCCCCAGCCCTGGGTGAGCACCGATTGTGGTTACTCCAGATTTTATTACTAGAATTTCCAAAGTATCCTTCCCCCTGGTGTCGAGGGATAGGAAGAATCTGGCCTTCGCTGGGCCGGTGCAGCTGGGTCTCCAGCTGTCTCACCACAGCACCGCAATCTTCTGCCAACCCAGATTCTGAGCCTTCCATTCTATTGCAAAGTGCCCCGACACCCTTGCAATTGCAGGGTGTCCCCTAGATTCTGTTGTCCCTGTCTCCCACCCAGCTACCTAGGAGGTCACTTCCAGGCGGTTGTGTTGGTGTTTTTTTAACTCTTTTTATTAGAAGAATTTTCTCCCTCTTGCATTGGCTTTGGGAGTTTGGCTCATGCTGTCTTATTGGGTTCCCATCCTGCTTAGGAGAGACGGTGAAAAAGGAGGGGGGTGAGAGAAAACCGCCCCTGGGAAATACAATACAGGGGACATGAATGGAGCTGAGGAGCAGCACCCGGGGGAAGGGCCTGAGACCCCGGATCGGCAAACAGTGCCACCAGGAGATGGTGAAGAGATCGTTTTCCAGAGCTCAAGCCAAGGAAGAACCTACAAGAGGCGGCGCAAGTTGCAAACACCCAAGAGAATCCTGGCAGAGAAGGAGCCGGACAGTCCAAGGGAGAGCAAAAAGTGCTCCAGGAAGCATGCGGAATCCTCTTCAGAGGTGGGAGCCAAGGCCCGTGGGAAGGTGCCCAGCTGCTCAGCCTGTGAGCAGAGCTTGAAGGGGAAGATCTTCTTCCAAAGCCTGGGCAGGTTTTATGCTCAGAAGAAGTCGCATGAATGTTGGGAATGTGGGAAAAGCTTCCAGCGGAAGAAGGATCTGGCCAGACATCAGGGAGTCCATACCGGAGACAGATTCTACAGCTGCCCGGACTGCAGGAGAAGCTTCAGCCAAATGGCAGGGCTTACGAGACACCAGAAGACGCACTTGGGGGATCGGCCCTTTCCCTGCATGGACTGCGGGAAAAGCTTCTGCCTGAGACAGGAGCTTATGAGCCACCAGAGAACCCACACGGGAGAGAGACCCTTCCTGTGCTCCCAGTGCGAGAAGGGATTTAGCCAGATGGCGCATCTCGCCGCCCACCAGAGAACCCATGAGGCGGAGAGGCCCTACCCCTGCGGCACCTGTGAGAAACGCTTCAAGCAGAGCCAAGACCTCCGAAAGCACCAGCGCACCCACACGGGAGAGCGACCCTACCCCTGCACTGAGTGCGGGAAATGCTTCAGCCACGTGTCGAACCTCAACGCCCACCAGAAGGTGCACACGGGCGCCAGGCCCCACACCTGCAAGGAGTGCGGGAAAGGCTTCCGCAAGAGGCAGGATCTTCTGCGACACGAGAGGATCCACACGGGAGAAAGCCCCTTTGCCTGCAGCCACTGTGAGAAGAGCTTCCGGCAGAGGAAGGATTTGAACAGACATCGGAGTGTCCACACGGGAGAGAGGCCCCACCCCTGTCTCGAATGTGGGAAAAGCTTCCGGCTCAAGCACACTCTGGTGCGACACCAGGCAACCCACCCACGGCTCAGCCCCTAGAAACGGGACAGCCTCCTGCACCGCAGGGAGTCCTGGGAAGGCAGAGCCTGCATGGCCTGATCCTTTCTGCAGCCGACAGGGGAGCACTGACTGCATGAGGGCCTTTTGACAGTTTCTTTGTGTGTTCGAAGTTTATAGCTTGTAGTTCAGTACAGGGTGGTTACGGGGAATATCAGTCCAGGATGTACTGGGGCGTTTGACTTTTCTACTCTGAAAAGACATGGAACAATAGTGGGAGTTGGGTGGGGAGATGGGAGATGTAGGTAGATGCCCATTCTGTCGGTCAATCCAAAAGTGTTCTGGGGATGTGGGGGAAGGGTCAGTGTCAGCCAGGACTCTCAGCGACAGACCCTCTTGGGCATGGCCTGGGTGCTTCAGGGGTCTGAGCTGAGAACGGCTCTGTCAGCCTCTGGTATTTCAATGGCTGTTCCTTCCCAGTTCATTTTACAGACTAGCTCTAACCTTCCCTCTGTTTACTGTTGCATGGTGGCTGGGTTTTCCACCAAGGTTACCTGGTATAGAGGCATGTTTTGACCCCAGTCCAAATGGATAATATGAATAAAATCATCTCCCAATACAGGAGAGGGGGGTCTTAATCCTGTCCACACTGCCAGGGCAGTGAGAACAGGTGCATGTTTCTCTCTCTTATATGAGGGGTGCCTGTTTTCACCCAGGATTGTACATCAGGTTTGAGCCACTCCCTGCTGGCGCTTTGTTCATTGTTGGCAGTTGCCTGAATATCAATTAAAAGAAAGTTGAAAAAAAAAATTGGAACCAGTTACCAGTTCATTTGCTTTTTGCCTTACTTCCCAGGCTGTTGGGTTATAATCCCAGGAATGTCGGGCTGGAAGGGACCTCGGGAAGTCATCCAGTCCAGTCCCCAGCGGCGCGGGCAGGACCATCCCTGACAGGTGTTTGTCCAACCTGTTTTTAAAAACCGACAGTGATGGGGATTCCACAGCCCCCCTTGAATGCCCACAGCAGAGCTTAACTATCTTTATAGTTAGAAAGATTTTCCTAATATTGAACCTAAATCTCCCTTGCTGCAGATTAAACCCGACTTCTTGTCCTACCTTCAGCGGGCACAGAGAACAACAGAACCCCACCCTCTTTACAACGGCCCTTCACACATCTGAAGACTGTTATCAGGTCTCCCCATCAGTCTTATCTCAAGACTAAACATGTCCAGTGTTTTAACCTTTCCTCATAGGGCAGGTTTCTAAACCTTTTATCGCTTTTGTTGCTCTCCTCTTGACTCTCCTATTTGTTCACATCTTTCCCAAAGTGTGAGACCCAGAATTGCACAGTTCTCCAGCTGAGGCGTCTGCTGTGCCAAGCAGAGTGGGACAAGGACCTCCTGTGTCTTACCTGTGACACTCCTGATAATACACCTGTGACGATGCGGTTCTGGAGGGACCCAACTAAGGTGCCAATTCAGGACCAATTGCTCAAACAGGGCAGTCACAGCCCTAGGCTGAGGTTTTTCCGCGTCTAAGGCAAACCAAACCAGCCAGACAAAAAGGACTTCGGTTTCACCCCACTGGCTAACCACAAGTCACACAAGCAATTTCCTTAGACACTCCAGTCTCCCAGTATCACCACCAGTGCCACTCGTCCTGGGGATGAATGGTTATGAAAACCAACACCCCAATAAAAGAAAAAGGTTCTCCTGATCCCAAAGAATCAAGCCTCAGACCCAGGTCAATATACACATCAGATCTTAGCCACAAATCACGCTGTTGCCAATCCTTTAGAATCTAAAATCTAAAGGTTTATTCATAAAGGGAAAAAGGTAGAGATGAGAGGTAGAATTGGTTAAATGGAATCAATTACATACAGTAATGGCAAAGTTCTTAGTTCAGGCTTGTAGCAGTGATGGAATAAACTGCAGGTTCAAATCAAGTCTCTGGAACATCCCCCGCTGGGATGGGTCAGTCAGTCCTTTGTGCAGAGCTTCAGCTTGTAGCAAAGTCCCTCCAGAGGTAAGAAGCAGGATTGAAGACAAGATGGAGATGAGGCATCAGCCTTATATAGGCTTTTCCAGGTGTAAGAACCCCTTTGTCCTTACTGTGGAAAATTACAGCAAAATGGAGTCTGGAGTCACATGGGCCAGTCCCTGCATACTTTGCTGAGTCACAAGGCGTGTCTGCCTTCTCTCCATGGGTCAATTGTGTAGCTGATGGTCCTTAATGGGCCATCAAGCAGGCTAGGCAGAGCTAACACCAACTTGTCTGGGATGTTTCCCAGAAATACAGCACAAATCTGAAATACAGACAGTATACAGCCAATACTCATAACTTCAACTACAAAATGACACATACATTCAGGCAGCATAATCATAACCAGCAACCCATAACCTGGTCTTAGACACCTTATATGACCCCCTTTACATAAGATTTGGTGCCACTACAGGACCTTGGTTGCAAACCATGTTCTATATGGTCCCAGTTTATATCAATAACGTCACAACACTCCAGAATGATGATAGCCTTTTTGCAGCTGTCTCACATTGTTGACTTATATTCAATGTGTGATCCCCTGTAACCCCCAGCTCCTTCTCACTTCGCCAGTTATTCCCCCTTTTATAGCTGTGCTTTTGATTTTTCCTAAATGAAGTACTTCACACTTGTCTGTATTGAATTTCATCTTGTTGAATTCAGACCAGTTCTCCAATTTATCGAGGCCAGGTTTGAATTCTAATCCTGTCCTCCAAAGTGCCTGCAGCCCCTCCCAGCTCGGTGTCATCTGCATATTTTATATCTTATATACTCTCCACTCCGTTGTCCAAGTCATGAATGACAATATTGAATAGTCCCAGAACCCCTGTGGGACCGCACTAGATTTGCCCTCTCAGTTTAACAGTGAGTCATTGATAACAGCTCTTTGAGTACAGCCTTTTAACCAGTTGTGCACCCACCTTACAGTCATTTCATCTAGTTTGCGTAGGAGAATGTCATGTGGGACTGTCAAAAGCCTTCCTAACATCAAGGTATATCACACCCCCTGCTTCCCCCCTCCACTAGGCCAGTGACCCTGTCAAAGAAGGAAATTCGGTTGGTTTGGCATGATTGGTTCTTGATAAATCCCTGCTGGCTGTTCCATGTAACCCTGTTATCCTCCACGTGCTTACAAACTGATTGGTTAACCATTTGTTCCAGTCTCGAACTGTGGCCGACTGGTCTCTTATTCCCTGGTCCCCTTTGTTCCCCTTTTGAAAGGTGGGTGCTATGTCTGCCCTTCTCCAGTCCTCTGGGACCGCACCCGCCCGCCAGGAGCCTGGACGTCTCCACTGCTAGTTTTAGCCCTGCAGCCCGAGCTCAGTGAGCCTGAGTCAGTTGACCTGGGACCTGCGACTCGCTGCTGCGGGTTTTTTATTGCCATTCAGCCACAGCCTTATGGGCCATTCCACTGCGCCACTGACATTCCTGAGCTGTAGGAGGCCTGAGAGCCCAGCAGTGCGGGTGAGTTAGGTGGCTGCAGTCTCTGCAGGGTGGCTGTTCCTGCAGGGGCTGGTGGACATCGCTGGGGAAGCATGTTACGCAGGGGGGAGGGGGGTAGCCCCTTTGCTTTGAGAGGGGGAGTTGGCTGGGCCTGTGGCAGTTGGGAATGACAGTTAATGGGAGAGGAACCCCCCAGGGGCTGGGGGCTCCTGTCCTGTCCTGAGTCCAACTGGGGAGCGCAGGGAGGGGGAGGGGGAGAAATGCTCCCAAAGATTTGTGAGTGACACACTAGGGAGAGAGGGAAGCCAGGTGGAGGCAGCAGGGTTTGTAAATGGGCCAGAACCTGGGGCCCCGGGGCCATGGGCGTGCCAGCCCGGGGCGGGGCTGTGTGGGAAGGGGAAGGATCCGTCTGGTGGCCAGATCCAGAGTTTCCCACAGGCCCTTCCTGCGTCTGCCGGAGCGGGGAGTGTTTACGCTTCACCCCAAGGACAGGGAGTTTCCCCCAGGCCTGGAGTTTGCCAGGCACAGGATTCCCGCCCCACCTGAGTCCCAGAGTTGGCTGGGAAGGGGCCTCTTCCTCCCAGAGTGCACCAGGGACGGCCAGATATTGCCTGTGCCAGATGCTGTGAGATTAATGCCCCCCCCTCGACCAGTCACACAGGGGTTCCCCCCTCCCATTGGCCAGTCACACAGGAGTTCCCCCCTCCCATTGGCCAGGCACACAGGGGTTTCGTTCCCCCCATCATTGGCCAGTCACACGGGGGTTCCCCTGCCCTCGGCCAGTCACATAGGGGTTTCCTCCCCCCCCCATCTGCCAGTCACACAGGGGTTTCCTTCCCCTCTCATTGTCCAGGCACACAGGGGTTTCCTCCCCCCACATCCTCCAGGGCCGGAATCTCCCAGAGGCAGGGATTTCCCTTCTCCCCTCCCCAGCCGCATCACCCAGCGACAAAGGGGAGACTGGGCCGGTTCCCCAGGCAGGGGCGGGGGGAGACTGCAGGGGCCAGCGTGCCCCTGGCATTGGCTCAGCAGCCCCAAGCACTGCGTCAGGGGCCCCTGTGGGCTCTGCACAGGCCCCTGCCGTTAGCCTGTCGTTCCCCACCCCAGAATGCGCCCTGCTCTGGGGCAGCGCAGGGCGGGTGGTTCTGTGCCAGGGGGTCGAGGTCCCCGTGCAGGGACGTTCCTCCACTGGGGTTACTCTGCCCGGCGGCCCCATTGCACTGGCCTATCCAAGGGCCCCCAGGGCACTCCTACATCATCCCTTTGCATCACCGCGTCCCTGCCCACGCTGGCTGGAGACCAGAGCTCAGCCCCTGGGGAACGAGAACCGAGACACACAGAAATGGGGGAGAGACTGACTGTTCCAAGGGGGGAACCCTCCTTGTGGGCACAGCCCCACCCCACCAGGCGGCTGGCACATTGCAGCCCCAGCGTTGGTGGCAGGGGGTGCTGGTGTCTCAATCCCAGCCCTGGAGGACGGTGGGGGGCTGAGGAAGGGGGTCACCCCCCGGTGCTTGGGACATCAAGAGAAGCACCAGGGAAAAGTGGGGTATTTGTGGTGCTCCTGCATCTCACAGCTACAGAAGCGCGGACGCGCGGAAGGTGGCGTCCCACCCCCTCTGATGAAAGCTGCTTACATAGGAGGAATGGAATCTGCCAGCTCCTCCTGCTCTGTCCCTGAGCTCTGTCTCCTCCCATCTCCACACACAGGTGGACCCTCCCTGTCCGGTCATCCCACGGCAGCTCCCTGCTGCCCCCCTCGGCACAGGACTGCCCTGGTATCCTGCACACCCTCCTGGCTCACGGGGTAATTTCATTATCACCGGTTAATGCAGAAGATCCTGGTTGTCAGCGCTCGCGCCTGATGAGCGTTGCCCAGAATCCCCGTCGTTCCTGCAGCCCCTCCCATGATCCTCCCTCACAGCCGCGGGGCCATGTTCCCGGTGCCTTGCACATGGCCTGAGGTCACAGCTTGCGCTACTCAGACTGACCAGGGGGATGAGCTCTCCCAGCGGGTCACTCCCTTCCCAGCGCTCAGCGGCCTTTACGTCAGCCGCTTCGTGGGGGCCATCAGTTCTGCCCCGTTTCTCCTTGGAAGGGGGATTTTCCCATTAGCACGTCTCACCTGTCAACAGGGGTAGTCTGTGGCTAAGGGTGTGTCCACACTGCAGTGGAAGCCAAGGGTTTGAAGCCAGGCTCAGGCCTAACCCCCGTTCCGTCGACACACAAATTGCGCTACCCCCAGGCTCAGCTCCAGGACCCTACAGAGGTGGAGGGTCTGAGCCTGAGTCAAGCTGGGACCCAGGGCTGCCAAAAGTATCCCACAGTCCCCTGGGTCAGCTTGCTTCGTCCTGTGGACAGTCAAGTTTTCTCACACCGCACCACGAACAAAGGAGTTGGGAGGGGGGCTAGGAAAGTCCGGGACAAGGGTGGTTGGACACTGGAGCCCCTGGGGAACCTGAGTGCAACAATTCCTAACCTGGGGTTACACATGAGTGTAGACGCTCAAGTCCTAGGTTGGGTTTGCTAACTTGAGTTCTCCTAACCCTGGACTTACACTGTGGTGTGGACAGACCCTAAGAGTCCTTGCCAAGCTGGACCCAGCTGGCTTCAGACCCCAAATGTCCACCATCCCCCTGACTACTGGAGAGCAGCCCTTACCCACACACAGAACCGTCTGCACAAGCAGAACAACCTCTCTGCTCAGGGAGAGTCGCCCCGGATCCCCAGCAGGGACAATCGGCTCATTCACACGTCCTGGGGTGGCGCTGAGCCTCTCGTTTGGTGATGGGGCTGTTACGATCAGAGCTGCATCACTGCTCCCTGCAGGCGACTGAGCCGAACTCTTCCAGTCAGTCGGGGAGGATCCATGATTGACGCTTCCCAACAGGGGTGTGTATGCTGGGGGGAGGGGCATGGGGTCAGGACTAAAAGGCATGCTCAGCAGCACCCCATTTATTACAGGCTGAGCTGGGGTGCGAGGACGCTGCAGCTCTTTATTCACAGACACAGCAGCCTGGT
The DNA here is from genome assembly GCF_016161935.1 of Mauremys reevesii. NCBI lineage: Eukaryota > Metazoa > Chordata > Testudines > Geoemydidae > Mauremys > Mauremys reevesii. The sequence continues at coordinate 527,403 of NW_024100832.1, forward strand.
TGCTCCCCTGCTGTGACTAACCCAGCGCTGATGACACCAGCTTGGCACCTTGGATGTCTCTGAGTCCCCGGATCTTCCACTCTCCCAAATGAGTCTTTTCCCTTAATTAGTTGGACACCGGGATTTATTAAACTATGCAGAGCTGCCCGCTTTGGGCCAGGCTCCATGTGTGTAAACGTGCACCTGGGACTCAAGTTAACTGACAGCCAGTTACCTCTGCCAGCTGGATTAAATCCAGTGACGTGCAAATGGCAGCACTGTCAGTTTAATTCTCCCTGATCAGAGCAGGGGTCCTGGAGTCAGGACTCCTGGGTTCTATTCCCAACTCCAGCACTGACTGGCTGTGTGGAAACCCACATTTCTCGCCTTCTTAGCATGGGTTTGTGCGGCTTAATCAACGTTCCTCTACCCAAGCCAGACAGTGACCGCTCCGAGCGCCCCAGCTGATGGGCCTGGCAGGACGGCGCCGCTTCATTTCTGTTCTCGAAGCAGGTTGAACAATTGTCACACTCTTTGAGATCCTCAGATGACACTGCAAAGTATCTCCAGTGGTTACAATTTAATGAATACAATTCATTAACAAATACACTTCATTAAATGTAATAAATGCAATTCATTAAATACCCAGATGTAGCTAGATAAAAACATTCTTCTGTCTCCCTTAGACAGCTTTGCGCTTCTCGGGGGGCAGGGACATTAAGAACATAAGAACATAAGAACGGCCGTACTGGGTCAGACCAAAGGTCCATCTAGCCCAGTATCTGTCTACCGACAGTGGCCAATGCCAGGTGCCCCAGAGGGAGTGAACCTAACAGGCAATGATCAAGTGATCTCTCTCCTGCCGTCCATCTCCACCCTCTGACAAACAGAGGCTAGGGAAACCATTCCTTACCCATCCTGGCTAATAGCCATTTATGGACTTAGCCACCATGAATTTATCCAGTCTGTTGGTTCCTCTTTCTATACTCATTACAGTTGCCATAGTGTTATTACTGGTTTTGTGTTTTTTCCACCTCCACCATCTTTTTATTTTCTGTCAACTATGGTGTTTAGGAGTTATGTGCTCTGTGACTCTCTCTACGGCCTTTATTTGCATTTGTTTGTTCATTGGCGTGGCATATGGATATTGCCTTTCAAGAGGAACCAACAGACTGGATTTGCTGTTCAGCAGTTGTGGAGGGTAAAACGGGCATAGGACGAACCTGCCTCCCTATAATGAGCAGAACAGGAATATTTCAACTTCAGATTCCTCAGGAACAAAATGTTTGAGATGTCAGGAACCAAATTCTTCAGTATATTACATATATCAGCAATGTTTTGGTAGACTTCCCCATCACCCAGAAAACTCCAAGACTTGCACCTTTAATATACTGGTTAGTAAATACTGCTTCCTGAGTCTTGCTTTCAGAATATGGTCGGCATCAAGAATATTTCACTGCACAATGCCCCACATGCTGAACAGTGTCTCCTGAGTGAAAGTGTGCACTGATATATACATGGAATACTGCTAAACCCAGGGCTGTGAGTTCAATCCTTTAGGGGGCCATTTGGGGATTTAGTTGGGGATTGGTCCTGCTTTGAGCAGGGGGTTGGACTAGATGATCTCCTGAGGTCCCTTCCAACCCTAATGATCTATGAATCTATGAATAGATGAACACAATGTCTATGTAAATGAAACGGCAACAAAAAATACTGTTAAAAGTTGTTGAAATGGCCAGGTCAGTCCAGTTGATTAATTATTGCCTTTCCGAAAACACACTGAACTGGTCCTTCCAAGTATCCAATCTCTAAGCAAGCCTCCCTGAGCTGAATCAACAAAGGTGGTGTTGCAACCAACTCTGATAACATTTGGTCCATTCCAAAATCTGGGGACCGACACAAGCAGGTTTCAGATCAGGAGATGGATTCTGTCAGGAGTGGGTGGGTGAGGTTCTGTGGCCTGCAATGTGCAGGAGGTCAGACTAGATGATCATGATGGTCCCTTCTGACCTGAAAGTCTGTGAGACTATGAGGCCTGATAGACAAACTCCTTATGGCTAAGGAAAAAGGACAAGTTTCCAGTGATTAAACTGCTGGACCTGTCAGCTGCCTGCTGACACCAGTGGTCACAAGAGTGCTTGTGCGTCTTTAAACAAGAGCAGGTTTTATGTTGTTGCAAACATAGTGTTGTCAACTCTTGCAATTTTATCACAAGTTTCATGATGTTTGTGGTTTTCTTAAAGCCTCCCTCCTGGTTGAGACTCGGGTGTGGCCATCACAGGTGCTGCGTGTGCACCGCCGGTGACTGCAGAACGCCGTGACTCAATGTGGGAACTCAATGGACCAACGAAGTGTGGGATTCCTGATAGTCTTTGTTTCATCCCATACAGTGACTTTAACCTTGTTGTTCCCTCATTAGAGCAGTTGACCCTGGGCCTGATCCAAAGCTGCCAGAAATCAGTAACAGCCTTTCCACTGATTTCAACAGCCCTCCGAGAGCAGCTTCCAGAACAAGCAACTTTTAAAATAAGTTTCTGAAACTGGTTAACAAAATGGTAAGGCCTGGGTAGTTTTGAACGGATTCCCTAAGGTGGCTGTAACTGTTCCCAGTTCATCTTTATTAACTAAATTACACGTAAGGGCCTGTCCTTCCCCAGGCCCGTCCATCCCAAATGCTGTGGCTCAAATATCTCCCTTCCCACCACTCGGACCCTGTCGATCTCGCTCCCAGAATCTCTGCAGTGGCTTCCCACTGGGGAACCTGGCACTGTGGATGCTGGCTCAGCGCCTTCATGCTGTGAGCAATTCACCCTCACGGGCTCCTTGCTGGGGGACCGGGCAGCGTGGGAGCACCAGCAGTAAGAATACACAACACCTGTGGCGCAAGAGAAAAACCTACAGTGTGACTACAGAGCAGGCTGTGAGTGCAATTTGTCATTCTCTGTCCCATCAACAGGGCGCCCAGTTTCCAGACTGGATATTGTATCCCGGCTGGACTGAAGGGAAGAGCTGTGGGTCAGAGATTATCAGGGCACAGGAGGAAAATTGGTTGTAGCAGCTTCCCAGACGAGCGAGAAAAATACAAACCGTTGAGGCACTGACACGTTGAATACAATTTCTGCAGTCTCATTAATCGAGGTCTGTCGCCATTCGCTTTAGTCTTCTAGCAAATGGCAACCGTGCAAGTTGTCTTTTGACCCACTTCCCACCATGTGTTGGACTGGTCCCTGTTTGGAGAAACCCTGGAGCTGGGATCTGATGGAACTGACTTACCCTTGGAGATGGGAAATGCACGACCTGTATGCTGGCACTTTGGGGCACAGGCGCTGTGCTGCCCACCACAGAGGCAGTTTGGGATTCTGAGCAAAGGGGTGGGTTTGATTCGGGAAGGGCAGGATTTGCACTGGCCTTTCATGCCCAGCTCACAGTTAGGGGCCCGTCACAGCCATCTTCATTAGTCTCTTGCCTGTGAGAAGCAGCAGCTGGGGGAGGGGAGCAGCCTCAGCCTGAATTCAGATCCTCAGCAGAGGGGTCTTCCCAGCTCCAAAGAGCAAGGCAGCTTTGCTCTGGTTCAGTTTGTCCGCAAGGCGCAGGATGGCCTCACGCTCAGCCCCCCAACTCTGCAACGCCTGGGAGACCTGTCCTCCCACCCCACTCCCTGAGGGTCAATGGCCAGCACATGCCCGTCTCCAGAACCCAGAGCTGGGGGCCTAGCTGAGCCCACACCCGGGGCATAAATTCTCATAGACCAGAGGTTCATCGACTCATAGACTCGTAGACTTTAAGGTCAGAAGGGACCATTATGATCATCTCGTCTGACCTCCTGCACAATGCAGACTGTGGTCCGTGGACCACCAGGGTCCGTGAGCTCCAGTCAGGTCCGCGGATAGTTCCCTCTAAGGTGCGCGCCTGGGCAGCCGCACACGTGAGAATGAAGGGCCACCCACCTCATTAGTGGAGCCGTGCTGGCCTGGCTCCACTAATGAGGTGCCTGGACCCTGGAGAAGACGCACATGTAAGGTGAGGTGGTGGCCTTGGGGGGAATAAGGGGTAGGTGGGAGGGGGCAGTGGGGTGAGAAGAGGGGGTGGGGGGATTTGGGATGTGCAGGACTGTGGCAGTCAGAGAAAGAGGTGACTTTCCCCAGCTCCAGGGCTGCAGCTGCCGGGGAGAGATGGTCTTCCCAGCCTCAGCTCTGTGGCTGCCGTGATGGGGGAGAGAGGGAGAGACCCCCCCTCCTTCCCAGCCCAGCTCGGGGACTGCTGCAGTGGGGGAGAGAGGGAAAGACCGCCCCCCCTTCCCAGCCCAGGTCGGGGGCTGCTGCAGTGGGGGAGAAAGGGAGAGAGACCCCCGTCCTTCCCAGCTCCAGCTCTGCAGCTGCCATGGCAGGGAAGAGAGGGCACATCCATCACATTAGAAAGGTAAAACTACTGATATTAAAATATGAGTTGTGGGCTTTTATTTGTAGAACAAAAAACGTTAATTTTTTTTATATAGCACTTTTATCCAAAGCGCTTTACAATAGTTAGCTAATGGCACAAACAACATTTGGAAAGATCGTTACGTGGTCTGCTGAGACCTTCAGCAATTTTCAAATGGCCTGCGAAAAAAAAGTTTGAGGCCCACTGTCACAGAGTATTTCCCAGAGCCCCCTCCCACCGTACTATAAAAATCCCAGGGCCCAGGGGGGCTGGGGGGCTCCAGGCTTTGGCTGCTGGGGGGGAACTCTGGGCTTCTGCCTTGTGGTGGGGTGGTGGGGCTGGGGCTCCGGGATTCACCTGTGGGGAGGGGGGGGGTCTCAGGGCTTTGGCCCCACAGGTTTGGAATATTTACCGGAGCTCTGCTCCGAACAGCTCCTGCTGAAGTGAGGGGCTGCCCCATTCCCCACCTCGCCAGCTCCCTGTGCACACCCTGCCCGGGGAGCTGCTGACTCTGTTTCCATCTCTCCCGGAACAGGCAGTTCAGTCAGCTCTGCCCTGCTCGCTCACAGGTCTGGCTCTCCCTTATCGGGGAGCCGGCTGGGTGAGTCAGCAGCCTATCAGGAGCAGGAAGGTAAACGTGTAAGGCCAGGCAGGAGCCCAAGCTGTTAGGCAGGTTGCCGGGGAGCTGGGATCCAACAGTCAAGGTCCATGCGGGGGTTGCGACATTGCATCGCCCTCCAGCAGGACAGTCTGCGAGGCTGTCGGAGAAGCCGCACCTGCAGGTGGACCAAGCCCGGTGCAGGATGAGGCTCTGGCTGCTGGCGGGTTTAGCGGCTGCGCTCACCCTTGTGGCGGTGGCCGGGGCCGACCTGGGGGACTCGACGGAGGTGGAAGATGTGGTAGGAGAGAAAGAGGTTTGTACTGTGGGGGAGGGGCAGGCCTGAGCAATGAGACAGCGGGACAGTGGGGCGGACGGACCAGGGACCCCACCCATCGACCCGCAGAGGATTCGGGTTCGACATTATTCAAAAGAAGCGGAGGTTCTGGATGTGGGTGTGTGGTGAGACACGGCCTGGATCGTGGAGCCAGCGAGGGGCAGCCGGAGGCCGGAGCCCGCAGGTGCTAGCTTCTCACCCGCACTGGGGCCTTCCTGAACCAAAGGACTTTACGCCCCCCCCAGGAACACAGGGCTTGCTGGACCAGCTCAGACAATTAATCCAGCTGCTCCAGTGTCCTGCCTGTGGCAACGGGCAATACTGGAATCACAGGAAGGAAATCAAGCTGTCTGTCACCTCCCACCATAATTCCACTGGCAGTGTGTGTGTGTGTGTGGTGCTGTCATGTGTGCGTGCGTGCCTTTCTCCTTCCTGGTCACTAACTGTGTGATTTGTTTCTCTACTGTAGGGTTTCAGAGAGACAGGCTGGGAGAGGTGACATCTCTTATTGGACCAGCTTCTGTCGGTGAGAGAAGCTTTTGAGCCGCTCCGAGCTCTGGGTGCGGATCTGCAGAACTGCTCTGGGTGGCTCGAAAGCTTCTCTCTCACCAGCAGAAGCTGGCCCAGTAAAAGCTATTCCCTCCCCCACCTTGTCTGTCTCGGAGCCTGGGACCCACACGGCTACCCCAGCACTGCAGACAACATCCCCTGGTTGTGTCCATCGCTTTCCTGCCCCCCCACCCCCGAAGGCGAGCTGGGATCTGGGATGGCGAGGAAGCACACTGCAAAATGCTGGGGCAGCTGACGTCAGCTTGGGGAGGAGAAGCAGGGACGAAGGGGGTGACATTGGGAGGCCTTTGGTTGGAGAAACTCAACTGCCTAAGTTACAAAAGAAAAGAATAAGGCACCTCCTCTTGGAGACGTTCAGACACTGCCCCTGCCCCCTCCTGCTCCCCCAGAACGTGGCTGCCAACCCCTCACTCTCCTGCAGCTTCCCCCCCGCCCCTGGCCGAGAGTCTCTTCCCTGCTCCCCCCATCGCCCTGCAGCTCAAACTCCTTGTCCTGCTTTCTGGGCACTCCCCACCCAGCCCTGCCTGTGTCTCTGGCCTCGTCTTGGCTGGAATTGCCCCGTCCTGTCCCATCAGCCAGTGCCACTGCCCTCCAGAGCCTTCCTTCCCCCTCACCCCCGGCCTTCCAGTGTCCTCCCACAGCCTGGCCGCGAAGCCCTTCTCCTGGCTGGAGTCACTCCCACGAGCAGCCCTTACAAGGAGGGCACATGCCCCCTCTGCACTGTAAGAGGAACATGGGACCCAGCAGGAACCCTGTCTGCGTCACCCGAGTAGCCCCGGACCTGCCCCCTGCCCCTCCTCGCCCTGTTACACCCTCACTTGGCCACTGTTGTCGTCGTCCCCCCCCGGCTCAGTGGTTCTCGGGCAGTGGTTTGCAGGCCCCTGGCCGGTTGATGGAGGACAGCTCTGTGTGGGTCACAGGCTGCTGCCTAGTCCAGCTGAGAAAGCGCACGGCTGACAAGGGATGGCCATGAGAGGACGGGCCAAACCCTCCGCTGGCGTAAACCGGCCCAGCTCCACTGAAGGTGGGAGAGCTGTACGGATTCTGGCTTCGTCTGGGAGCCCTTGGCATAGATGGGACACTCCTTGGGGCAGGGCTTATGTCTTAGGAGTCTTCTGTGCAGTGCCTGGCACAGCCGTGGGCACCACAGATTAAACGAATAACCCCCGTAATGCCCACGGGGCTTGGGAGAGACCCACATGGTCCCTATTGCTCCAGGCGGCCCTATCGGGGGAGGGACTCACTGCCCATGACTTGGAAGCAGGTTTTAGGGCTAGTCTCCACTACAAGGTTAGGGTGACCTAACGGTATTGCTCAGGGCGGTGAAACATGTCCTGCCCTGTGGGACAGAGTTAAGGGGACAGCCCCTGGGTAGGCAGCACTATTGGTGCACTGACCCAGCTCCCGCCTCTCAGAGCAGTGATGGAAGGACCCCTCCCGTCGCTGTCTACAGCTGTGCCGCTGTGGCATGTCTAATGCAGGCACAGATGGGTGGGGGCAGACCGCCCACAGGGCCGCTGGGAGTCGGAGCAGGCAGTGACACTGCGGCCGACGGGGAGGGACCAGACATTGGGCACGGCCGTGGGGCAGACTGGTCCCTGGCTGGGCCTGTCCCACCGAGTCAGGCCTCCGAGGGATGGAGCAGGGCTGGTGTGCCAGGGGGAGGGATGGAGCTGACAGCACCTGTGGAACAGAACATCCTGATCAAGGGTTAGCCCCGTGCTTCACCCGCTGCCTGGCTGACAGCCCCCTCCCCCTCCCCACCCCCCTTGGCCGAGCTGGGCAGGGCCCTGCTGAAAACATGTTTGTGTGACTGTGGGGTTTCCCCTTGCTCAGGTCAGGGCTTGGGCAATGGGCAAACATTTCATCAGGCACTTGGCGAAGGCTGATAGCGGTGGGAGGGGGTGGGGGAATGAGATTGAGGGAGCCCCTTTCCCGCGCCCCGAGCGGCTTTTTGCACTCCCAGGCTTTACCCACATACCTCAGCCCTCCTCTGCAGCCCCCCTGCTAGGCCAGGCTGGGGCCCACACGCCAGCTGGCCAGTGACCCCCCTGTCTCTGCAAATGCACATCTGGCCTCAGCTGCTGTCTGGGTCTCCACACTGCAGAGCCAATGAGAGGAAAGCGAGGCAGGGGGCTCAGAGTGGGAATTTGCTGTAACGTTTTTATGAACTATCGGTGTGACTCTGGACTAGCCGCTTGGCATGGTCACGTCCTGGGGGGAAGGAGTTCCTGCTCTCCCTGGGCCATGGGAGACCAGGGTTGGGGTCTGAGACCCAGGGCCTCTAGGGCTGGCTGGCCTGGACTCAGCTGAGGGGAATGGAAACCCCTTCAGGGACAGTGGAAGCCTCAATGACCCACGTTAACCCCTAGAGTGAGTTTCCTCTCCCCGGCTCCCTGCGGGGAAGAGGGGCGCACTGCTCCCCGCCGAGGAACAGCCTCGCTCAGGGCTCTGCAGGTCGTGGAGAGCCGCGGGGATAAACAGGAGCTGCTGGAGCCCGAAGGCCCCTCCAGGAGGTGCTGAGGCAGCGTGGCCTTGCCCTGGTGGGAAAGCGTGACCCTGGGGGGGTCTGGCACACGAAGCAGGGGGACTGCTGGGGATGGTTTAATGGCTGGGGCACAGCCCAGACCTTGCAAACCCTCACAGCAGGTGTCTAGGGGGCAGCGGAGCCAGAAGGGTTTCTGAAGACGTCATAGCAGCGTAGGCTGAGGATTGCTGCGCTAGGTCAAACTCATGGCTGGTGAGCGAAGGGAATGCACCAAATGAACCTCTCAGAGCTTTATAAACACATTTGGTAGACAGAAAATCAGCTGGGCAGGCCCATACATCGAGGGTAACGACACAGGGCAGGGTGCTGAGGGCCGGAGAGGCGTCCAGTGGGCATGGCAGGGGTCGGGGTTAGGTCCGGTCTGACTGAAGAGCCAGCGGGGTGCCCTGGAGAGGTGTGTGACCAGTCTGTTCACAGCAGCTCCACGGGACACTAGACTGGAAGGAGTCACAAACACTAATGAGGAGAGAGAAATGACAGAAAGTTGCTGAGAGAGATTCGAAACCAGAGCCAGAAATAACATGATGGAATTCAGCCGGGAAAAGTGGAAGTGAGGCCACGGAGCCCTTCCCCCTCCCCCAGCCGGAGGGAGAGTTAAGTGTCAGACGGCGCTAGCTTGTCGCGGTGACATCACGGGGGGCTAACGGCGGGTGGCCACTTTGAGGGGAGAACGTCAGGCAGGGACAGGAACCATGGAGTGGGCCAAGCCTGGAGTAAAGAGGAAAGTGGGCAAAGGTAGATGGCGGCGGAGCAGAAGGAAGGTCTCCGAGTGGTGAGGGCTGGCAGACGGCGCTCTCGGCCCCTGAGGGGGGCTGGACAAAACACGGCAGAGACTAACCCTGCCTTGGTGCCGGGGACGGTGGAGACTAACCCTGCCTTGGTGCCGGGGACGGCGGAGACTAACCCTGCCTTGGTGCCAGGGACGGCGGAGACTAACCCTGCCTTGGTGCCGGGGACGGCGGAGACTAACCCTGCCTTGGTGCCGGGGACGGCGGAGACTAACCCTGCCTTGGTGCCAGGGACGGCGGAGACTAACCCTGCCTTGGTGCCGGGGACGGTGGAGACTAACCCTGCCTTGGTGCCGGGGACGGTGGAGAATAACCCTGCCTTGGTGCCGGGGACGGCGGAGACTAACCCTGCCTTGGTGCCGGGGATGGACGATGTGCTCTGCATTTCTCCCCTCTGTTACCCTGTGCTCTGCCACCTCCCTGCTGTGCCAGTGCCAGCCTCGGGCGCCCAGCGAACGCACCCCCGCCCTGCCCCACGGAGCTGATCCTGCTCTGCGCGTGCCCTGAGACTGGGCAGTGAGCCGGCGCGAAACACAGACTCTGGCAACGAGACGTGGCCTAAGTGCCGAATTCTCTCCACCCCCAGGATCGGCTGCGAGTCAGGAGGGAGGACAAGAAACGCAGGCCACCCCCTTCCCAACCCTGTCCTGGCTGCTATTCTCTTCTGAGCAAGGTGAGCTGGGAACAACGGAGTCACCAGAGAGATGGGGGCCCGAGAGGCTCTGCCCCAGAGATGGGTTAGCAGAGACAGCAGCTGAGCCGGGGGAGGGAGAGCAGGGCAGGGGAAGCCACAGCTGCAGATTAACAATCGGGGACTAAAACACAGGGATCAACCTGGGAACGGCCCAGACGGCATCCTGCCCCCTCCCCCGCCAGAGCAGGAGTCTGAGCCGGGGAATCTGCCTGAATCTGGGGTGCAAGACAGAAGAATCAGCCAGTGATGGTCTGCCTCCACTGCCCAGCCCTGTCCTCCAGCCAGCCCTTCCCAGACCATCCCTAGGAAGGGCCCAGCAGACGCTGGGTGTTTGCGGGCTGCCATTGTTGTTGTACTGACAGTGTTTCCATACAAAACACAAGTTACATGGAGAACAAGGGGGCTGCACAGTTCAGCCTCCCGAGGTCAGAGTTAAGGTGGAAAGGCCTTACTGTAATCCCCCATTCCCATGTATACTGCTCGTCCCCATCACCTCTATTTCCCTGTAGGGTGCTGCGGGCTCTCCTCCTTCTGCAGGGTTCTCTAGGGTGTCACTCCTTGTCCTTCTCTCTGTGCTCGCCTGTCCCGACTGTCACGGGGGGCTCTCCCATGGGCGCCCCCGCTGCATGCAGAGCGCCGAGGGACAGAAGCCAGGGCAGGGCTCAGGGAGACAGCGCGATAGATTGTCACAACCCCAGCGCGGCTGCATCAACAGGGGAAGCCGCATCTGCCCCTTGACTCAGAGCTTGTCCACACGGCGAGCCAGCGTGTGGCACGCCGGGGTGTGAATTCACAGCGCACTAGCCTGCCGCACTCCGACCGGCTGCATGGCCCTGCTGCTGCGCATGAACCGCTCTGCAGGGTGCTTCGATCCGCCCGCCCCGTCCCAGCCAGTGTCAGCAGGGGCACGGGGAGGGGCCTTCCCCGACAGGCTGCAGAGAGCCCAGCTGCCCCCCAGGGGACTGACCTGCATGTTTCCAGCTTAGCTCGCCCAGCTTCACTGTCCTACAACTCTGAACACAGGGACCTCTCTGCCCTCCACGGGCCGCAGCCCCCAGCCGCAGGCCCTGGCGCTGGTGCTGAGGCAGCGCACACTGCGCCGAGCCCTGAGCCGGCTCTCAGCTCTCACCCTCTCTCTGCAGCCAGGTAAACCAGTGAGAGTCAGGAGACAAGTGGAGAAACAGCAGCAACCCAGACACAGACCCAGTCCTGAACATACCTGGAGACCAGGCGTCCTGACTTCTCTAAAAAAGGAAGAGGTGAAGCTTCAAGGCGTGAGTGCAAGAGAGAGGCGATGTCACATGCACAGCACCCCAGCCTGTGCTCAGGCAGAGGGGAGGGCTGCTACGGAGGGGAAATGGGGGCTCAGAAGGAAGGGGAGCGAGATAGCTCCAGGCTCCATAACCATTGAGCCAAACACCGCTATCCTGCCATCTCGGTGTGCGGCAGCCGGCGAGCACCGCGGTGTGGGTAGACAGACCTCCTGTCCCCGAGCAGGGAGCTGGAGCAGGGTCTCCTCCCCAGACTTCCCGCTACAAATCTCCTGGTCCGGGTGGGTGGCCAGAGAGCCGAGAACTCCACTCCCCTTCTCTGGTCCTTATCCCTGCTGGGGAGGATTTCTTCCGAAAAGCAGAAACGCAAACTCAACTATTGAAAATAAAATTTAAATCCCCAAAGCTGGTGACACGGACACGTCACCTGGCCACGATCAACAGGCCCCCTAGTGTACAGAGCAGAGTGAGAGCCTCGCCGGGCAGTGCTGGGAAGGGGCCTCCTCGCCCCTGTGCACCCAGGCAGGCCCTGTGGGAGACGCCATAACGCTGCCTTCTGAGGACACCCTGGCCAGGCCTGGCCTAGGAGCCGCGCGGGGGCAGAGCTCAGTATGCAGCACAGCAAGATGGCAGGTGGCGTGTGGGCCATGGGGCAGCCCAGGCGGGCTGCCATCACTCAGACAGGCGCCAGGGACGGTGGAGAATAATCCTGCCTTGGTGCCGGGGACGGACGACGTGCTCTGCATTTCTCCTCTCTGTTACCCTGTGCTCTGCCACCTCCCTGCTGTGCCAGTGCCAGCCTCGGGCGCCCAGCGAACGCACCCCCGCCCTGCCCCACGGAGCTGATCCTGCTCTGCGTGTGCCCTGAGACTGGGCAGTGAGCCGGCGCAAAACACAGACACTGGCAACAAGACGTGGCCCTAAGTGCCGAATTCTCTCCACCCCCAGGATCAGCTGCGAGTCAGGAGGGAGGACAAGAAACGCAGGCCACCCCCTTCCCAACCCTGTCCTGGCTGCTATTCTCCTCTGAGCAAGGTGAGCTGGGAACAACGGAGTCACCAGAGAGATGGGTTGGGGTGGAGGATGGGGTGTGGGGTCTGGGAGGCAGTTGGGGTGCAGGAGGGGGTGCGGAGTTTGGGTGCAGGAGGGGTTTGGGGTGGAGGAGGGGGTGCGGGGTCTGGGAGGCAGTTTGGGTGCAGGAGGGGGTTCTGATCTGGGGCAGGGGTCGGGGTGGAGGAGGGGTGCGGAGTTTGGGTGCAGGAGGGGGTGCGGGGTCTGGGAGGCAGTTGGGGTGCAGGAGGGGGTGCGGAGTTTGGGTGCAGGAGGGGTTTGGGGTGGAGGAGGGGTGCGGGGTCTGGGAGGCAGTTGGGGTGCAGGAGGTTTGGGGTGGAGGAGGGGTGCGGGGTCTGGGAGGGAGTTTGGCTGCAGGAGGGGTTTGGGGTGGAGGAGGGGTGGGGTCTGGGAGGCAGTTGGGGTGCAGGAGGGGTTTGGGGTGGAGGAGGGGTGCGGGTCTGGGAGGCAGTTGGGGTGCAGGAGGGGTTCTGACCTGGGGAAGGGGTTGGGATGCAGGAGGGTGCGGAGTTTGGGTGCAGGAGGGGTTTGGGGTGGAGGAGGGGTGTGGGGTCTGGGAGGGAGTTTGGGTGTAGGAGGGGTTCTGACCTGGGGCAGGGGTCGGGGTGGAGGAGGGGGTGTGGAGTTTGGGTGCAGGAGGGGTCGGGGTGGAGGAGGGGTGCGGGGTCTGGGAGGCAATTGGGGTGCAGGAGGGGTTCTGACCTGGGGCAGGGGTGGGGGTGCAGGAGGGGGTGCGGAGATTGGGTGCAGGAGGGGGTTGGGGTGGAGGAGGGGGTGGGGGGTCTGGGAGGCAGTTTGGGTGCAGGATGGGGTTGGGGTGGAGGAGGGGTGCGGGGTCTGGGAGGGAGTTGGGGGGCAGGAGTGGGTTCTGACCTGGGGCAGGGGTTGGGGTGCAGGAGGGGGCTCCGGGCTGGAGCAGGGGTTGGGGTGCAGGAGGGGTGCGGGTCTGGGTGCAGGAGGGGTCGGGGTGGAGGAGGGGGTGCGGGGTCTGGGAGGCAGTTGGGGTGCAGGAGGGGGTTCTGACCTGGGGCAGGGGGTGGAGGTGGAAGAGGGGGTGCAGGGTCTGGGAGGGAGTTTGGGTGCAGGAGGGGGTTCTGACCTGGGGAAGGGGTTGGGGTGCAGGAGGGGGTGAGAGATGCAGGTTCCGGCCAGGAGGCGCTTACCATCGGCAGCTCCTGGCCGGCGGCCCAGCAGGACTCAGGCAGGCTGACTGCAGGCCATGGCCCCATGTCGCTCCCAGAAGTGGCTGGCTTCTGGCACGTCTCTGCGCGCCCCAGTGGGAGGGAACAGCATGTCTCCGCGCGCTGCCCGTGCCTGCAGGCGCCGCCCCTGGAGCTCCCATTGGCCGGTTCTTGGTGCCGGGGGCGGGGGCAGCACGCAGAGCCTCCCCCTCCGCCAGGGGCCGCGGAGACGCCCCAGCACCGGCCGCTTCCAGGCGTGGGGCCACGGCATGCAGGCAGCCTGCCTGGGCCCTGCTGCGCCGCTGGACTTTTAGCAGCCCGGAGATTGCGCTCGACTGGCAGAGGCTCCAGGATCGGTGGGTTGGTGACCACTGAATTGTAGATAATTATGGATTTATCTTTGTGGGCCCCCTTAGCCTGAGGCCCTGGGCTGCAGCCCCTAAAGCCCCTGCGTTAATCCGGCCCTGCCCATTCCCAGCAGGGGCACGGGGAGGGGCCTTCCCCGTCAGGCTGCAGAGAGCCCAGCTGCCCCCCAAGGGGACTGACCTGCATGTTTCCAGCTTAGCTCGCCCAGCTTCACTGTCTTACAACTGCACAGGGACCTCTCTGCCCTCCACGGGCCGCAGCCCCCAGCCGCAGGCCCTGGCGCTGGTGCTGAGGCAGCGCACACTGCGCCGAGCCCTGAGCCGGCTCTCAGCTCTCACCCTCTCTCTGCAGCCAGGTAAACCAGCGAGAGCCAGGAGACAAGTGGAGAAGCAGCAGCAACCCAAACGCAGACCTACCTGGAGACCAGGCTCCCTGAGTCTCCTAAGACCTGCCAAGCCGGAGGTAGGGTTGCCAACTTTCTGATCCCTGAAATCTGAACACCCCTGCCCCGCCTATTCCCCTGAGGCCACGCCCCCTGCCTCACATGTCCTCCCCCCCCATCGCTCGCTCTCCACCCCTGCTGGTTCCTCCCCCGGGACTCACCTGCTGCCTGCAGAGCTGGGTTGGGAGGAGCCAGGGCCGGCTCTGGCTTTTTTGCCGCCCCAAGCAAAAAAAAAAAAGGGGGGAGGGCGGGGCCGCCGGAGCGGCAAAGCAGGGGAAAAAACAAAAACAAAACCACAGCGGCCAGAGCGGCAAAGCTGGGGGGGGGTGGGAAACGGTGCGGCTGGAATGGCAACGGGGGGGGGGGAACTGCAGCACAGCCGGAGCAGCAAAGCAGGGGGGAAAACAACAACAACATAAAACCATGGTGGGGCTGGAGCGGCAAAGCAGGTGAAGAAAAAAAAAGAAAAAGAAAACACGGCGCAGCCAGAGCGGCAAAGCAGGTGAAAAAAACCCAACCTGGGGCACGGCTGGGGCAGCAAAGCGGGGGGTGGGGGAACGGCGAGGCCGGCAAAGCAGGGGAAAAACAAGACAAAAAACCCCACAGGGCGGCCGGAGCCAGGGGCCTCCCTGTGCTGCAGAGCGCGCGCCCGGCTAATGGGGGAAGGGGAGGGAGCGAGGGGAGAGAGAAGGGGGCGCTCACCACCTCCGCGCCGCCTGCCGGGAGAGCTCGGAGCTGCTCCGGTCGGCGGGGAGGGAAGGACGCGGGCTGCCCTGCCGGGCGCTGCCCTCCTCTGCCCCCTACAGGGCGGCCAGAGCAGCAAAAAAAAAAAAAAAGCGTCAGTGCTGCCCTAGGAGTGGACGGAAGCCGCCCCCTAGAATCTGCCGCCCCAAGCACCAGCTTTCTCAGCTGGTGCCTGGAGCCGGCCCTGGGAGGAGCTGACGCGGAACCTGCCCAATTGGGGCATGGCAGGGGTCAGTCCCCGCAGTGAGGGGCTGGGGGAATCAGGGCACAGTGGGGTGGGTGGGTCGGTCCCTGCAGGGACGGGCTGGCGCAATCCGCGCACAGTGGGGAGGGTGGGTCGGTCCCTGGAGTGAGGGGCTGGGGGAATCGGAGCACAGTGGGGTGGGTGGGTCGGTCCCCTCAGTGAGGGGCTGGGGAAATCAGGGCACAGCAGGGCGGAGGGGTCCCCGCAGTGAGGGGCTGGGGGAATTGGAGCACAGCAGGGCAGAGGGGTCCCCGGAGTGAGGGGCTGGGGAAATCGGAGCACAGTGGGGTGGGTGGGTCGGTCCCCGGAGTGAGGGGCTGGGGAAATTGGGGCACGGCAGGGTGGGTGGGTCGGTCCCCGGAGTGAGGGGCTGGGGAAATCGGGGCACAGCAGGGTGGAGGGGTCCCCACAGTGAGGGGCTGGGGGAATTGGAGCACAGCAGGGTGGCTGGGTCGGTCCCTGGAGTGGGGGTCAGGGCACAGCGGGATGGGAGCAGGCAGGTTACCCTCCTGCCCTCTGGACAGTGTCGGTACCTACTGTGGAGCCCATTCCCGGAGCCCCCAGTTCTCTCCCTCAGGTGGGCGGGGCGGGAAGAGGCCGCTATGCAGAGCCGCTCCTCCAGGCTCGAGAAGCAGCTGCTGCCCTTCCTGTGGGAGCAGCCGGTTACTGCAGGTAACCAGACCTTGAGTGTCTGCTCAGCTCTGCTGGATGCTGCCAGTTTCCCTTTGCAACCAGACGTTCCGGCTGAAAACCGGCCACCTGGTGCGGGAGAATCTGGATCCCATGAGCCCCAGATTAGCCAAGGGGTGATGAACCCCGGCGGTCCAGCCCACGCTCCGGGACAGGGGCGGGGGAAACGGTGGCTCGGCAGGAAGGGCACAGGGCACAGCTCCATCACCATGGAGCAAACCAAGCACGATCCTGATATTTCGTGGCATGCAGCAGGGAAATGGACTCTAGCTAGTGGCGCAGCCCGACCGAGGCCAGGCCAGGATGCAGAGGCAGGCGCCAGGAGCAGGGCCGGCTTTAGGAAGTGCGGGGCCCAATTCAAACAGTTTCGACGGGGCCCTGGCAGGGATGACTTAAAAAAAAAACACATGTAAAAAAACATGTGGGGCTTCTATTCACCGGGCGGTGCTCTGAGTCTTTGGCGGCACTTCGGCGGTGGGTCCTTCACTCGCTCCAGTCTTCAGCGGCACTGAAGGACCTGCTGCCAAAGTGTCACCAAAGACCCAGAGGAAGCGAAGGACCAGCCGCTGAAGTGCCGTCGAACACCTGGAGACAGTGAAGGACACGCTGCTGAACTGCTGCTGAAGACCCAAAGCTCCACCAGGTGAGTAAAAATTAAAAAGGCGCCTCTAGCCAGGGAAGGGATTCTCACTGGGAGTGGGGCCCTCTTAGGCGCGGGGCCCGATTCGGGGGAATTGGTGGAATAGGCCTAAAGCCGGCCCTGGCCAGGAGGTTCAGCAGCTGATCACCAGCGAGCTCCAGCTCCACCAGGCCTTGCAAGCTCCTAGTTCCCCTGCCTGCTGTGATGTTCCCGTAGTGCATGACAGCCCCCGTCCTGTCCTTCCACAGCCCCTGGCCCTGTCACTTCCGTCACGCTGTCCGGAGGGGCTCACGGCTGTGAGTGCGTCTCAGGGCAGACTGGCAGAAGCCGGGGCAGACCCCCCACACTGGTGCTGTGTTCTATAATTAGATGTCACCAAGCCAGTAACAGACACGGGCTCCTGGTCACTCTGTTAATCTTCCTATGGAGCCACAGACAGGCCCTTTAGGCTCTCCAGCCAACCTTACCACCCAGACAAACTGGACTTAGTGACAAAGGTCACGTAAACCAGAAATCACCGTGCATCAGGGCACTGCCGCCCCGACCCCAAAGGCCAGTCACTCACCCCAGCTCAGTGGATGCTCAGGAGCTCACACCAAAGAACTAATTTCTCTAGTAAATTAAATACGTATTAGCTAAGAAAAGGAACGAGAGTTATTGAGAGGTTGAAGCAGGTAAAATACATAACAGCTGAGTCAGAGTTTGTAAGTCCAAATGACAGCAGAGATCTCTGCTAGTTCACCGTACGTCTCTCAGGGTTTCCCAAATTGGTTTTTGGGGACCTCTGTCCAATCGCTCAGGACTCCCCCTATCAGAATCCATTAGTCCAGAGATGCTGGATCATGCCCTTGAATCAGTATTTGTAGATCCGGCTCACAGAAGACACGCTGGCGTTTCACCCACGTGGGCGCTTCCTTTGAAGAACACAGATGGAGTCCAGGACTTCAGGTCGCCGCATCAGTGACCACTTGCTTTGACATTAGCATTTGCTTGTTAAAGTCCTTAAACCCTTCGTCAGCATTCAAAAGATTTATTTGAGGAGTCATTTGGTTAGTGATGTACATAAGGCAATTGTCACGTTATAATAAAAACAGATAAGAGGTAACAGTCACTGGTTTTTCAGGAAGTTTGCACTCCAAGTTCATGCTCATCTAAATGCTAATACAGCCCTTGATCTCGGGTCAAACCTAATATGACCTGATAGCATTCGACAGGTTACAGATAAGTGAAGACAATATCATTTCCGTGACCTTTGAAACTAACTTAACAGGCGAGTGAATTAGCCTCCTGCCTTGGTCTGCTGGCCACCTTTCGACAGCAGCCCAACCTCCTCCTGTTTGCTGTCTGCACCACTGGCAGCGTTAGCAGGAGTAAAGATCACCTGGCCGCCCGAGTGCACCCAGCGCACCATGGAAAGGACCATTGCAGGACACTGGGAAGCTGGGAGCTGATGTTGAGGTCCCAGGGGAGCTCCCAGAGCACAGGGGAGAGGTGTCTCCATCGCTGCTCTCAGCTCCTGGTGCACTGCAGTGTCAGCACAGGGAAGGGAAAGCCCCATTCAGGTGCCAGTGGAGA
Organism: Mauremys reevesii; assembly: GCF_016161935.1. Classification (NCBI taxonomy): domain Eukaryota; kingdom Metazoa; phylum Chordata; order Testudines; family Geoemydidae; genus Mauremys; species Mauremys reevesii. The sequence continues at coordinate 545,560 of NW_024100832.1, forward strand.
TTTAATGGCAAACTCAGCCTGAAATGAACTCAGCGGGGGGCCTGCTGCCCGAAGCAGAGCTCCCCCCGCTCAGACCCATGCTGTCCCATGGGCCCCCCGTTACCCGGAGATCACACTGCAGTGTGGCGTTAACACTGTCCTTCTGCAGGTCCAGGATTCAGAAGTGAGAACCAGGAGGGAAGTTGAGAGAGATCCGCAGCTGCAACCTGGACCCAGATCGAATTCTCCAGGGCACTCACTTTACAACTACGGCTATTTGACTGTTCTTTCTTCCCTTGCCAACACCAGCCTCCAGGTACAGTAAGAAGAGAGGAGGTGGCAGCTGTGAGTTTCATGTTAACTAATGAGCTGGGCCCTGTGCAAATCACCATGTCACGGAGGGCCCAGAAATCGAGCTGTGCCCCCAAACCGTGATCTTTCCAATATTTTTTTTTAAAGAAAATGTCTGCAACAGAGTCCTTACTACAAACAATTCCCTTAGCTACTCAGTTTCACGGCCAGAATTAGTTTTACTAGTAAGGCTACTCAAAACTGACCACCCTTGAAACTGGCGTAGTTCAGTTGTGGTTTGCAGCGTTGTTGTAGCCGGGCTGGACCCAGGGTATTTGCGAGACAAGGTGAGTGAAGTAGTATCTCTTTTGGACCAAATTCTGTTGTGCAAGCTCTGTGTAAACAAGAGACGAGCGCTAAGAGCTCTGTTTCAGGTGGAAAGCTCATCTCTCTCACCAACAGCAATTCCAGGAAAAGGTATCACCTCCCCCACCTTGTCTCTCTGAATTTAGTTGTGAAATTCATTGTGTGCAAACTCGGGGGAATTCAATATTTTGCCGCTGACGCTGTCATGCATTTTGTAAAAGAATTGTGATTTACCCACGGCCCGACTAACACGCAATGAAACTCCACGGCCTAAGCGCTAGGGCCCAGGGGGAGCTGGTGTGTCCTTGGGAGGCTGGGGCAGCCAGTGCCCATGCTCAGGGAGAGGGGACGAGCGTTACTGAGGGGAAAGGGAGGCCCGGAAGGAAGGCCACAGCACACTGCCGAGGGCTCAGCTTAGGGTATGTCTGCACAGCGAAGAAACACCTGCGGCTGGCCTGTGCCAGCTGACTTGGGCTGTTTCATTGCTGTGTAGACATCTGGGCTCAGGCTGCAGCCCAAGCTCGGGGACCTGCCCAGACGTCTGCACAGCAGTGACACAGCCCCGCGGCCCGAGTCCTAAGCGCCCGAGTCGGCTGGCACGGGCCAGCTGCGGGTGTTTAGCTGCTGTGCAGACACGCCCTTGGATGCCAGAGGCTCCATTGCTGATCACCAGCCAGCCAGTGCCTCTGCATCCGCACTAACCAGGGCTTGCAAGGTCCCTGTGCCCCTGCCCGCTGCGGGTTTTCTTTAGTGCATTACATGGGCGGGTGAACCCCCATTTCGGGGAGGCTAACCCGCTGGCCCCACCCCTTCCACCTGCACCCTCTCTGTGGCCGGAGGAGCCCCAGAGCCCTCCCCTCCTCCAGAGGAGCCCTGAGCCCTGCCTGCCCTGAGCTGCCGGCCATCCCGCCCCAGCCGTGCCAGCCCTCTCCATCTGAACCGCTGGCCTGACCACTGGGCCAAGCCGCTGGCCTGACCTCCGGCCGGCCCAAGTGCTGCCCCGGGGCCGCCCTTAGTCATGACCCGTGTTCCAGCCCTTAGCCTGTCCCGCAGCACTCCCGCCCCACGGCTCCCCGCTGCTCTGCTCCCAGCACCGTGCCCATCACTGGCATTAGGGAGCTGTCCGGGAGAGCTCGGTGTGCCCAGGCCAGCCCAGGGGCGAGATGTGCCCTGGCCCTGGTGCTTGCTGGCAGCAGAGCCTGGCCCAGCGCGAATGAGGCCCAATGCCAGCTCTCTCCTTGCGCAGGGGCCTGCACCACACGGGCGAGGCAGGAGGGCGGCTGAAGGAACTGAGCCGCGCACACTAAAACCCAAGCGACCCAGGCTGCCCTGCTCGGGCTGCTACAGCCCTCTAGTGTCCCCCAAGGTAAGAGGCAGAGACCAGCCGGGGGATTCCCGGACTCGGCGTTGCTCAGACTGAGGGCTAGGAAGTCCCCAGGAGCTGCAGGACGCAGCCTGTGGAGCTAAGCTGCGCCCACCCAGATCGCGCTGGAGCACTGCATGCTGGGACCCATAGCCTCCATTGGCCATAGGCTGCATTTTACCAGGGGGCTTCCGATTGGCCAACCCTGCTGTCCCTAGTGAGAGCACAAGCTGCCCTGTGGGCCCCTCGGCCAGCGAGACAGATGGACCAGGGGCTGGAGGGATGATTCGGGGCACGTAAGCACGGCCTAGGTGGAGAGTCTCCTTTAGGCGCCCTGCTAAGAAATGCTGCTTCTTTCGGATCCCACTGGCTTCAGGCCCAGTTCCAGGTGCAGTGGGTTCCCCGGACGGAGCTGCAAGAACCTGCCTTCTTCCCTTCTAAAGAAGGGAATAAATAAAGAGCTAGTTAACTAAACAGATAAACCCCAGTTCCCTCTGGGGCAGGGCTGCAGGGCCGCAGAGGGGAAGATAGCCCAGCAAGTCTTCATTTCGATAGATAGTAAACTCATAGGGGGCAGGCTATAATCCCAGTTATACCGGTGTCAATCTGGAGCAACTCCATTAGCATGAGTGACTTTCGTTACCCCAGGGTAAATTTCGAGTAACCACTGGATTAAGTGGAGTTACTCTGGATTTACTCCTTTGCAGCTTTACAGCTTTGTAGCACAGGGCATTTAATTAAAAAAAAAGTTAGTGCAAACCCTCCCCCCAGCCCCATGACCCGAAGCTCTGAAGCCGGCCCACTGGCTTCCCAGGTGAACATCAACATTATTGACCTGAGACCTACGGTAAATATTGACCAGCATGAAGTCAGTGTTAATAATTACCTCCAGGCACAAGTCTTGCTGTTTGCTGAATCATGGAGTCCTTGTAAACAGTTACATTGTCCTTAATGTCTCCCACACAGGTATGTGGGTATGTGCAGGCACTCAGGACTATGAGACCCAAATCATCCCCCCACTCCACCCCAATAAACATTGTCAGGCTAGATGAGAAATGTGGGCGGAGTTAGAGCTCCAAGAAAAGCTAGTCTTTGTCTCTTGTGAGCCAATCGGGAGGCAGAGATTTGCATATCTGAGCAGCCAGGCTACAACATGAGTGCTGGGAACACTGTGGTTGGTGTCTGAGCCCCGCAGACTATCACTGTTCATTATGGGCTGGGTTCTGTAGGGTAGCACCTTGCTCCAGGACTGGCCCCACGGGGCCACTGGAGCCGTTGGTGGTGAGAGTTTTTGGTCAGTGAGAGTGAGGGGACCAGACTCTGGTGCTAGCTGTTACGTGCCAATGAGGCGAGCGGAGCTGTACCAGACCCAAGGAAAGGCAGCTCCAAAAGCAAACCCAGTCCTAACAGCATCTGCTACCCTGAGATCGCAGGAGCAGGCTCCAGGGACAGACGCTTGGTCAGGCCAGAGGAATGTGATGATGATGAAGTTTTTTCACCTCTCGTACTCTGTCTCCGCCGCTTACAAGCAGCAGTGCCAGGGTGGGGAAGGCACTGACTGCGGTGGGTTAGTGTCCCTGAGCCTGGGGCATCCGGAGGAGAGACAAAAGGGTTAAATAGGCGGCTCTTGGCTAAGTGAGAGCGAAGGGTCAGGCGGTGATGACACACGTACTGGAAAGGCCACCTGATAAGTGGCCCAGCAGCCAGCTAACGCACACCCTGACGCTGCCCGCTGCTCTCAGGGCACAGCTCAGGCATTTGAAGAAATTCTGTGGAGACGTGGTTGTTTGGTGTGTGTACTTCCCCTACCCAAAGTAGTCCCCAGTGGAAAGAGAAACGCAAGTGTAACCCTTCTGCCAGGTAGAGCCGGCAGTAACAAGGGCTGGGTTCAGTATCTTGGGGTTCCTCTTAACAAAACAAACCAGAACCGCCTCAAGCCCCCACCCAGTAACCTGGGAAAATTTAACCCTCTCTTACCCCCTTGCAAGCACTGAGTCTGTGGCTAGCAAAGAAAACTTTTAATAAAAGGGGAAAGGAACCCGGCATTAATTTGGGGAAACACCATGACCACAATCCGAAAGCACGTGACCCCGAGTAAACACCCACCCCAGAGTATGTTGGGCAGTGCCCTTTGCCTCAGTTTATCACCTTGCGCTGTGAAAGTCTGACAACAAATGTTCATTTAACACATCACTCCCCTCTCCCTCCACCGCACCCCACCCGCAGTTACTGTGCTTGGTCAGCAGCGGTGCCAGCACGTGAGTTCACCTCACACCCCGGGGCGGGGACGGGACATCAAGCCATGCTTGAGCCGCTGCACTGCGGCTGCAACTAGCTCAGTTACCATTGTTCTCTCTGCCCGGCACTACCCGGTGCCAGGGCTGTTAATTCTGCTGCAGCCAATGGCTCTGGCCCCACGGTCTCTCTGCTGCAGAGTCATGCCCTGAGGCCCCACCACTTAACCCAGCCCTCAGTGGGTAGCAGGAAGCGTCTCTGCTAGTGCAGGCTGGGCAGGGTCTTTGAGGACAACACTGTCCCACACCAGGTCTAAGGCTCAGCACCTGGTTATGGGTGGTTTTAGCTCTAGCCGTCATTGGACAAAACAAGGACTCTCAGTGGAGTCTAACAGCTCTGGCTTCGAACAGAAGAGAGGAGAAGGTCAGATAGTAGGTAGGATTTAGCTTCTCTACCCTCCGCTGAGCAAATGAGGTTCAGTTTAAGGGAACCCCTCAGGCAGGCAGGCTAAGTGCCGTTCTGCTGCCTGTTACTCGTACAATAAGGAAACCACGTTTCATTAGCCCTGCATTCAGGCTAATGTGAAAATGATCTAGTACCCGGGGCTAAGGAAAGGTGTCTGTACACCTGGGCACAATGCTTGAATTGTACAGAAATACAAAGTCTGGGTTAAAAGTCATAAGATACATAAAATACATAATCAGCACTATCCCAAATGTGAGTTAATCAATTTAATGATACAGTTTAGATATTAGCATCCAAATATTCAGGCCCATCACTCAGAAAAGGTTACACTCCGCGTGTTCTGTAACCCAGCACCAGCCCACAGGGATCACTCTGGGAAAGCCGCTCCATCACGCTGCACACCGAGGCAGGGTGGGCGTGTCTATGCACACACAGGCTGCGCCCCCAGCTCCTTCAGACCCTGCTCACACAGGCACGGGGGGAAAGGCTGCAAACACTTTTCTGTTTGGAACAGATGTTTATTCCTAACTTTTCCTCTCTCAGAATCTGCTCAGAGTTCACAGTCTCTTCTCCTTCACCCCCCACCCCCGGCTCTGTTGGCGGCAGGTTGTGACCTGACAGTTTCAATTCTCGCTCGTATAAAAACGACACTGGGGCCCAGTTCCCGAGGTGCCAGTCGTGGGTTTGGACACCCTGGAAGCCCTCAAAGTGCTGCTGAGGGGGGAGGGGCAGTGTAAGCCTGTCCGATTTCTTATTTTTCCTCTCGCCAGCTGCTGTTTCTTCACTCCTCTCTCCTGCTCTCCCCGTGCCCATCTTCGGGAAGCCGCTCCCACTTGCGCTAAAGGAGATCTCCAATGGCTGTCAGCAGTAGTAGGAGCTTTATCCCCTGTGTAGGCTGTGCCCAGCCAGCAGGCGGTGACATTCACACCCCCCCCCAACTCCTGCCTTGCAGCATGTCCCTGATGTGCAGCTCTCTCCTGCAGGACAACCACCAGCAAGAGAGAGTTAAGAGGGAAGGCCAGAAACCACAGCGAGACAGACCCGCAAGGAAGCCCACTTGGAGACCCGGCTCTGGGTCCATCATAGGCTGGGTACAGTAAGAGGGGAAGAGGGTGGAAGCCATGAGCTCCAGACTAACTAACAGGCAACAAAAGCCTGTTCCGTAATCAATGGGGCTCAACGTTCTGGTTGCTCTTGGGAGACCGTGTCGGCCAGGATACAGCCAGGGCACATGCTCCAGGAGATGGGAGGGGAGTGAATGAGGGAAATGCTGGCGCAGAAAGAACAGGACTGGGGAGAGCTCCATGCGCCACAGCCAGGGAGCAAACCAGCCCCCTCCTGGAGGAAGGGAAGCTGTAGGAGCTGGTGGGGAGGTGAGCACGGTGCTGAGACCCCCCCACGGCTGTGACAGCAGGGGGAAGCCTCCCTCGAGGGGTCTGTCTACGCTGGAGCTGGGAACGTGGCCCCCAGGCAGGCAGACTCACGCTGGCTCTGCTCCACGTAACATGCTAAGAATAGCAGTGTGGACGGTGCGGTGCGGGTGGCGGCTCGGGCTAGTCCCCCGTGTCCAAGCCCGCCCACCCCCCGGGCCTGAGCTGCCACCCTCGCTGCCACGGCCACGCGGCTATTTTTAGCGCACTTGCCTGAGAGGAGCTAGCGCGAGTCTGTCTCCCCAGTTGCAGCCTGGACAGAGCCTTAGATCCCCAGCGAATCCGCCCAGGCCCTCACGTGCCGGACCAGTGCAGCCCAGGGACGGTGGCTCACCGTTGCTGCAGGGCCAGGAGGGTGTGAACCATTTTCACGCATCCCCCCGGCCTCGCCCCATGCTGCCCTGTAAGCCCTGGCCTCCCGGTGACTCGCCCTAACCCTCTCCTCTCCTCCTGCAGAGCCCCCCTGAGGAAGTCAAAGACAAACTCCCCGCCCCCAAGCTCCCCTGTCCTGGCTGCCACGGATCTGTAGCCACTGGCCAGGTGAGAGAAGCCTCAGGGGGAACAGCACGAGGCAACCCAGGGGCCCCAGGGAGGGCAGGACTCGGAGCCGGGGACGCTCTGTTCCCCTTCCTTCAAACACAACTAACCTGCCGCAGTTGGTCAGGGAATGCAGGACAGTGGGGGGAGGGCAGAGCGAAGGGGGGGACGGTACCTGCTGCTGCCACTGTCCACAGAGGATCGGAAAGTCCCGTCACAGCCCCCACCTCCGGCTGGGACATGCGGGGAGATGCCCTGGGGAACGCGCAGCAGAGCACAGATTGCTCTGCTCTCCCTGGCACCTATCACCGAGCCGCCTGCTGCAGAGAGACAGCGACTGAGTCCAGGCTGGCAAGGAGGCGTTGGCTCCGTCCTGCCCGGCTCAGTCAGGGTGAAGGGAAGAGCTGCTGGGGCTGTACTGCTCCTTCGCTAGCGCTGTCTGGGCTCAGAGCACACTAGGGACAGTAACGACTGAATCCTCCCAGGTCCCTGCAGGAGGCGGGTCAGTACTATCGCCATTAGACAGATGGGGAAACTGAGGCACGGAGAGCTTACCGGGCACATGGTGAGTCCATGATGGAGCCAAGATTAGCAGTCAGGAGTGCCTGGTTCCTCAGCCATCGTCTGATTGTCAGAGCACCCTGCCCCCACTCTGCTCCTCTGCCTGAAGGGTGGTGGTCGTGTGTGCCAGGCCTGGCTAGCTTCTCTGGGATCCCTTGGCACCCTGTCCTATGGCGGCAAGGAGCAGCGGGCGGCGAGGACGCTGTAGGTGACCCCTCTCTGTCTCGTGCAGGAGGGGCGCTCTGCTGAGGGGATCCTGAGCCCCAGGACCAGGAGAGAAGACAAAAGGCCCCCGGTGGCGAAGCGCCAAGCCAAGCAGAGAGCAAGAGACAGACTGTACTGTGCTGGCTGCTATTCCGGCATCACGCTGCGGAGCCAGACGCCCCCCTTGAGAGAGGCGGCGGATGGAGGATCAAGCGGAGATTAGCTACTGCACCCACCTGAGGCAGAGTCCTTCCAGGCCTCACCTCCCTTGTGTAGCTAGGCAGCAGCCCAGGCTGGAGTCTGGTAGCCACCCCTCCCCTCCACGCCCCTGAGATCAGTTACACGGAATCTGGATCCCAACCCCCCTTCCCCCTCCAGCCAGTACAAACGCCCCCCGCTTCTCCTGCTGTAGGGCTGGGATGGATCCAAGGCCCCTTTCTCTGCATCCTGCAAACCCACAACCCCACCCGCCCCTGCCTCGTTCCCTGTAACAGCACAGACAAGGGGAGCGCGGCCGCCCGGGGACCAGAACGGCCTGTCCTGTGGTGCCCTCCAGCCTCCCAAGGTGCTGTGCAGAGGCAGATAGATAGAAATGAAATTAAAGCTCCGTATAAAGGGCTGAACTCACGGGGGTGTACGTGGGTCCAGCTCTGCTGCGCTGAGCGGAACTGCGCCCGTTTATACCTGCGGGGAACGTGAGCTAAGAGCGCAAATAAACACAAATCACTCGCTCTGCGTGACCTGCTCCTGTTGGCGGGGCTGGGCCTTGAACCAGGGCCACACGACTCCACCCAGGGCTTAGCCGGCTCCTTTTCTCCAGCTCATTTACTCCTGGTGTCGTCTGCTGAGGAGAGGGGACCAGAGAGCCCCATGGTGCATAAGTCAATGGGCGGGGCAGGGGAGGGGGTCACATAGCAGCTTTAATTTACAGATACATGCTGTGGAGACCACAGCTCCCAGCATGCAATGCTCCTCCTCGAGCTGCATGGCCTAGCTGAGCACCCTCGCACTCAGCACCACCGTTCTGGTGGCCCCACAGCCCCATACACGGTGCGAGATTTGGTCTCAGCTCCTGGTGCCGTATCACAGACCCACCATGACAGCTGGCTCTAGGGCTGGCTGTGCCATGGGGGGCCTCTGCTCTGACGGTGGCTCTGTAGTCAGGGCTGAGGCATGCTGTTGTCTGGTGCCGAGGGGGGTGATTTGCAATGTCGCTGCCTGTGCAGCACCTATTCTTTGCATAAAGAGAGGAATTTAATTAGCTCTTTAATGAGCTGAAAATCCGAAAGGCCTCCTGCGAAAAGTGGAAACATGGACAAATTGCGAAGGAGGAGAACAAAAGAACAGTGCAAGCATGTAGGGCCCAAACAAGAAAAGCAAAGGCACAAAATGCGAGTTACACTAGCAGGGGAGATGAAAGGAACTCGAAGCGGCTCTATACGTACATTTGCGGCAAGAGAAAGAGAAAGGAGAGTTTAGACCCACTGCTTAGTGGGGAGGGAGAGCTAGTAATGGATGCCACCAAGAACACAGAGGTGTTTAATGCCTCTTTTGTTTCTGTCATCACTAAAAAGGTAAATTGTAGCCAGATACTTAACACAATTAATATTAACAGCCAGGGGGAAGGAATGGAAACCAAAACAGGGAAAGAACAGGTGAAAGACTATTTAGATCAATTAGATGTATTCAAGTCAGCAGGGCCTGATGAAATTCACCCCAGGGTATTTCAGGAACTAGCTGAAGCTGTCTTGGAACCATTAGCGATTATCTTTGACAGCTCATGGAGGATGGGTGAGATCCCAGAGAACTGGAGAACAAACATGGGATCTCTCCTTAAAAGGGGAACAAATTGGCACCGGGGGATTATAGACCAGGCAGCCGAACTTCAGTATCTGGAAAGATACTGGAACAAATGATTAACCAATCAGCTTGTGAGCACCTGGAGGATAACAGGGTTACACGGAATAGCCAGCAGGGATTTGTCAGAACAAATCGTGCCTGACCAGCCGAATTTCCTTCAGTGACAGCGTTACTGGCCGAGCGGCTGCGGGGAAGCAGTAGATGTGGTAGGTCTTGGTTTCAGAAAGAGGCTCCTACCTTCTGCTGGCAGGGCTGTGTGGCGGTGAGGACTCTGTTAAAGGCCCTGTATCCTACTGGTTCCTCTCAACAGAGCTGAGCTGAGGCTGACGAACAGTGGACGGTGCAGAGCGGAGGTGGTGACGTTGAGGTGCCAGACAGCACAGAGGTGGCGCGAACACACGCCCTGGTGCAGAGGTAGCTTGGGTGGAAGCTGCACAGAGCAGCAGCCTCCCCAAGGGACTCCAGTGCAGGCCCCTCTACCCAGTCATTAGAGCTGAAACTACCCCAGCTGGGTCTGGGGGTAAAGCCCCTGGAGCTGCCCAGGCAACAGGGACCTGCCAGAGCCCCGGGGCTTCCCCACGGCAGGACAACAAGCCCTGAGTGGTGGAGCTGGGGGAGGGGCCAGGATGCACCAGCTGCTCACAATTGCCGGAGGAGACCGGAGGCTGGAACTATTGTTGAGGTGCCCCAGGGGGTTGACATCTTACTTAATATTATAAATTCATTAATTGCTGGTTTTCCCAAGTTTCTGTTCTCCCCCACCTCATTCCCCTCCCCAGTCATATTTTCTTTGTTTAAACCCCGGACTCCGTACCTGCAAATGGGGAAGCATTGGCCAGCCAGGGCACTCAGGGTGGGGTCTGTAGTTTCCCAGATTTCCAGGTGGGGGCTCGCACTGGTGTTGGGGATGGATGCAGAAGAAAGTGAAGCACAGAAGGGATAGGGGATTTGGGGAGTGTGCGCAGGGGATGCAGAGGTGGAAGAGGCGGGGGGGAATGTGGAGAGGAGGTAGAGGTAACTGGTTGCTTTGCATTGCTCCAGTGACGCAAAGCAGGTAACCGGGCACCCAGCGTGCACTGCTCTGCACTGCTCCGGCCTGGCACTCCAGTGACTGGGACCATACAAGTTTAAAATAAAATTACTTACAAATGATCATAGTAAAAGAATAACAGATATTTGGTGTGTGTGTGTGTGGGTGGGTGGGGTGGGGGGGAGTAAAACCAGCCCCAACAGGTGTTTATCTGACCTGTTCTCCAGTGATCAGAATTTCACAACCTCCTTTGGAAGCCTGTTCCAGAGTTTAACTACCCTTATAGTCAGAAAGTTTTTCCTAATATCGAACCTAAATCTCCACTGCTGGAGATTAAGCCCTTTGCTTCTTCTCCTACCTTTAGTGTAGAAAGAGAAAAATTGATCACCATGCTCTTTGTAGCAGCCCTTAACATAGCTGATGACTTATCTTTCATTTTGATCAAAAATGCTGAACTTTTCATTCAGTGAAAATTTTGATAGTTCAACTCTTTTAACTGGATTTAGGCTGAAAATAAAAAGTGGAGTCGCGTGTGCAATACTGAGGAAGTTCAACACCCAAGTGTACCCCAAAGCCATTCAGCAGCCCCACCCCCTCATCCTACCCTGGCACCCTTTCCTGGGCAGTGCTCTGTCTGGGGTATGGTGCGGTGCTGGGCTGATGGCTGCCAAGCTGAAAATGACACCAGAGAGCCCCGCACCAGTGTCCCTATATCAGTGCTGATGAATCAGTTCTCCGCTGGGAGAGACTCGCTGAGTTCCTGCCCGGCACCAGATGGCATGATGGACCATGGCTGATGTATCCCCGTGGCACAGAGCCGTGAGATGGGAGTGGGGAGCTGAGAACAGGCATGCTCAATGCATGGGGCAGGGACTCCAGCATCGATACAGGAGGGGATGGGAACATCCATCAATAGGAATGGAGCAGCTCACACCTCTGTGAGCCTCCTGGGGCAAAGATTGTAACTTGCTAGAATGCAGTTTAGCCACTAGAGAGCGTGTCTGGTTTGTTTTACTGTAGCCTTTCCTCTCTCTTTCACTCTTACCTGAAATTGCTCACAGGTCTGTTCGTTAATACACGTGCTCTCGTTTCATTGCAAAACTCGCTGAGTGCTGCATGCTAGGCTACCGGGTAAACCCCCCTCAGCTCACTCGCAAGCTGTGTGGCCACTGGCTCTCTGGCACAGCCAACTTGATAACTGCTGGGACGTCCAGGGATGGGGACTGGACAGTTCTGGGGGGACGAGACTTGGAGCTGGAAGAACGGTTGGTGTCGCCCTGTGAGGAGTAACTGGGCTGGCCTATGCCAGGAGGAGGGCACTGGGCTGTGAGCAGCATGGACGCATCCAGGGTTACAGGGCAGGGGTGACACAACCCTCACTGGACTGGGTGAACCCCAGAGCATCTCCCCGTCACTGGAGGTGCGTAAGAACAGGCTGGACAAACCCCAGACAGGGATGGTCTAGGACCAGGTTGCCTCAGCGCAGTGGCAGGACTGATGACCCCTCGAGGGCCCTCCCCTCCCGATGTTTCTGTGATGCTGTGAACCAGTCTCCCCTTATCAAGGACGTGCCAGTGTGAACACTGCCAGCCTGCACTGTAGCTATGAATTTCCTAGCAGGGGCGACCGGGGAAGCCAGACAAGACCCCAGAGCTGCGATCAGAGTACACAATGTTCTGTAACAACAATAATGCAAACCCCCGAGGGAGATCGGTACCATGGGAGAGAGGAAAAACACACTCCCGGCTGGGAGCTACGGGCCGATCAGAGCCAGAGAAGGTCAGAGGGGCAGGAGGAAATTCCATGGCTCTCCAGACCTGGAGGGAAAACACTGCCCTGCTACGGGCTACAGTGTCAGAGCCGGGGCTCAGCTCATTCTCAGGAACGGGATGTTGACACAATGGCAGTTTGGCCTGGGAAAGGACGCAGCCCACCAAGATTTGCCCTTGTGGTTCCCTGCCCCTGTTGTGTGATGGTCCCGGGAGACACATCAGTATGTCATGGAGTCTCTTCTCAAGGCAGCTCCTGCTGGTTGCCCTGGTGACCCGGCCCAGAAATCGCATCACAGAGTCAAAGTGTTTAAAGCCAGCAGGGACTCCTAGATCATCCAGTCTGATCTCCTGCATACCACAGGCCACCCTCACCTGCCAGCACCTGCACGCTGAGCCCAAGGCATTGCAGCCTCAGGGGACTAGACTGTTACGTGCCACAGGCAGAGAATAGGAGGGGCCGAGGTGCACCAGTGCCCGAGGCCCTGCCACGGCAAGGAAAGATGAGGTGAGAGACACCCAGATAATGCAGGCAAGTGACCCGCACCCACACGCTGCAGAGGAAGGTGAAAATGCCCAAGGTCACTGACAGTCTGACCTGGGGAAAAATTCCTGATCCTGCATATGCTTGCAAGAGACTGGATAGACCCATAAGAACCAGGCCCATCCCCTGATCTCAGTGGGGCTGGAGCCCCCACTCAGTGCCTGGCCAAGAGGTGTGTTCACTGCTCTGCCTGGCCAGGCTGTGCTGCAGGGTTTGGGGACGGGTGTTACCGGGGAGAGCGGCTAACAGCAGCCCCTAGCACTGCAGCTCTGACAGCATCAGGCTAACAGCGCACCTGGGGCTCCCTGGCTCACATGGCCCTTCTGCAGGTCCCTCCTCAGCACAGGGCGTGTGACAGGCAATGACCCAGCTGTACCCCCCTCTCCTGGCACGGGACAGACGGAGGGGGGCGAGGAGCAGAGGAGAGAGAGGATGATGGTGCCACCCAGCCACTGAAATACAAGACAGACACCATCAAACCCACCGATCCCAGCTACGGCCTGCAACGTGCTCCCAGAGAGTGAGCAGCCGCAGGGGGAGGAGGAACGCCGGGATGAAATGGGGAAGCAGAGAATACACTGATCTCTCTCCATGTTCTCCACTGCAAGGGCCCCCGTGCTGGGCTCGATTCGCTGGGCAATAGAGATGTAAGCAGGGTCTGAATGAATGCTTCCCTGACAGCTAGCTGGGAGGGGAGAGACTTGGGTGTGTTTATGTGTAACCCTCTGTGCATCTAGGGGTTCCTTTTCAATAACAATGCAACCGGCTTGAGCCTCCACCCAGTAACCTGGGACAATTACACACCACCCCCCGGGTGCCTCTAAGAGGCAACACTTCCCCTCTCACAAGAACAGAGTCTGAGTGTAGCAAAAGCCCTTTAATAAAGGAGGGAAACAATGCAGCATTACTTGTTGGGGAAACACCACAAACAGGATTCATAAATGTAACTCATGAGCAAAGAAAGACGTCCAGCAACCCAAAAGTCCCATTAATGTGCCCATCCTTTCCCTGCGCCTCACTCACAGCTGCTGTCCTTGGATCATGCAGCCAGAGTTCCAAGGTGCATCCGCAGACCTGGACCGAACGGGGGGATAAGACCCCTTACACACTCCACTCCCCAGGTACTCGCTCGCTGTGACAACACCCGCTGGCCATGCCTCTCCACCAGCTGTCCACACCATGTTTTCAGAGCCCCGCACTTATCACAGCTCTCAGTGATTTCAGCTCTTAGTGGGGGAGCCTCACCACTGATGCACACTGGGAAGTCTCTTGCATCAGAGATACTGTCCCAAAGCAGGTCTACTACTTAGACCAAGGGTGGGCAAACTTTTGGCCGAAGGGCCACATCTGGGTATGGAAATTGTATAGCGGGGCCATGAATGCTTGTGAAATTGGGGTTGGGGTGCAGGCTCTGGGGTGGGGCCAGAAATTAGGAGTTCAGGGTGTGGGAAGGGGCTCCGGACTGGGGCGTGGGGTTGGGGGGCGGGGTGAGGGGTCTTGGGTGGGGCTGGGAATGAGAGGTTGGAAGTGCAGAAGGGTGATCTGGGTTAGGACCGAGGGGCTCAGAGGGCAGGAGAGGATCAGGGCTAGGGCAGGGCGCAGGAGGGGTCCGGGTGCAGGCTTCAGGTGGCGCTTACCTCAAGCAGCTCCAGGAAGCAGCAGCATGTCCCCCTCCAGTTCCTACACAGAGGGGTAGCCAGGGGGCTCCACACGCTGCCCCATCCACAGGTGCCACCCCTGCAGCTCCCGTTGGCCACAGGGGGGACATACCACTGCTTCCAGGAGCCACGCAGAGTCACGGCCCTGAGCCATGTATGTCCTGGACCCTGCTCCGCAGCAGGAGCTTGAGGACCAGAGCTTGTCCACCCCTGCTTTAGACCTAGACGTCAGTGGCCACCCCCATCTTTTTGGGAAGGCATTGCCTTCATTACCCGCTGCCCATGGCCAGGTAGTTGGATTCAGCTTCTAGGTTGCCATCTAATTACTAAAACATCTGTGTGTTAAAAAACAGGAACACTTCTGTTAGCTGCTTTCAGGTAAACCTGCAGCTTTGGGGCAAGTAATTCAGACCCCGGGTCTTTGTTGGAGCAGACAGAAGAGTCTGGCTTAGCAAGACAGGGTGCTGGAGTCCTGAGCTGGCAGGGAAAGCAGGGGTAGAAGTAGTCTGGGCACATCAGGTGGCAGCTCCCAGGGGGTTTCTGTGATCCAAACCATCACAGGTAGTTAATTGAAAAATTCCTTATGTACCCCCGTGCGTTGCAGAACAATTTGAACTGCAACAAATTAAAATAGACGTTGAAGTACCTGTCACGACCATTGTGCACAGGAGGAAGAATATCTTGCAAAATGTATGCTCTAAATTTTACTTTATATCACTTCGTTATGCTTTGGCAACATCAAGAAGCATTGCCCACATAGGCATGCACAGCACATTTCATTAGGGTGTGCACCCAGGGAATTTTATTTATTTTTTTAAAAAGGTGAACATTTATTGAATACTCAATCATAAAGGGCATTTTTAATTCATCAAAAGCTAAAGAAACAAATGTAACTAAACTTAATTTTTTTAAAATTAACTAAACTTTACTTAAAAAAATAGAAAAAACACCAAATTTTTGCTGTAGTGATAACCAGGCATATAGAAAGATAAAGATCATGAAAATTGACTGTGTCTTTAACCAGATGATGAGCTAACCCAAATTGACCAAAACAGATTAAGGTTTCTTTTTCTTCCTGTCCTAGAGGATGAGATGTCGCTCATCAGGTATCATGGACTTAAATTCCTCAATCACATCATTGTAATTAACTGACGAAGTCAATTCTTGTTCAATGTACAAAATCATGAGTGAGTCGAGGCGCTGTTGGGACATTGTACTTCTTAGTTTATTTTTACAAGTGCTAGTTTTTTCGAAAAGACTTTCACATGAACAGCTTGTCTGCTCCTTTTCTTATCTTAACAACGAACTGATCCATATTTTTACACTAAAAGGTGATCTCATAAGATTGAATTCAAACAAAGCCACGGGCTTGTTATGCTATTTCAGTATAGTACATGTGACAAAGATTACAAACACTGTAGACACTGCGCTGGGCACGCCTGACACGGCCACTTATATAGGTCAAAGAATTTTCTAGAATAGTAATTTGGAGGGGAGGGGAGGACCAATGGTAATGCGGTGCCACAGTAGCGGGGACACATGCTGCAAACAAACGCGGGCTTTCTATATAGAGCGTATCATGTCATTAAATTAAAATGCAAAGCCACTTTTTTTTTGAGGGGGGAGACATTAGGGCAGATGTGGGCAAACTTTTTGGCCTGAGGGCCATATCGAGGTTCCAAAATTGTGTGAAGGGCTAGGTAGGGAAGGCTGTGCCTCCCGAAACAGCCCTGCAGAGCGAACACAGGTGAGAGTGAGCTAGACTCCATCTGTTCTTGGGTATCAGCTCAGGCCTAGACTACGCTTAAAATGGAAGTGGACCTGGTTACTCCAATCAGGGATGGGAAAAAGCCACACGCCTTGAGTGTCGCTAGGAAGCCCCAACCCTGGGTGTAGCTACTGCTGGGTGGGCAGCTACTGTCACTTGGGGCGGTGGAGTCCCTACAGCCCCAGAAAACCCCTAACGCTCTCGGGGTGCAGTGTAGCAGCCATGTTAGTCTGTAGCCGCAAAAAGAACAGGAGCACGTGTGGCGCCTTAGAGACTGACACGTTTATTTGGGTGACAGTTTATGCTGAAATAAACGTGTTAGTCTCTAAGGTGCCACAAGTTCTCCCCCTGTCGGGGCAGGCGCTGGTCATGCCAGGCCAGCAGCCGCCGGGCCAGTGCTGTGTAGTCCCCGCACAGCGAGGGGCTGCCCACGGCCCCCACCCCAGGCCCGGCTTGGCCTGCCCGGCCGGGCACCCACCTCCTAACGGAGCTTTTGGGGCTGCAGCCCTAGTCAGCGCCCCCCGCCCCGCCCCGCCCCGGGCAGGGAGAAGCTGCATTTACGAGTCGAGGGCTCCTGCCCCTCCCGCTCGGTGCAGAGGCCGGCGAGGACACGACACTGCTTCACCGGCTGCAGGTGGAGAGAGAAACTGAGGCAGGGCAGAGCCACCCTCGCCCCGCCCCCCGCCCCGGAGCCCGCTGGCCCCGCCCCCCGCCCCGGGAGCAGGCTACGTCAGAGTCCCAGGCAGGGTTCCCCCCGGAGAGACATGGTATCGCCCGTACCGGACCAGGTTTCGTGGCTCCGCTATTGAGAGCAGCTCGATGCTGGTTGGGAGTCTAGGACGGTCCATTTCCATCGCGGGGGGTGGGGGTGGGGGGAGCTTGTACTAATAGCTACTGGATTTACACGAAATGGAGTTTTACATCTGTGGAAGTGTTCCTGTGTCTCGGACCGGAGGCGGGGCAACGGGCACCCCCGCGACCGCAATGGTTTAGTCCAACCTCTCCCTTTCTCAGGCCGACTCAATCCGGCTCCCTCCCGTGCGGGGCCGGGTGACTTGGTTCTGCCTGGGCGCGTGCATCTGTGCGATTGGTTCCGCCCAACGAAACTCCTCTCTGGGGGAGAGCTTGTGCTGTTGGTTGCGCCCGGCCCGTGGAAAAGGAAACATGACCGAGCAAACGGGCTGCACGTGTGGCTGGGGTGTGGGACACGTGTGCTGGCCTAGGGCTGATGTTCTAGACCCGTCCAGCAGCGAGAGATAAACCATTTCCTTCACCAGCCCTATAGAGCCAACAACGTGCATTGCAGGAGCTGGGGCTGCCCCAGCCGCGCCAACATTTGGGAAAACCACCACGAATCAGCCACTGGTTAGGAATAGTTCCCTGGGCTTTATTGTTGGCATTATTTCATCCACTTTAAAAGATTTTGACGCCACTGAGCTGAGGCTGAGACCTGGTTTCTATGTGGCAGGCTGAGTCTTTGGGTGCTGTTAACTGGACTCTGCAATTTTTGGTTCAAGACAGAACCTGCATCAGGATTTTTTGGGCATCTTCTACATCACTTATCAATCTGTTCATCATGTAACGCCTGGTCAATACCCTTTGAACTTACAGGGAAATAAGCACTGATAAAAAATTCAGAGGACGAGTGTTCACTGTATCATAGACGTAGGCCTGGCTGGAGCCCTCGGCATAACTAACGATGGGAGCTAGAGTAGGCCTGGCTTTGGCAAAGTAGCCACGTACCAGGTATTAGCTCACACCAAGTGAGCACATTCCTGACCTGAGAGAATAGTACAGGAACCCCGAGCTCTCAAGTAACGGTGTAAACACATTCCTAGAAGCTGGCATAGGAACACATGGACCATGAGTAAGACAAGGATGGGGTGACTGGATAATGCATAAAGATGCTTTGTTCAACCAGCAGGTACAAAGTGTAGGGTTGGTAACTAACCACGTCAGGAGTGTAATATGTAACCTGTTTGTATCAGTGGACAAAAGGGGAAGTCATAGGAGAGGCATCCTTGGCCAACCGAGGGGGCAGCATCCTACTGCTCTGACTGAGCTGGTACCATTGTTGCGGGAATACGTGTCAGTGTACCTGTACCCATGGAGCCAGGGTGCTTGTACTGGTCTTCATTGACAATAAACCTGGCCGATCGCCTTCGCCACTGAACCCAGCCTGTGGCCTTTCTGTCTGAGTAACATGGAGGTCTGCGGAATGAACAAGCTAGTGCTGCTGCCATTGGAGCTCCAAGAACAGGAGCCACGCTGCAGCAGAAACAACATGCCCCAGCACTTCACAACAATATATAGACGTGGGCCCAGATTTTCAAAGGCATTTAGGCGCCCAACTCCCATTGACTTCAATGGGCGTTAGGTGCCTAAATATCTTTGAAGGAGCTGGGCCTTGGTTAGTAGATCCAGTACAAACTACTGTGATATCACTGGCTACTGAAGACTTTTTATATAACAGATTTGAGCTCAGCACCAGGCTTGCCAATCGTCATCCAAGCTACAGCCCTTGCAGCCATGCTGCATTGATGCCACCAAGACGGTGCATCACAAGCAAAAGGGAGCCCTGTACAAGGACTGGCAGCAATTACAAGTTGATACAATTGCCACTTTCCATATCTGCTTCTTCAAGAAACCCCTTTTCTTCATCGTTGTGGAGGTGTTTGGCAGGGTCAGTAAATAGAAGCTTCTCTAATGGTCCCTCCAAGAGATGGAAGTCATATTTACCCAATATCTGGGTGGAGAGAAGGCAAATCTGTAGGGAAATCACACAGCCTTTGAAAATTCTCTCCACGCTGGAGGCTCTGGGTTGATTATTTTAAGTAGTGTAGAAGAATGAACCCGCTTCAGAGCAGAGAAAGTAAAACTTCTTCCCTATCTTCTGAACTGTTCAGGCAGGGTTGGTCTGGTGGGATGGGCAATGCTCAGAGGAAATGATAATTAATAGAATATCTCCTTGAAGTCTCAAGCTATTGTTCCTCAGTTCTAGGCAGGCCCATTCGTGCTACATTTGTTACATTAACCCATTAAAAAGTTCAATTTCAGCAATAGAGAAAAATAAGATCTAGCACCGGGGGCCCCACCTTTCTGTGTATATCACATTTCAGTATGGATGAAACTTTCAAAGAAAGAAAAAAACGGCACCCATCCTTTCCCTAGAAAGTCTGTAGTCCACAAGACAACTATGTATAAAAGGCTAACTATGTAGAAACTACATTTTATACAGAAATATTCTCTCTTATAGTCAGGGTAGGTCATTAGCAGAGAGCAGCACTTCCAATTCAGATGAACAACAAGCCCCTTTAAATGTGATGAGTTAGAATTTAGCCTGCCCAGCTAATTGATTAAAAGTTGACCCCAACTTATTACATCTATAGCCATTTTATTTAAAAGAGGAATACAGTTGGCTTTATGTAAATCTTTCATGGCCAAGTTAAAAGTTATTCTGATCTTAAGACTGATGTTTTTTTACCTGTTTGAGCTTCCTTTGTTTTCCCTTCCTGCTTAATGACTTTGGTTACTGCATTAAATGCAAATCAATGCAAGTATATATTCCTTTGTTTAGGACAGACCTGTTTGCAGACTTCTGCCTGGGAAGGGCTGACTGTGCGTTAATAGCATCATACAAGGAAATCTTATAACTTCACAATGTTGCCACACATTTTTTCAGGACAATACCAACCAGCAAATTATGAGTTTTGAAATGATACCTTTGTGACACTCTGTACCTCAAAGTAGCACCCCGGAGCCTCCATATTCACCACTGTGATATAACTATATGGTTAGTACAATGGACGCCTTTGTGAGGTCTCATGAAATCTTGACATGTTGAACATTATCCTGTTGGATTGTATGTTCTATCATCGTATGTGACGTTATGAAGTATTGTGATATGTGCTACTGAAATATGTTATAAGTTTGGAAGATGCCCACAGCCAGCCTTTCTGTAGGGACAAAGGAGCAGCCATCACTGGTCAGACAGATGCTAATGTCTCATCAAGAAGAATCCAGTATCCCAGAGTCTTCTCAAAGACTGCACATACACAATGGAGACTGCCTGACCAATGGGGACTGCCTGGCCCCCACATCACAGAAACGACATTTCTAGCAGCTGGAAGAAGGTCTAAAAAGAGAGACAGTGACATCATCACTAGGCCTCTTCCCCTCCACTCCCACCCCCATCTCAACACCTGGAAGATCAGCTAGAAGGCAAAGGTTTTGAACAGAGTAAGATTGGTCCCAGGCTGGAAGGGAGTTCAGTTCAGTCTGTGTATTGAGGAACTGCGAGCAGCCTGTAACGTCTGTTAGGGAATCCAGCCCCTTGTGGCAATTTGGGGAATCTGGCTACGTACAACTTATGAACTGTGTTTGATATTGGGGACTCTCTGCGTCAGACTGCAAACTACATCTATTGTCAGGCTGGTCTGTGCCTTCCTGCTGCCTTTTTACCACCATCTTGGACTAAAAATTCCTGGGAGTGGCACAGGGCTATCAGTGGAAGGTCATTAAATATTGATGATTGTCCATTTCAATGGCACACCCTTGGACAAACAGATTGTGATGGGGCGCTCCATATGCTTTATGAAAATATGCTTATGATATGAATATGTCATAACTGAGAGATACTTTATGCAAGATGGCTTATGTAACAGATCATTGGAAAGGTTTCAGAGGGGTAGCTATGTTAGTCTGTATCAGCAAAAACAACAAGGAATCCTTGCGGCACCTTAGAGACTAACAAATTGATTTGTGCATAAGCTTTCGTGGGCTAAAACCCACTTCATCAGATGCATGGAGTGGAAAATACAGTAGGCAGGTACAATAGGAAAGCTTGTGATTTACTCAATATGATTATCCCGTTTGTATGCATGTATCATTTTTGTGGATGAAGTTAGGTATATTGACCTATGTATCTGTATTGCATATTCCGCTGCTTTGGGTCACTCACATTGCTGGCACTTCAGGGACTACAATGTAAAAGACAGTGTTGATGGCCCATCAGCAGGAGACAATGAATGGTAAAAGAGCTTAACCTTTCTGTGAACGTCTGGGTCAGCCTGTGAAAAATGGCTACAGGAGCCCTACAGAGACATGTGACCATGTCACCTGATACTGGAACCCATCTTGAATTCTCTATTTTTCCAGGAGAAGCTGGATGTGTGTGTCAAACCATGAAACAAAGGATTCCCGCCTTATGCAAATCCTACTGAAGGGTGGGGAGTGAGGTAATCCAGGTCATCAATTCTACCTGGCTACCCCATCCAAGATGAGTGCTGGAAACAACTCAGGCTCCACTACAAAGCTCAAAGCGCTCCCGTGGCAGCGCTTTGATCTGCTTGTGTGGTCACCCCCAGGCACTTGGGAGACAGCTCTCCCAGCGCTCCTGGTAATCCATCTCCATGAGGGAAATAGCTACCCATGCTGGAAGTGCAGCTTCCCGCGCTCGGAGCCTGTCCACACTGGCACTTTACAGTGCTCAGACTTGTTGCACTTGGGGGCGAGGGTGTTTTTTCACACCCCTGAGCAAGCAAGTTACTGCGCTGTGGCTTGCCAGTGTCAACAAGCCCTAAGACTGAACTGGGGGAAGGGACTGGGTCCAGGCTGGAAGGGCGTCTGGCCTGTGAAGAAGATTATTAGAACCACATTTAGGATAAAAACAACAAGGAGTCCTTGTGGCACCTTAGAGATTAACACATTTATTTGGGCATAAGCTTTCGTGGGCTAAAACCAGGTTTTAGCCCACGAAAGCTTATGCCCAAATAAATGTGTTAGTTTCTAAGGTATCACAAGGACTAACACAGCTACCCCTCTGAAACCTTTAGGGTAAAATCTTACATGTATCTAGTGTCTTTAGTGTATCTAGCTTGGATTGCAAGCTTTATGTTATTGTCTTAGTAACCTGCTTTGCTCTGTTTGCTTCCTCTTTGAGCACTTAAAACACCTTTTCTTAGTTAATAAAATTATTTTTGGTTTATAATATAACCCAGTTTATGTAATTTCTAATGGGGGGGGCGAAGAGGCCATGTATATCTTCTTTCACATTGAGGAAGGAGGCGAACGTCATTTAAATTTGGGTTTGTACCCCGAGGGGGGGGGGAAACATCTGGGTGCTGGAGTAAACCCCAGATCTGTTCTCAGTGTCTGTACTTCTGCAGCTGGGTGCGGCCCTGCCTGGATACTTTGCTGGAGGAGGCTGGAGGGCCTGGCTCAGCAAGGCCAGGTAATAGGGGCCCAGGCTGGCAGAGAAGGGAGGCTCAGTGGTGTCTAAGCACCTCAGATGACATCCCAGGGGTCTCGATCCATCATACAGATAACTACCACCCAGGGCAAGCCAGTCTTTCAAATGTGAACTTCATTCTTGAAAGACTGGCTTGTTCTGGGTGGTAGTTATCTGTGTGACAGGAGAGGGTGGTAACTAAGCAACAGATCGCTTAGTGTGTCTGTTTGTGTTTGTGTGTGTGTGGCTTTGATCACCTAATTATGCTGATCAGAGAGTCACTTGGCAAGGGGGGCTGGAGGTTATGAAAGAAAGTCTCTCTCAGTGGCCATTTGAAAGAGAAGAGACTTGAGAGACTCCCTGGTCCAGAGGAGAAGCCATGTGCAGGAGGAGAGGAAGGATCCTGGACTCCTTAGAGGACTCTGGTCTAAGCCCAAAATGTCTCCAGAGTGCTGAGGAAGCTGAGGCAGGGAAGTGTGTATAGATGTGTTTATTACTTTGTCTGAATCTGTGTAGTTCTTGTGCTAGATACAGTAAAGAGAGATGGGGTTTTGGGAACCCTTACAAAGCCTGTGTCTCTCTGCTGTCAACTATCATGTGTTCTTGGAGAGGTGACCTGTAAACACTGAGCACCCACAAGGCTGAAGCTCCGGGAAGGGGTGCGCTGAGGTTACTGGGAAGACGGGGAGTGGGGTGGGGCAGCACCAGTGCTGGGTGCCTGGACAGCTGGGCCATGTGGTCCCATTTCTGTGAAGGGGTAACAGACAGTGTGCTAGAGAGGCAAAGAAAGAGAGAGCTGCAGCCTACCCAGACCGTGGGATGCTTAAGAGCACATGGGCCCAGTGCGTCAGGACACAAACAGCAGCAGCCTTCCGAGTCTCCAGGAGAGGAAGTTTTTCCAGAGCTCTAGTGAACTAGTCCTGTCCAAAGAGGAACTGCCTGAGAGGTTTCATTCAGCCATCGTAAAACATCATCAGTTTCTGTTGCATTTTCTAATGCAAAAAGTATTGCACCCGTATAATGAGTGGGGGGGGGAGAGAGAGAGAGAGAGAGAGAGCTGCCTAAGAATGGGAGCCACAAAAGCCAGTATGCTCAGCGTGGAGCCCCCCTGAGTTAACCAATGGGAGATGCTGATGTAGCCTTTTATTTGATTTAAAGTGAATTTAGTAATGGGGTATTACATCACCCTGGGTTCAGCTCTGGTTGCCACAGTGTCAAGCTCAACAGAGTGACAGTCACCTCTGCTACCTGCTTCAGATTTAGAGCCTCTAGGAACCCATGAAGACCATGGATAGTGACACACACACTCACAAGTACCACGTCTAGTGTGTATTACACGTTTTATTAGCATCACAAGCAAGGTTACAATTACCCAAGCACATAGAAATCCGAAGTATACCCATGCACAAGTTGTAAATACAGTCATACTCACATCCTTAAAGATAGACTTAGTACTTGATGGATTCCTCACCCATTGAACATCAGTAGAGGAATGGTTCCTGCTGGAGTTTTCCCATAGGTAACCCATTTTACCCATCGGGAGCCCTCTTTTATATTGTAATTTGGATTACACTTAACACACAACGCATGTGTATAAACATATCAACCCTCTTTTTCCTTTTCTGTATTTCTCCACCCCATGAATATTGGGGTGCCCTGTTTTTCATAAGCTGGTTGTAGTTCTTCTTATTTTCATTAACATCTACACACAACATGTACCCTGCAGACAGGACATGTGTTGGAAAAGATGTTACAACAAGGTATCTCATGATCTCAAACAGTACGTTGTGGTCATTTTTTCACAACATCACCAGTAGGCACATCTTTCCAGTAGTCTTGTGGCATAGGGTCTGTGACACTACACCCCATATTTGTCATAGTAATATGATTATGACATAATTATGATGCAATTTGTATAAGATGGGTCATGTAGGGTGTTACTGGAAAAGTTCTGATTTGCTGAATATAATTGTACTATTTGTATGAATGTATCATGTTTGTATCTGAAGTTATGAATATTGACTCTGTATCTGTATTTCACATGTAGCCATACCTGGGTGACACCCACTAGGCAAGATGCTTCCAGCTGGTGGTGAAGGGCCTATGCAGAGAAATGGCCCATTAGGGAAAACAATAGGCCTTAGGAGAAGCTTATCCCCTGCCCGGTGAGCCTTCCTGGGGACACTCCAGACAGCCTGTGGGTAATGGCTGCTATGACTCAGTAAGGTCTGCAAGGGCATGTGACCAGGCCACATGACACGAAACTCCATCTTGAATGCCTGTATTTTTCCACAGATTGGGATGGGAACTGTTTAGAGAACAAAGGGTTCCCGCTATACGCTAAAGCTCTATAAAACAGGAAGTGACATCATCTGTTGTTCTTCACTCCCCCACAACTAAACACTTGCGAGAAGCTCCAGAGGAAAAGGACTTGGAATGAGGGTGGGGATCCCAAGCTGCAAAACAAGTGCAGCTGGTACCTTGAGAATCTGCCAGCCTGCTTGTATCATCAGCCAGGGTGAGGAATTGCTAATTCAAATCCTATCCTTCTAGTATATTAAGCTTAATTTGTGTTTTTATTTATTTGCTAGGTACTCTGCTTTGATCCATTTGCCATCACTTATAATCATGTAAAATCTATCTTTTTGTATTTAATAAACTTGTTTTATGCTTTATCTAAACCAGTAAATCTAGAGTGAAGTGCTTGGAAATTTTAGTTCAAGGCTGTTGCATTTCCTTTCCAAATTGAGGGAGGGGCGAACTTTATGAGCTTACTTTGTACAAATCTCTGTGCAGTGCAAGACCGTACAATTTTGGGTTTATACTCCAGAGGGTTTGGCCTGGCGAGCAGGGAAATTGGCCGGTGTCTGCAGGTTGCACTCAGATACCCCAGTTTGGGTGAGTGGTGCCACCTGCTGTTGTATTGGGTGATAACAAGGGCTGTGTTTGGCTGGCTGTGTTCCCACCGATGTGGTATGTCTTAGAGG
Source organism: Mauremys reevesii (assembly GCF_016161935.1). Classification (NCBI taxonomy): domain Eukaryota; kingdom Metazoa; phylum Chordata; order Testudines; family Geoemydidae; genus Mauremys; species Mauremys reevesii. The sequence goes on from NW_024100832.1 coordinate 570,836, forward strand.
GGTGCAGCAGTTCTCACAACTCCCAGACTGCATCTCCCGGGTGATAACCCGTCACGGGGTCACTCTTTGGTCACATACTTACGTCAAGCATTTCTTAAGCCTATGGCCTAGTATGGCTAAGCTGACATCTTACAAGCCTCAGCCTGTAGGTCTTGCGTTTCAGCCCTGCTTTACTTATATACCTAATGCTACTTATTATGCCTAAATACTTATCAGTCTTGTACCTCTGTGATCCGACAACTGAACTCTGTTTCGAATACTATGCTTATATATGACATAACATATGAGTTAATCATAACACACAATAAATGAATGATAAAATGAACGAATTGGCTACACTGATGAGAGAGTATATGCAATGCCCTGCCCTTCTCACGGTGATAGGCAGCTAAGTCCAGGCTGCATGGAGACCCCTATCTCTGCCAGCAATTCAAACCTGGGAGCTCCTCTCCTAGAGTAAGGCGGCTTGGTGCCAAAGCCACGTTTTGTGAGAATGGGTTAGGTGTGTGCCACATTCTGCACAAAACTGCTGGGGGGAGGTGCAGGGGAAGACTTCCTTATATCCTTTAGCCCAGCGGTTAGGGGACCCACTCAGGATGTGGGAGACTCCAAGCTCCACAAAAGCAAGTTGTCAATGTGGAATCGTCATTGAAGAGGGGTGTTTCTAGTGAGGTTCCAGAGGGGATTGGTTCTAGGCCTGACACTATTTAATATTCTTAGCAATGATCTGGAAGTAAATATAAAATCACTGCTGATAAAATCTGCAGATGACAAACACTGGCAAAGTGGTACAGAATGATGAGGCAGATCTGAATTGCTTGGAGAGCTGGGCCCAATCAAACAAAATGTGTTTTCATACAGCCAAATGCAAAGCTCTGCTACTAGGCACAGAGAATGCAGTGCCTACCTACAGAACGGGTGACTGTATCCTGGAAAGTTGTGACCCTGAAAAGGATTTGGGTGTTGTAACAGCCCTGGTCAAGCTGCCCCTGCTGGACACTTACCAGTAATGTAACCCACTTACATGGGTGCAGGAGGGGTTTGGGGTGGAGGAGTGGGTGCGGGGTTTGGGAGGGAGTTTGAGGGCAGGAAGGGATTCTGATATGGGGCGGGGGGTTGGGGTGCAGGAGGGGGTGCAGGGTCTGGGAGGCAGTTTGGGTGCAGGAGGGGGTTGGGGTGGAGGAGGGGGTGCGGGGTCTGGGTGCAGGAAGGGGTTCTGACCTGGGACAGGGAGTTGGGGTGCAGGAGGGGGTGAGAGGTGCAGGCTCTGGCCAGGAGGTGCTTACAACAGGCAGCTCCTGGCCGGCGGCACAGCAGGGCTCAGACAGGCTGACTGCAGGCCATGGCCCCATGACGCTCCTGGAAATGGCTGGCTGCTGGTGCGTCTCTGCGCGCCCCTGGGGGAAGGGGGGCAGTGTGGTCTCCGTGTGTTGCCCGTTCCCACAAGCACCGCCCCCTTCCTCCTTCCCAACCAATGAGAGCTGTGGGGATGGTGTTGGGGGTGGGGACAGCGAGTGGAGCTGCCTCCTCCCCCACCAGGGGGGTGCAGACTGAGAAGTGCCAGCAGTCAGCCACTTCCAGGTGTGGCTTGTGGACACGGCATGCAGGCAGTCTGCCTAAGCCCTTTATTGTTGCGGGTCCCCCCTTAGCCTGAGGCCCTGGGCTGCAGCCCCTAAAGCCCCAGTGTTAATCCAGCCCTGGAAGAGACTGTGGTCTTTAGATGTTGCTTGTAATTATTAGAACTGGGAGCACTGGCTGTTTGGAGTCTGAAAGGACAGGAAACAGGAAGGAAGGGGGAGGAGTTGAGGAGGCTGAGTGAGAGTTACAGAGGGTGCAGCAGCATCTTGGTAAAGTGATTTGCACTTTAAAAATAAAGTCCTGTTGAAGTTTGTTAGTACCTTGCCTGGTTGTTACAAAAGAGACCTAGACTGGAGTAGGGCAAAAGAGCTGTATGGGAGTCGGTGGGAGGAGAAACTTAGACTGGGGAGGCAAATGCAGCAGAAGTGATTTTGCAGGGGCAGCTGGAAGGGAAGAACTAGAAGCAGGAGAGAACTGAGGCCTTTAAAAATCTTTTTGGGCCACGCCTAAGTTGGAGGGAGCAGATATGAGGAACTGAAAACAAGAGAGAAAAAGGAGAAAGAGAAAACAAAATAACATACTGCAAAATGCAGGAGGACATGAGATACAGAGAAAAGAAACCAGCAAAATATAAGGAAAGATTTGGAGTGACAGGGAAGGTAAATCCCAAAAAGAAGGCGAACTAGAGCAGCTGTGTAGTTTAAAAAAAAAAGTGCTACCTATTGGGAGAAAACAACAGGGCCTTGGAGGGGCAGAGATGTGCACTGGAATGACCTTCACATATTTTGAGATTCTGAAAAACTCTCAAACTATATTTCAGGTTTGTTAAATCAAAGACAGTTCACAAATATTTTTCTCTGCTTAGAAAACTCTCTTATCATTGAGTTTTTGAAAATAAAAACTTGTTTCTTTACCTGGAGGGAAGCCTGGATTCTGTAGGGAACCAAGGAACCCTCATCAAAGTCAGAAGTGGGGGGACTATGTGTGTTACAGAGATTGGCCAAGATTTGGAAAAAAGTAGGTGCCTAAAGTTAAGCACCAGAGTATCTGAACCCTCAGTCTTTAATGTGGTGAGGATAAATACACCTCTGTGAAGTAGAGAAGTGCTAATATCTCTATTATACAGATGGGGAACTGAGGCACAGAGAGACTAAAGCCTAGATCCTCAAAAATATTTGGGTCCTAACTTCCACTGAAATCAATGGTCACTATGAAATCAATGGAAGTTAGGAGCTTAAAAACCTTTGAGGATCTGGGCCTAAGGAACTTGCTCAAGGTCACACAGGGAGTCTGTTGGAGAGCTGGGAATTGAACCAGGTCTCCAAGTCCCAAACTAGTGTCTTAAAACAAGTGGCCTGATTGTCTAGTGGGGAGAGGCAGCTATTCCCATTGACATCTATGGGAGCTGGTGGAAGTGCTGCATTTTTCAAGCATTTAAAAGAGACTTTGATCCACTGGAACTCATCCTGGGAATGAGTGGAGAACTGAAAATGGATCTTGCTCTAACTTCAGTGGAAATTCACTAAGGAATGTGGCCTTAGCCAAAAAATGTATCCACTTTCTGGTTTAAATATGAATTTTGGATTTAAAGGTTGGGTTGAGGTTTTTTAAAGTTCCTGTTTGTGTATCAAATTGAAGATGAAATGACTGATTTCCCCCTTCCCCTGCACCTTGTGGTGTTTACACTTGTGCAGAGTGGATCCCATTCCAACCTGGCTGCAGTTGACATACAATTTGAACCCACTTTTCAGATCTGTAAGTGACAACACAAGGTACAATGTGATGGAGAATCAGGCCTGAAAAATGTAATAAGCTAAATATTGTCATCATTATTGTTTAAACCAGTATTTTTTTTCATAATGGAGATATACCCATCTCCTAGAACTGGAAGGGACCCCAAAGGGTCATTGAGTCCAGCCCCCTGCCTTCACTAGCAGGACCAATTTTTGCCCCAGATCCCTAAGTGGCCCCCTCAAGGATTGAACTCACAACACTGAGTTTAAACAAGTGAAGAGTCAAACCACTGAGCTATCCTTCCCCTATACTTGCATGCTGTATCATACAGTCGTTGCAATCTAGATCGCTTTTGACTACGCTTCTCATGCATTTGCAATTCTGCTGGCAGCAATTTCTCGTTATTGGCAATCTTGGTTATTATCATAGCTGTTTCTCTCACTTTACTCAGTGATTTTATGCGTTCCTGGTACCCAGGCTTTGCTTCCTGTTCTTCTGATATGATCAGCAGGTCAATATGTTCTGGAGTGGACAGCGGGTTTGGTTTTAAGGCAATTTCTTGCAAGTGTTGGAGGCTGCGAGATGATGTCTCAATAAGCTCTAGCACTATCTCTTCTACTTCAGTGTAGTCCAGAAAAAGCTGGTCAAATATCTTCTCAGTTGTCATCACCTCACCAGATGCCTTCTCATACTTTTCCTTCAGTTGTGTATAGGTCTGTTTTTCTTTTACTACTATATAATCCCACCTATATTTTTGATTGAAGTGAACATTCCACTGACATTTACCTGGGCAAACAGTGCAACGTCCGGAGTTGTCCATAGCAAAACACTGATCCTTCCTTTGATCATCAGCAATGGCACAAGGATAGTGGCACGTGTAATGACAAGTCTGACAGTTTGTTAAATAATCTTTAGTAACCTCTAGCTTCACTGGCACTGTTTTTTCTACCTCATACTCAAAGTCTTTATTGGCCTCCATATCACCCTGATGCTGTTCCAGAGCTCGCTGAGTCTGTCTTAGCTCCTCTAGCTTTGTCAGGCCAGCTTTGATTTGTGGCTGCAGCCCTTGCACGGCCGTCTCCAGCGCTTTCCGCTCTCTGAGAACTTCCTTGGTCAATGTTAAGCTTTTTGTTTCTAAATTACTTAGAGACTCAAAAAATGTCTTCATGCTCATGGCTCCCATTTTCCAGAACATTGCATCAAAATTACAACTGCCCTCATCAGCTCCAGCATTACAGGCAAAGAGTGCGGAGTTATTGAATTTGAAATGAATGGGCATGCCCTGAGCATTTTTGGAACAGGGCACATCAGACTCGTTAATGGCCTCCAGAACAGGGGGCGTCTGTCCATCTGCGAAGGTGATCAGGATTTGTATATTGTCTTTTATATCCTTCCCAAAGATAGAGAGCACTGAGTCAAACACGTACTTCTGGGCATGTGTCAAACGAGCTAGGGAGGCCTGAACTACGACGCAGACGGCATCTATGTGATCAATGGCCCCAGGGGTGGAGAAAAACTCTCGAATCTGCCTTGTTATCTCTTTGTCATGATCTATCCCTCTGGTGTCACCAAATCCTGGAGTGTCTATTATAGTCAGGGAGTAGGGCACCCGTAAATCCTCTTTGCAATTGATCTCATAGGCTGTCACTTCAGATGTCTGGCTCTGGGCTTGGCTTCTGTTTGTAATTTCATGGATTAGTTTGAATCTGAATTCATCTTCCCATTGCACACCCAGGACATAGTTGATCATCCCATTGATGAGTGTAGTTTTTCCTGACCCAGTTGCTCCCAGCACCATAATGACTTTGTTAGTGATCAGTAGGTTTTCTTTTCCCAGCCTGTTCTTTATGTAAGATGCATTAGGACCTAATGGTGTCGGCTCTAATGGAAGGGTATAAATTGACAGGAGCCCTTCTGTTATCCGAGACCCTTCTTTCACAAAATTGTGTGTTATTGTCTGTGATTTTGTTGGTGATGTTGGAGGTTGTTTGTTTCTTGTCACAATGCCTTGCTTAAGGGAATGATGTGGCTGCTTTTTTGATACTTTCCTCTTTGGTGTTGAAATCAGCATCTCCTCACTTGGGTTGCTCACAGCCCCATCCACACACACAGCCGACACTCGAAATCTGTAGGGTGTCTCAGGCCTCAGTCCATCAATGGTACAAGACTCTGTTCTCTCTCCTGTCCTTTGTTCCAGCCATTTAACTTCCTCCTGATGCCTTGTACGGCCAGCCTGCTCTTTATATTCCACTTTATACTCCTTTACAACAACTCCATCTCCAGTAATAGTTGGAATCTTCCAGGTGAGGGCTATGGTAGATGGTGCTACAGGATCTGTTACTAGCTTCCCAGGAGGGCTGGTAGGACGAGTCTTCACAGGATCACTCACGTCGCTGCTCTCGCTGAGCCCTGGTTTGCTCACTGCAGCGTATCGGAACTGGTACTCGGTGTTTGCACGAAGCCCTGTTACTGTGAATGTCTCTTGCTTCTTATTTACATCCACAGCCGCCCAGTTCTCCTGCCCTACAATTCTGTACTCTACCTGATAGCCGGATATCGCAGCCCTGCCATAGGGGGCTGGTTTAAATGTGAGCTGCACACGGTCATGTCTGATTCTGTCAATCAGAGGAGAAAGAGGTTTTGATGGAGGCTCAAATGTGGTGCTTATTAGCGTTCCATGTTCATATAGGTAAATAGAAGCTTCTGGAATGTTCTTATTTAAAACAGAGGCCACAATGAACTGAGTCTTCCCATTAGACTTATTAACGCTGGCAAAATCTGAGAAGGATTTTACAGATTCTAGTGTTTTTCTATACCTCTGCATATGGCTGACATCTGGTGTGGATTTCACTTTCTTAGACACATTTTTGGTTCTGTTAGGATCACATGGTTTCTTTCCTGTTTGTTTGTGAAACCAGTGTTCGAACTCTGATATATATTGTTCTTCTTCTTGTATGGAGGTGAATGTAAATGAGACAACAAACTGAATTGTGCTGTCTAATAAAACCTTATCTAGTTCCCTTTTGGAAGATATAATGTGCACATTCTCAAACATGGTAAGGTAAGACTCCATCATATTAATCTCTTGTTCCTTTTTATCCAGAAATTCCAAGAGACACTGGGTACTGAATGGTGATTTCGCTCTCCTGCTTAAAATATTCACCAGGGCTTTGTCATCTTCTTTGCCTCCACGAATAGATGGTAAAATTGTTGCTATCTCTTTCTGGAAAGTCTGTTTGTATTGGTTACACAGATCTTTGAATTGTTGGATTTTCCTCCTGATTTGAGGGAAGGTTGTGGCACTCTGACTCTTCACCATATCATTACATCGCATGTCTAATTCTGTCAGTTGCTCCAGGGCAGTTTTAACATTAATGATCAGTGTTAAGCTGATCTCACGCACCAGCTGAGCAGCTTTGGAATCCAGCTTGGTCAGCGGGTACAGCCAGACTCGCACTGGTACGGCCTTCTCCCCCTGGTCACCCAGCAGCTTTGGAAGGGTTGAATAAACTTTCATGGCATCTTGGTAAGTAGTTGGATTGGTCTCAAGAGCGAAATCACCATGAAACTTACAGCTAAATTTTTCAATTTTTACTTTTTCCTTGTCATCCATTTTGAGATCTCCTTGCCCTTCTATGGAAACCAACTTTTTAATCATAACCTGGAGGTTTCCCTGTATCTTTTGTATGTCCTCAGATGAAGAAACTTCTCGATCAAACACAAAGAAAGCCTGTGCCCCATACAGCACAGCTGTGACCACATGGGTGGCCGTGCCCTGGTCAAATACTTCAGGGTAAGAGACATTCTGACGCCCTAAATGTTTCATGGTCAGCTGCTCAAACTTGGTTGTTGTTAAATACTGGAGAGTAACTCGGGCCTGATGTTGAGAGTTCTTGGTGTCATTTAGGTATTTGGCAGATCCATCTACTTTAATCAGCCCTCCCAGAAAACTGGCCTTCAGTGATGCTGTGATATTGAGGGCTTTGGCCTTTTCTTCAATGGTGTCAAATTCAATGATCTCAAATACAGTCTTTGGTTGTGATTTGGTATCCACATTGTTTTGAAGTGTCTCCAGATCCCATAAAGTGATCCCTGGAAAATAACAGATAGACATATGGTTAGTGACAGAAGTGATAAGAATCTGATCCGGTGACATATTGATGCTCAAGGACTTTATCTGAAATTCAAATGCAGATTAATTAATACACAAAGTAAAATTAAGAACATAAGAACGGCCATACAGGGTCAGACCAATGGTTCATCTTCCCCAGTATCCTGTTTTCTGACAGTGGCTGATGGCAGAGGCTTCAGAAAGAATTAACAGAACAGGGCAATTATTGAGTTATTCATCCTCTGTTGTCCAGTCCTAGCTTCAGGCAGTTGGAAGTTTAGGGACACCCGGACCATATTGGCTAATAGCCATTGATGAACCTATCCTACTGGAACTGATCTAGTTCTTTTTTTTAACCCAGTTATGAGCATAAGAACATAAGAGTGGCCCCACTGGGTGTGACAATGGTGCCCGTGGGAGCCAGTTGAGGTCACTCAATTAAGGCAAACTGCAAACAGAATGGGACAGATAAACCCCAAACGCTGGTGGATATTCCAATACTTAGATTTACCAACCAGCCCAGAACAGTCTCTGTATTATCTCACTGGTTACTCAGAAGTCCAAACAACACAGTTCCCTTAAAGTACCCAGCCTCAGGCCTCCGTCCAGACACACCTGTCAGATATGATGATGATTCCTGAAAATCTTATCTCATCATACTGAAGAAAAGGTTCTTCCAATTCCAAAGGATCAGCCACACACCCAGGTTCAATTAAAACTTAGATCTTACCCAAAATACACGCTATAGCCAATTCTTGTTAACTAAACTCAAATTTATTAAAAAAGAAAAGAGAGACTGTTGGTTAAAAGACCAATATACACACGGACTTGAATTCAATTCTTGAGGTTCAGATGCATAACAGAGGTGAGCTTATAGCTGCCAAAAGTCCTTTTAGAAATAGTCCATAGGTTATAGTCCAATGTTCATATTCAGGGTGACTCCAGTCAGTGACTGGGGATCTCAATTCCTGTGTCTTAAGGTTTCCCCCTCTTGAAACCCAAAGTAGATCTGAGATGAAGAAGGATCATGTCCCAGGGTTTTTATACATTTCCAGCAGCCTTTTGGCCTCAGAAAACAATAGGCCCAACTCTCCTTCTCCTTACATCATGGCAATTAGTACAGGGTAATTTATCCATTAAACAGTTCAGATACAGGTTACCGCAACCTTCAAAGAGACATATAGACAATAAAACTATTTCACTCAAGTGTCTTCCTAAATGTTAATATTCCTTTTTTGATCTTTGAATCAAAGCCATAGTAATAGACAAGACTTGCCTGCTTACATCACAAGACCTGTGCAAACATCTACCCTTCTACCTCTAACAATGCAGGCTACATTTCAAAACTCTATTAATTTACATATCTTCCTAACTAGTCTTTAAAGTTCACCCAGGGGTCAGGTCAGTCTGTGAGTTAATTAACTCTTTTTGGCCCTGTCACCTTTCAATGAGATATTATATTACACTCATAACGTCACACCCACAACACAAAATTGATGCAGGAAGGGATGACAAACATCGCTGAGTGCATACCAAGAGCTCCCCATCCTGGGTTCTGTCTCACTATAGCTAGTATTGGGTTAGCAGCCGTACCAGTGTGTAACAGAAATAGTTTACCAAAGTCATGTTTCATAACATGATTGAATCTTTTTACAAACTCAAGGTAAAACTTGGTTAGAACAATAGTGGATTGGATCTGCTCTTGTAGCTTGGTTCCTGTATGTCTCATGTGATCTTGCCAAGAGCTAAAGAACAGAGCTACTTTATTCATACCAGCTCTGGCAAATGTTTGGAACCCAATTAACATCAAGTTACTATAGCTATGAATGTTGTCCATAGTACAGGAATCGTGGCATTTAGCCATGAAAGCAATATGGCAGTGTGCCTCAGTTTCCCTTTTCATACAGCACATTAGGCTTGGAATGTCTTTTCCCCTGCGAAAAGTTCCAATACTGTTTACAGGCACTAACTGTGAAACATCAGTATAACAAGGCTGTCACGGAGTTTCCGGGTGATGCTGTGGAACTGCTTCCCACAAAGCCAGTCAGGACATTGGGGAGCCTCCTCTCCCTTGGAGCAGACTGTCTCCAGGGCAAGAAGCTCACACGGTTTCACCTCCTGGGTCTCTCCTTGGAGCATTCAGCATATGCCCCTCCGTGTGCTTCCCACAGCGAGTCCGCCCAGGCAGGGTCCGGGGGAAGCCAGAGGGTCCTGCACCCCCACCTTGCAGTCAGACATGACTATTAGCGAGCCAGTAAAACAGCGGTTTATTAGATGACAGGAACATGGTCTAAAACAGAGCTTGTACATGTAAGCAGAGTCAGGATGAGCTCTACCCTGACATCTGGTGGTGAATTATGGTGAGTGTGGAAAAGAATTTCAGGGGCTGATCGTGTTTGCATAGGCACACCCACCCCACCTAGCATGAGCCCACAGCAGCCTGGGATGGTTGCTTTGGCAGCTGTGGGATCCCTAGTTTCTTTGTTGTTGGGGCGGGAGGAGTGGAGTGTTGTCACCCTGATTGCATTGGGGTTGCTGGACTCAAGAGCCCAGGGAAAAGGACACAGCCTAGTTGAGGCGTTTCTCCAATTTAATGCTATGTTGTTTATCTCATGTTATTAAACATTTTCTGCTACACCAAGAGTCTGTGCTTGCGAGAGGGGAAGTATTGCCTCCTTGAGGTGCCCAGGGGTGTGTGTAAGATTTTCCCAGGTCACTGGGTGGGGGCTCGAGCTGGTTTTGCATTACGTTGTAGGGAAGGGACCCCTATGTATTGAACCCGGCCCTTGCTGCTATCAATTCGGCCTGGCAGAAGGGTTACATATGTGGAAGTAGGGAAAGAATTAACAAGGATTTGAAGGGGATTTTAATGCATGTCAGTCAGTTAGCAAGAGTCAGGCTAGTAGTTAGCAAGAGTTAGGCCACACTGTAACCCTAATGACGTGAGACTTGTAGAAGCGAGGATGGTGTGAGGCGAGAGGGAAAGAACTGTGTAAAAAGTTATTACGACCTTGCAACTGATAACCAAATATGTAGACTGGTGTCTCCTGGAAGTGAGAAAAATAAGATAGCAGGATGGCTTATGTATAAACAAAATGCAGTTGTTGCTCATTATTGTCTGTATTATTGCTAGTTATTGTCTGTAACAAAGGTATAAATGATGCTGTAATTGTTTACCCGTTGAGAGACCTGTCCGGGACTGGGGTGACCCTGTGTCCTATGGCACTCTCTCCCTCTGTTGTAATTACTAGAGAAATAATAAAGTATTTGATTTTGCTGCACCTAAACAAAAAGCGAGAACTGAGTTTTTCTCCGACAATTTGGGGGCTTGTCCGGGATGGCAACGCCCACGGACCCACAGACGGCTACTCCGGATCATTCCCCTTCGAACCCCATGGTGCCATAATAGAGGTAAGAGACCTTTTGAAATCTCTATTGGGTATCGGAGGAGGACTGTCCGTGGGGACGTCTGTCCCTGTTGGGCTCACACCATCTGAGCTTATTGATTGTGCAGCAAGATCAGATGCAAAGTGGTATTTGGGAAAGGCCCCAACAAGGTTAGTTTATAGCAGTACTGGGAACTGCTGAGTTGGCCAACAAGGTAATGCATAGGTAAATGCATTAGAATGCACCGGTGCTGAGGGGTTTTTACCGCCTCAAGAGGGGTTGTCATACCGCCTCATGGTATTGGGTCCGGACCAGGTAAAGATGCATCGTGGTAATAGGAAATAAAGGCTTTGGTGTGTGTGTGTGTACACCAGTGTGAATGACTGTTACTGGAAGACGCCCAGAGTACCCTGTGAAGCGAAAGCTCGTGACCAGGACTACTCTAACGCAAGCCCGGTAACTAGTGGATCTTTAGAAGATCCGACCCACGGTGGGCTGACTCGGCCTGGCATCGTCTGGCGAGGAAGCTACCTGGGTCTAGGAGCATGTGAACCCATCTTCCCCCCCTTCCTTTCCATGTGGGCTACTGACAGTCTGATCATCTCACTGGACGCAATCAGAGTAAGCGGCGCCGTCTCCCAGAGACTAGCCGACGCTCTTTGCTGAAGGGAGGGGTAGGAGAGTCATGGTCATCCTCGTTAGTCTCTTCTGTGTGAGTGCCCTGTAGGGAGAGATCCTTAGTTTATGAGCCGCTAGTGCGGACAGGGCACCCTCTCTGTGTGTGTAAGTGGAAAATGGGGGAGGGACAGTCTAAACATTCCACCTTACCCCCTAAGGGTACCCCAGCATATTACATGTATGTACATTATGGTCCTAAAACCTGCAGGTATTTAGAAAATTGGAATCTTTACACGTGTGAAACTCTATCTAAACAATGCCCATTAAAAGGTACCTTCAATCTAGATAAGATCATACATCTCAGAGGAGCTTTTAATCCCCAAAGAGCCTCTGACACAGTGTGAGCAATTTGTCTAGGAACGGGTTAATTTGAAATTCAGCTTGGCCCAGAGATAAAGAGAAAGTTGCTCTGCGTTCAAGGTCAAGAATCAACGCAGACTATGCTAAGTACAAAGAAAAACTGCTTTCAGCCCCAGCTGGCTGTGGAAAAATATAGACAGAGGCAAACCAAAGGCAATACAAGTTACAGAACTGAGATTACATTTGCAAAGCTTAACTGTCCAGTGAGATCCAACAGTGTGCCTTTGCGACCCCGGAGCCGGTGTGGCTTGGTGACACTGGAGAAGCCACAGGCAGCTGACCTGGACTAGAATCTCTGAAAGAGACACCGCAGAAGATCCCAGGGTGTAAAAGAACAGCCGTCCCAAGAGCGGAAGCATGTTGGAAATTCTGGACAAGCTGTATACAGGATAATTTCCCGTCCACCTATTCCCCTTCTCTGAACGTTATACACAGATGTGGCCAGTCTGAACATGTGTGAGTATTAAAGTGGCTTAGGGCTTGGGGCATTCATGTTTTTTCTGAGTGATGTGGGAGCGTTCCCAACACTCTCCACTGTTGTTTTATTGTTTTTAATGAAGCTTTAAAATTTGGTTATATGGTGTGTTTTCTTTATCTTCCCCCAACGTCCTGCAGTGTCAGCCTGATCACCTGACATGAGGGATAGATTGGTAACAGAAATTTGTCACAGTTTGGTGAGCAATTGAGAATGGGGGAGCCCTGCAGAATTTACACCATCTATTTGTTTTACCCTTGTTATTTTATGTTTGCTTTGTTTGGTACTGTTGGTGTTATATGTTGAGGTTCCATGATTAAAGGTGTGCCCACTCTCAGCCGCAGTAAGTCTGAGAACTGGAGAGGGGTTTAGTATTCCTCTCTCCACCCTGGTTGACCGGGAAGGGTGGCAGGTGGATCTACCCCTAGTCGTAGCAGGACTGGGCAATAGAGTAGTTGGAGAAAAGGGAAGAGATGTGTACTTGATAACTAGAATTGAGCAATTAAGAGCCTAGATCATGAACCAGGCAGCAACTCAAACCTACGCCCAGGGCAAGTTGCAGGCCTTGAGACAGGACTTCCAGTTAGAAAAGGAAGCCCTGGCTAAGCAAGTACCAGTCCTTCAGGGACTTGTTAAAATTTAACCATTTGTGCTCAGCATATGCCGTAACAGCAGTGTGTTTGCTACAAGAGGAAATTGATTAGTTAAACACCAATGGGCCATGTGTTTTTGCCCAGGTGGCAAGCCCCATGAGGGAGGACTTGGGTAGCCTGGTGAGTAAGAATGTTTAAGAGAAGAGACCAGGAAGGGTGGGGGCTAGTTGAGAAGCCCACCCTCCTAGCTAAACTGGTATTGGAACAAGCCGGTGCCCATGGAAGGGACGGTTCAGCGAGAGAAGCAGGATCGGGCCCAAGCGGGCAGGCAACAGACAGAGAGATTGGAAAACAGGTTGGAAAATTTTGAGGGTGTAGTGAAAGGAAATAGTAAGTAAGTAGAAGCATGGGGATTTCAAATACCCAGGACAATACTTGAAATGGTGATTTAAATTGATAAGTGGCTGTTGGGAGACAAGCAAGTGATTTAAGGAAGAAGTGAGAAGTTAACTCTGTAGTTGCTGGGGAGAACAGCAGCTGAACTTTGTAAAAATGCTAAAGAGGAAAGTTCTTGGTGTCTTTGAAATGTTTGTAAATAAATTCAGGCAAAGAAATTATTAGATTGCAATTATTTGGCTATGATCAATTTAGTCGAATTAGCTAAAGAAATGTATACAGTGCTATTGTAACTGAAATCCTATTAGGCTCTAAGGGGCACTATAAGAAGTGCTTTTCTTTCAGTGTTTGAAAGCAGGAGTTAGAAGAAAAAAAAGCCATCAAAATTCTGGTAAAGTTAATTATATCCCTTTTAAGGTAAGACTCTTTAAGCTGTGGGTAGCTTTGGATTCAGAAGCAAGCCAGAAAGCATCTGTATTAATGCAAATTATCTAACTGATAAGGTAGAAGCCACTGAAACCTGGGCTGCCTATGAAACAAATACAAGAAAATATGGGGTAATTCCTCTGTTTTGCCTGAAATCAACAAGGGTATTTGTATATTTTAAGCAATAATTGACTGCCCAGAAGGGGTAGACCTCTGGTTTTTTTTGTCTTTCAGATAATCAGAGAAAACTGATGCCAGCTGAACAGCATTTAACATACCATGCATGTGCTGGCACAATAGGAATTATGTTTTGTGTTCTATGTCCTGTCTTGTGGTGTTTCTCTCGTGGCCAGAATTGTTGTGTTTAATATTTTCATAGGATGGTCTAGTTTAAAAATCAAATAGAAGAATAAAAATGCAGACACTTGCTTTATTCAACTTTGGAATACAAAGTGTTTGGATAAATCAGGAAAATGTGATATACTAAAGTCTAATACATTTCCTTAAGTAAGAGAAATAAACTTAATTGACCAGATTGTTAATTGAAAATTGTTGTTAAAATTTGCATACCAATAGTCTTTGGAAGCTATTGGAAAAGTTAACCCACTCCCCATATTGTACATGGGATCCTTCTGGCTACCTCAGACTTCTAGCCAGAGGGCTGGGGATGGTGGGAAACTATTGGACTAGAGGTTATATTGAGTGAACTCCTCAAAGTGGTTGTGCTTGTTCTGGCTTGTTGCTCCAAAGCTCTGTAATAAGGTTATTTTAATGAAAGGGTATATGTGGCATACATTGAATAATAAGACTAATGTACTGTATAACGGCAATGTTTATGTGTTCATGGTTGGGAAAAGGTGTGTGAGTGAAGAGTGGAAGTTTCCTTTGTAGGTTAAAAGAAGCCAAGAAGGGAAGAAGAAAAAAGAACAGAATGAATTAATGGCAAAAAAAAAAAAAAGAATAGCTAACAAGCTCAGGCTAAAGATAAGACACTGGCCCCAGTCAAGGACACCGCTCACAGCTAAGACTTGGCTGACAACCAAGGAAAAGAGGGCGGATGGTTGCTGCAGTTAACCGAGATTGGTGTGCACCCAGTTTCCCTTCTGTAGCACATTCCTACTGTCAACATTGTGTGATTTGTCAACAGCACAACATTGGTAAAGCTGTTAAAGCTAAGCGGGCAGCCCACCCTCCTCCTTGGGGACCTTTTGTAAATATTCAGCTTGATTTTATTCAAATGTCTAAATGTTGTGGTTATGAATATGTATTAGTTTTAGTTGATGTATTTATCAATTGGGTTGAAGCTTTTCCCTGCAGGAAAGCAGATGCCAGGACTGTTGTGAAACTTCTGCTTAAAGATTTTGTACCACGTTTTGGCATCCCTGTGAGTATCAATAGTGATCGTGGAACTCATTTTACTGGACAGATTGTAAAGGAGTTATGTGCAGCTTTGCAGATCCAGCACAACCTTCACTGCCCTCACCACCCACAGTCTGCTGGGACAGTGGAACGCCAGAACGGGATTTTAAAAAATAAACTGGCCAAGATTTGTGCTGAGACAAACTGAAAGTGGCCAGATGCCCTTCCTTTGGCACTGATGAGGATGAGAGCCATTCCCAATCGAAAGACTGGACTCAGCCCTCATGAAATTTTGACAGGACGCCCAATGCGACTACCAGCTGCACCCCCACTAACCCTAGCTCAGATGGACATTCATTTGATGGATGACATAATGCTTAAGTATTGTCAGGCACTAATGAAATGTGTTAAGTCTTTTTCTCACAGGTAAAGAAGCGCTACCCAAAGACCCTAGCAGCCCTGCCACTCCTTGGAATCAGAAAACTGCATCTATGTAAAGGTCCACCAACGAAAGACTGCTTTGGCTTCATGCTGGAAAGGCCCTTATTAAGTCCTGCTGACTACCAACACTGCTGTGAAGTGCCAAAGACTGACTGCTTGGACCCATGATTATCACTGCAAAAAGACCCCTCCACCTCAGGAGGATTCTCCTACTGATGATTATCCTATTCCTTCTTCTAGCTCTACTGTGCCTTCTGGACAGCAGGGAAAAAGGACAAGGTGAAGAGCTAGTTAACCTCTCCCTTGTCCACTGACAGACCTACTGTGCCTTTGAACTTTTCTAGAAGAATCAAAAACCATTACAGGGTGATATGCTGGTAACCTCTCCCCTGTAGGATGCTGAATCACGACTGTTTCGGGAAAGAAGATGGAACACTCACTCCACTGACATTGCCAAAGTCCAGGGATTCCTGACTAGAAAGGACATTAAGAACTGATCCTGGTGAAGAAACAAAAAATTATACACTGGCAGGAAGAAATTTGTGGGACCCCTGCTTGGGAATGTGGTATTGATTGGATTTTGGTGTTTATTCTACAGGCTGCGCCCTGTGTTTTGGATGAATCCTTCAGCATGTATTGCCCTCCCTAATTGTATTTTAAATGACATTGCCCTTATCGAGTTTCCAGATCACTTCTACATACCCAAATTGCTCACAAGGGGCTGCCATTAGATTAGCACAACAGAGAGCCTGGGTTATTTCCTCTGGAAGAAAAGGGAATTGACCAGATCCCTGTGGGCTGGGGCCAATAGTGCAGCTGCCATTTGGAATATTCTTAAAAGCCAAAAAAATAATGAGAAATTGGGCCAACTAGAAAAGGCCACTAGCCTTATTTCTGGAGCTCAACTAACCCAAGTACAGGTTGGAGTTGGTGAGTTACATGTTGTAGCAATGAATGAAGCCAAGTCAGTCAGTCTGTTCCGGTGGAGTGCTCCCCGTGGGAGTTTTCCACGTTTTTTTATTATAATGGTTACATAAATCATCCTATTATACGCATGTACTAACACAAGCCAGCGTCTCGCCCCCTCTCCTGATTGGTGCTTTATGCCCTGCGTACTCCAGTGTTATGCACCTGGTCAGCGCTTTATCAGTGAGTCTCCTAACCGGAAGTGTGCGGGAGTGGGAACCACTTCAGCCGCTCTAAATCCGGGGGCGGCATTCCTACCTCCTTAGTGCTTAAGAAGTGTAACATTCCTACATCCCCTCCTTTTCTGTTTTGTCGACCCATGCCTGATCCGCATGTTTCATGATTCTATGGGCATACATGACGGCTTGGAATGTAGGCAGGGGTTTGCGCTGACAGGGTGTAAAACACATCCTAATTATATTAGGGATACACTGAGCAAAGCAACAAAAACCAATCGAACAGGCGATAACAATCAAAGCATATTGCAAAACAGCTCGGACCCATCCCATGAATGGCAGCCAAAAAGATGTACTCAGCCCGACTAGAACGGCTGACATTGGCATTACAATCTGATCTCATGGGGATTAAGCTTCGCCGGCATCGGGTGCGGGTCTCATTAATTTGGGAGCCAATCAACATTGACCTCATGGGGAGTATCAATGTGAGCCTGCTTAGGCAACATTGAGCTTCTGAAATATTGGCCGAAACATAATTAAAGGTCCTCTGACCACACGTAAAAAACCAACCCTCTGGTAACATGATGTGCCCGTAATTGCTGGACACATTTTAAAAGTGTGTACAATTCCATCCCGGGGTACCCACTCGCAAACATCCTTTTGGGGGCCTGTGATGTGTACAATTAACCATCCGTGCACAGGTCAAATTGGCGTGATTGGCTACCCATGGGGTAAAGAGGGACAAGGCACTTGCAGGTTTCACATAAGTGGCTTGGCCCCATAGGCTCATAAAAGAATATTGGATCTCGGTGGCATTCATAAAATTTGACATCCCCATAGCATGTGCAGCACTGCCCGGCGCCTTACATACTGGGACCAGGCAGGTGCCCAACAGGCCATGCATCTCAGGGGCCTGCTGTAAACAAAGGAAGGATTGATTGGCAAGAATCGCAAGTCTAGCCCATATATTATGACGCATGTGGCTATACAATTCAAATTCGGCCCTAGCCGGTAACACACAAAAACAACACCACAATATGGTAAAAGAATTAGCAGTCAAACAGGCAAAGATAGCAACAATAAGCTTTCGGGGGTAGGCTCGGCCTTGTTATTCTCCAGCGTTTGCTGAGCCTGCTGTGCCAGTCGTTTCACCTGCCCCCAGGTAACCTTTGGTGCCGTCTTCATGGCTCAGCACGCTGGAAAGGTCTCGGTTAGATTCAAATTAAAGTTGGGTATCGGGTTCTTGAGGCTTTGATGCCACATCATCGTGCCACGGTCGCACATTTTTGGCAGGGACCCACAACGGACCTGTGGAAGTAAGCACAGCGGCATGCCCCCGTCCCCAGGTTCTCAATGGAACGGGGCCATACCAATTAGGGTCTGGGCTCTGCCTATATTTGACAGATGGGCGTGGCAGCGGGGTTTCCATCTTAAAATCAGAGGGGTAGCCGTGTTAGTCTGGTTCTGTAGAAGCAGCAAATAATCCTGTGGCACCTTATAGACTAACAGACGTTTTGCAGCATGAGCTTTCATGGGTGAATACCCACTTCTTCGGGAAAGCTCATGCTGCAAAACGTCTGTTAGTCTATAAGGTGCCACAGGATTCTTTGCTGCTTCCATCTTAAAATGTCGTTCAGTGGCTGTAAAATTCTGAAAGATATTTAAAATGTTTAAAATAAACAATACTATCGCTAATTGATTTTGCTTGGCGCCCAGGGTTGGCCCATCATCCCCCACTGTTTTATTTTGCTTTATCAGGTACTCTTTAAGTGTACAATAGGTCCATTCCACAATGGCGTGACCCGTGGAATTATACGGAATACCAAAAATGTGGTTAATTTGCCACTGCGTGCAAAAATCCGCAAACTGTGAGAAATGTAGGCGGGGCCATTATCGGTGTTTATCTGTCGGGGGCGGCCCATTACGGCCACCGCAGCAAGAACATGATTAATTACATGTTTGGCCTGTTCGCCCCATTGGGGGGTGGCCCAAATGTAATAAAAGTAGGTATCAATGGTAACGTAAATATTTCCAGGAAAAAAAAGGGGGATAAAGCGTGACATACATTTGCCAAATTTAATTAAATAAAAGGCCGCGGGGATTAACACCCATTTCGGGGCAATGATGAAGACTTGCACAATGATTACGGGTTTAAACAATACATTGGGCCTGAATCAGGGGGATCTTAAAATGCTTCACTAAAAATTTAGCATTTTAATAAAAAAATGCATGACTATCAATGGGATCCAAAAAGGAACAGAATGGGTTAACTGGAAAAAGCTAAAAGTAAACACTAGCTTCAGTCAAGGACACCTCTTGCAACTGAGACCTGGCGGACAGCCAAGAGAAAGGGAGGGCTTGGCGGACAGCCAAAAAAAGCAGCAATGAGCGCAACAGAACTCGGCCAGGCACTAACAAAATATATTAGCCAAAAAGGGAAGGGAAGGATCACCATCTGGGCCCATGAGTCCCCTTGGTGCTGCTATTTTGGCATAAGAGCCCAATTTTGAACATAAATACTTCCCATATAATCACTATCCATTACCCCGGGGACTATCTGAATGCCATATTTCCCGGCATGGGAATGAGGGAGGATTAACCCCATCGTGCCCGGGGGCAGGGGTCCAAAAAATTAAATAAAAACCACCACCACCTCCCCGGGGAAAATAAGCTCCCTATCTTTAAAACAAGGAAAAATCATTAAAAAAACAATCTTTAAAACCTATTATCATAAGCTAATAATCATATGGGATAAAACTGGGATTTGGGGTTCCACACTGCAGGGGTCCCATGGGTTAAATACAGGCGTTAATCGCTCTAAAATCATGGAGCATTCGCCATTTACCAAATTTTTACTTGATAACAAAAAACGGCGAATTCCAGGGGCTAGTGGATTTCTCCACATGGCCCACCTGGTATTGTTCCTCACATAAGTGATACAATGCAAAAGGCTTCTCCTGGGGCAGTGGCCACTATTCCACCCACACAGGGGTACTGGTTAGCCATACAAGGGGAAGGGCAATAAACTCAGGCATGAATAGTAAAATGTGAACAAAATAAATTAACTAAAAAAGGCTGAAGAAAAAAAAAACAACGACCACAGTCAAGGACAGCACTTGCACAGCTGAAACTTGGCAAACAGCCAAAAGAAAGGGGGGCTTAACTATGCCCAAACACAAGCGGCAAAACTTGGCCAGGCACTAACAGCACTGGCCTCAATCATGAATGGTAAAATGTGATCCAAATTTGCTTAACAAGTCTCTTCCCCATAGGGATACAGCAATATCCATGATATAGGGTTTAAGGAGAATCTCCTTTCCCCCTTCTCGCGGAGTTATAGCAATCCATCGGGTGCTTTGTTGAGCAGCCTGCAATCCGCCCACTCCCCAAATGGCTGGCACTTAGGATTTGTCCCAGGTGGACGGCTACTGCCGAGCGGAGATGACTGTAACGTCAGCTCCAATATCTGCCAGTCCCTCAAGGGGGATACCAATAAGCGAGCTTCCTCATTAATTCCCTCTGGGCATCAGGATTATCTGCCTGCTCTCGTATAGCGGCAAACTGTCCTGCTCCATACAATTTCTCGGGAGTATAGGCCCCCCCCAATGCCTGCCTCTGTTGTAATGCTTCCTGTTGAAATTCACTATCCCAAATAACATACTGCGCGGGGCTTAAAAGCATCCTACAAGGATCCTTCCAATCTTGGGGGAGCATGCTATACCCATTTGCAATCCCTTCTAACATGCCTCGGGTAAAGGTAGATTCCAATCCAGACTCAGTAACCGCTCGTCTCGCCTCTCGGAGAACAGAATAGGGGAGGTCTGTGATCTCCCCTTCAGCCACCCCCTCTGCGTTGCCAGGGCGATGTGTCACTGGGAACGCAGCCAATAACTCCCTTATCTCTTCGGAGCTCTGTCCTCCCTCCTCCTTCTCCCTCTGTAACATTGCCTGAAAAGGGGACAGCCGACAATTCGGCTGTGAAAAGCCATCCGTACCCGGACATGCATCATGGCATTCGGGTACCGCCTCAGGCGGCTTAGGGGGCAAGATCCGAGGGTAAGGAGGGGGGACCGAAGGCGCGGGGGCGAGAAGGATAGCCCTGGATGACGCTCCAACCCTGATTGAATCCAGAGCCTCCGTACATCGCTGCCAAAGCAGGAGCCACTGCACCGCGGCTCTAGGCTCCGCGTGCAGTGTCGCCCCTATCTTTATCCAATCATCTACCGACAGTGACCCGTGATCCGGGTACCAAGGACATTGGCGATTGATTTCAATTAGTAGCTTTTCTAACTGAACCAGGGAAACTGGCCTGCCAGTCTGTCGTATAATAGCCTGCAGCTCTTTCGCATGAACTTTCTGCAGAGCTGACAATTTCTCCCCCATACTCACGAAACGGGGCTATTCAGCGAGGGTCGATGCATCGAAGGCTATTCCAGCCGGTGAGCAGGGGGAATCACGTCGGGGTCACCAGATGTAGTAATGAATGAAGCCAAGTGAGTCAGTCTGTTCCGGTGGAGTGCTCCCCGTGGGAGTTTTCCACGTTCTTTTATTATAATGGTTACATAAATCATCCTATTATACGCATGTACTAACACAAGTCAGCGTCTCGCCCCCTCTCCTGATTGGTGCTTTATGCCCTGCCTACTCCAGTGTTATGCACCTGGTCAGCGCTTTATCAGTGAGTCTCCTAACCGGAAGTGTGGGGGGGTGGGAACCACTTCAGCCGCTCTAAATCCGGGGGCGGCATAACTACCTCCTTAGTGCTTAAGAAGTGTAACATTCCTACACATGTCATTTCCGCCCTTAGTTCTATGACCCAGAAGTTATTGAGAGAGATGGTATTGAATATCACTGAGGCTGGGAAGGCATTGCAGTGGGATCTAGTATGTTTGAATTGATCTTGAGCACCAGACGTGGCCCACTGCCCTTACAGACACATCAGGAGTACCATCTGATCTGTGGTCATGGAGACATACTTGGACACTTTCTGGGTGGAAGTGTGAACATTTACAGTGCTCCTTCCAAGCATATGGACTGGTTAGGGGGGGGTGGGCTCCCACAGACCGAATCCTGCCGGGTCCGTGGAAAGGATGAATGTGGGACTGAATTATTTACCAAGACATCTGGAATCACACCTGACATTTTGGATAAGAATAGGGAGTCAATGGACATTTTGGCTGTTAGAACCCCTACAGCCTCAGTGTATCTATAAACTGAAGCCAGGGGAAGTTGTCACTGTTCATGATAACATTTGCTGGAAGGGTAGAGGACAAGGAACTATCCTGACAGAACACCTACTTTTTCAAGTTAATGATAGCTGTGTGTATGTTAAAACCACCACTTATGTACTAAATATGATGTATTGTGCTTTTGACCAAAACTGTATAACAACCCCATTATATTATTGCTATGGAAATGTTATTGCTTGTATTGCTATTAGTTAGCTTAAAATTATGTTGTTGTTGTAAAGGATGTACTAAAAGTAATACCTTTTATGTCCATGCTAATCATGCATTGTCATTACATCCAATGAAAACCCCTAAGGTTGAAACATCTGATGTAGAATCTGAAATCCATGGTTTAATGCAAATAGAGGTTTGAAAATATCTGTTGTACTAGAAGTACAAAACGGGGAGTGTGGAAGCAGGGAAAGAATTAACAAGGATTTGAAGGGGAGACTTGTAGAAGCGAGGATGGTCTCCATGTTCTGCAGAAAAGGACCTAGGGGTTACGGTGGATGAAAAGCTGAATATGAGTCAATAGTGTGCCCTTGTTGCCAAGAAGGCTAATGGCATTTTGGGTTGTATAAGTAGGGGCATTTCCAGCAGATCGAGGGATGTGATCATTCCCCTCTACTCAGCACTGGTGAGGCCTCATTTGGAGTACTGTGTCCAGTTTTGGGCCCCATACTACAAGAAGGATATGGATAAATTGGAGAGAGTCCAGCGGAGGGCAACAAAAATGATTAGGGGGCTGGAGCACATGACTTATGAGGAGAGGCTGAGGGAACTGGGATTGTTTAGTCTTCAGAAGAGAAGAATGAGGTGGGATTTGATAGCTGCTTTCAACTACCTGAAAGGGGGTTCCAAAGAGGATGGATCTAGACTGTTCTCAGTAGTAGAAGATGACAGAACAAGGAGTAATGGTCTCAAGTTGCAGAGGGGGAAGTTTAGGTTGGACATTAGGAAAAACTTTTTCACTAGTAGGGTGGTGAAGAATTGGAATGGGTTACCTAGGGAGGTGGTGGAATCTCCTTCCTTAGAGGTTTTTAAGGTCAGGCTTGACAAAGCCCTGGCTGGGATGATTTAGTTGGGGTTGTCCTGCTTTGAGCAGGGGGTTGGACTAGAACCTCCTGAGGTCCCTTCCAACCCTGAGATTCTATGATTCTATGAATTAGGCCCTCCTTCTCCAGCCCATCTGAGTTAGAATCTTTTTTCTAAAGGTATAAGGAACTGGTCTCACTTTAAAGTGTTTCATCTTGACCCATTCTGGATCACCCATTCTGGATGTAAATCCTGGACATTGCATGCTCCAAAGTCCCTATCCCTTCTTTAAAAGAGGCTGGGTGAGCATCCAGGACTTCCTGGTGTGCTGGCATTTTAATAGGATCCAATTTGGAAATTTTCTCCCAATTCAGTTTTAGCTGTTGCAACCAATTCCTGCCTAACAGAATTTGCCTTTGTCTCTGGATCACTAGGACTGGTATATTTTCTTCTGTTTTTTATATTTTACAGGGACAAGCACAGAACCTGGACGGGTTCTCAGGTGTAGTTGTCCAGGTTCACTCCTGTATTCACTAGTGGGCTCAGTCCTGCTTTGCCCTGCTGATATGTAGATTAAATGCTCACAGTAGCTGGAGCACAGTTGCAATAATTGGGCCTACATGTTTACCCTAATTGTGAGTTCAACTATAGAAATTAAGTGTATGTTCATGAGATAACATAGTAACCTGTAACAACAAATGTTGATGGGAAAAGGTATGAAAGTGAGACAGAGACTGAATTAGTTCAAAGGCCTATGAATATCACTCAAGGACTGTGTTAAGATTATCACTGGTACATAAGAAAAGCAGAAGAAGACTGAGTACCTTGCAGCTTGCTTGAATTTAGTTTATTGAGTCAGTTTGATTGTTCCTGCATTGTAAGACTACTTTGCCATACGTGGACAGTGAGTCAAATGGATTTATGATTAATGGAGATTGCATCGTAATTCCAAAGAAAATGAGAGGAGAAATCCTAAACCTCATGCATGAAGGACATCAAAGACTAACTGAAGGCCGTGAATGGGCAAACTAGTTAATGTGGTGACTGGAAATCAGCAAAGGCATGAGGTTAAAAGTATCTGCATGTGAACATTGCAGAACTAACAAACCAGCACAACACAAAAAGCCTTTAATAACAACACTCCTGCTAAACAGACCTTGAAAGAGACTAGCTGCAGATTTATGCAAATTCAGAGGACATCACTATCTGGTCATCATGGACTATTTTTCCTGGTATATAGAAATAATGTACTTGAAAGACATAACATGTTGCAGTGTTATCCAGAAACTTAAGCACACTTTTGCTCATTTTGGTATTCCAGAACAACTAATGACAGACAATGGACCACAACTCACCACAACAAAATTTAAATAATTCCAGACAAAATACTATTTTGATCATATTACTAGAAGTTTACATTACCCACAAGCAAATAGAGAGGCTGAGGCAAAGTTAACCTAATGTACACAACTCCAGCTATGTGAATAACATAGCTGAAGTCAACGTACCTTAGATCGAGTTGCTGCAGGATCTACACTGCGGGAGATCGACGGGAGAAACTCTCCCATTGACTTATCTTACTCTTCTTGTTCCGGTGGAGTACCAGAGTTGAAGAGAGTGCAATCAGCAGTCGATTTATTGGGTCTTCACTAGGCCCGCTAAGTTGACCACCGATGAATCGATCGCTACGTGTCGATCCAGCCGCTAGTATAGACATCCCCTCTCAGAGCTGTACAGACAACCAAGATAATCCTGTAGCAGAAAGATCCATTTCTTGCTTTTCTCAGTTACAGATCAACATCAGTAGCAGCTACTGGATACAGTCAAACACAACTCCTGGTGGGAAGATAACTCAGAACTACTGTTCTGACTTAATTTCTTTTCCAATCTCCAAAGTGGCCAGACAAAGAGTAGCTAAATTGGATAAAAAGGCAAGAAATGCTTATGAACATTTTCACAACAGGCTTGGCTCAGTTAGAAAACAGCTAGGTTTAGAATCTCGTGACCATGTTTGTGTCAAAGGGGACAGAGAGAAAAGATGTAGAACTCAGCTGTTGTAAAGAAAGTTAATTCATTGCCCAGATCCTATGTTGTCGAGACTGACTGTGGAGAGTTTAACAGAAACCATCAACATCTACAGTTTGTTCCTCAAAAAGAACTACTAACAGAGCAAACTCTATAGAAACAGATGGCAGGTGCAAAACAAAAAGATAGCTCAAATATTCCGAACCAGCCACAGCCAGGCACTGCGACTAATGGACTACCAGGGTATGTCTACACTACCAGAGTAGTTCGATTCTACTTAAATCGAATTTGTGGATCCGATATTACAAAGTCGAACGTGTGTATCCACACTAAGGACAGTAATTCGACTTTGTGAGTCCACACTAACGGGGCAAGCGTCGACACTGGAAGCGGTGCACTGTGGGCAGCTATCCCACAGTTCCCGCAGTCCCCGCTGCCCATTGGAATTCTGGGTTGAGCCCCCAATGCCTGCTGGGGGAAAAAATGTGTCGAGGGTGGTTTTGGGTAACTGTCGTCATTCAACCGTCACTCCCGCCCTCCCTCCCTGAAAGCGCCAGCGGGCAATCAGTTCGCGCACTTTTCTGCTGAGTGACAGCGCGGACGCCACAGCACTGCGAGCATGGAGCCCGCTGCGATCATCGCTGCAGTTATGGCCGTTGTCAACTCCTCGCACCTTATCATCCACTTTTTCCACAGTCAGATGCTGAGAAATCGGGTGAGGAGGCTACGGCAGCGCGGTGAGGACATGAAGTCAGAGAGTGGCACGGACCTCTCACAAAGCACAGTACGCCGCGCCGTGGAGATCATGGGGCAATGGGTCATGTTCATGCTGTGGAATGGCGATTCTGGGCCCGGGAAACAAGCACGGACTGGTGGGACCGCATAGTGCTGCAGGTCTGGGATGAATCACAGTGGCTGCGAAACTTTAGGATGCGTAAGGGAAGTTTCCTTGAACTGTGTGAGTTGCTGTCCCCTGCCCTGAAGCGCAAGGACACCCGGATGCGAGCAGCCCTGACTGTGCAGAAGCGAGTGGCCATAGCCCTCTGGAAACTTGCTACACCAGACAGCTACCGGTCAGTAGCGAACCACTTTGGCGTGGGCAAATCTACCATGGGGGTTGCTGTGATGCAAGTAGCCAACGCAATAACTGTTGGGGATGTGGAGATGCCTACAGTGATCCTCGGGGACCCAGCCTACCCGCTAATGCCCTGGCTCATGAAGCCCTATACAGGCGCCATGGACAGTGACAAAGAACTCTTCAACTACCGGCCACTAGACATGGAACCATTGATCACTACCCGTTGAGCCTGACCATCTAGCCAGTTTTCTATCCACCTTACTGTCCGTTCATCCAGCCCATACTTATTTAACTTGCTGGCAAGAATACTGTAGGAGACTGTATCAAAAGCTTTGCTAAAGTCCAGAAATAACACATCCACTGCTTTCCCCTCATCCACAGAGCCGGTTATCTCATCATAGGGGGCAATTAAGTTAGTCAGGCATGACTTGCCCTTGGTGAATCCATGCTGACTGTTCCTGATCACTTTCCCCTCCTTTAAGTGGTTCAGGATTGATTCTTTGAGGACCTGTTCCATGATTTTTCCAGGGACTGAGGTGAGACTGACTGGCCTGTATTTGCCTGGATCTTCCTTCTTCCCTTTTTTAAAGATGGGCACTACATTAGCTTTTTTCCAGTCGTCCGGGACCTCCCCCGATCGCCATGATTTTTCAAAGATAATGGCCAATGGCTCTGCAATCTCATCGGCCAACTCCTTTAACACCCTCGGATGCAGCGCATCCGGCCCCATGGACTTGTGCTCGTCCAGCTTTTCTAAATAGTCCCGAACTACTTCTTTCTCCACAGAGAGCTGGTCACCTCCTCCCCATACCGTGCTGCAGAGTGCAGCTGTCTGGGAGCTGACCTTGTCTGTGAAGACAGAGGCAAAAAAAGCATTGAGGACACTAGCTTTCTCCACATCCTCTGTCACTAGGTTCCCTCCCTCATTCAGCAAGGGGCCCACACTTTCCTTGACTTTCTTCTTGTTGCTAACATACCTGAAGAAACCCTTCTTGTTACTCCTAACATCTCCGGCTAGCTGCAACTCCAAGTGTGATTTGGCCTTTCTAATTTCACTCCTGCATGCTTGAGCAATACTTTTATACTCCTCCCTGGTTATTTGTCCAATCTTCCACTTCTTGTAAGCTGTCTTTTTGTGTTTAAGACGAGCAAGGATTTCGCTGTTAAGCCAAGCTGGTCACCTGCCGTATTTACTTTTCTTCCTACACATCGGGATGGTTTGTTCCTGCAACCTCAATAAGGATTCTTTAAAATACAGCCAGCTTTCCTCGACTCCTTTCCCCGTCATGTTATTCTCCCAGGGGACCTTGCCCATCAGTTCCCTGAGGGAGTCGAAGTCTGCTTTTCTGAAGTCCAGGGTCTCTGTTCTACTGCTCTCCTTTCTTCCTTGTGTCAGGATCCTGAACTCGACCATCTCATGGTCACTGCCTCCCAGGTTCCCATCCACTATCGCATCCTCTACTATTTCTTCCCTGTTTGTGAGCAGCAGGTCAAGAAGAGCTTTTCCCCTAGTTGGTTCCTCCAGCACTTGCACCAGGAAATTGTCCCCTACACTTTCCAGAAACTTCCTGGATTGTCTGTGCACTGCTGTATTGCTCTCCCAGCAGATATCGGGGTGATTAAAGTCACCCATGAGAACCAGGGCCTGTGATCTAGCAACTTCTGTTTGTTGCTGGAAGAAAGCCTCATCCACCTCATCCCCCTGGTCTGGTGGTCTGTAGCAGACTCCCACCACGACAATACCCTTGTTGTTCATACTTTTAAATTTAATCCAGAGACTCTCAGGTTTTTCTGCAGTTTCATACTGGAGCTCTGAGCAGTCATACTGCTCTCTTACATACAACGCAACTCCCCCACCTTTTCTGCCCTGCCTATCCTTCAGAACAGTTTTCTGAATGGGTCACCCCTATTGTGCCCATGGTTAAATCAGACAAGATCATCCACATCTGCAGGGATTATAAAGTCAGGGTGAATCAGGTCTCCAAATTAGAGGATTTGCTGGCAGTATTAGGTGGGGATCAAAAATGTAGTAAGATGGACATGTCACAGGCATTGTGCCAGATGAGACTGGAGGAGGACTGTAAGAAATTTATCACTCTACATCCTCACAAGGGCTTATACCAGTACAATTGATTGCCATATGGAATATCATCAGCCCCTGGGATTTTCCAGAAGGCAATGGAAAAATTTGTTGTAAGGTATCCCATGTGTTGTAGTGAGGATTGATGACATACTCTTTATGGGCAGAAGTATTGTTAAACATCTCAACACTGGAGAAGGCTCTTAAAAGATTGGGGGAGTGGGACTTCGCTTTAAAAAGGTAGATTTTTGTTGTTTGTTCGTTTGTTTGTTCTGAGAACAAAAATAGCCCATACTGGTAAATAAAGTGCATTTCTTGTATATTAGGCAGTATCTTTGTAAAATATTGCTTTTTATTACATGCGTGTACAGTGCCCAGCATAATGGGACTGCCATCTGATTCCCCCTGCCCAATCTCCCCAATTTGGTTACTCAAGGAATCAGGCAGGAAGAGAAAATAGGGGGGAAGTTAGTGATTTTATTTTTGATACCTTTACTGAGGCACAGGAGATAGTTTTACTCTGGGGTCTGGGGATCATTGTTCTGTTTCCTTTTGATTTCCTTTTCTGTGTTATTCATAAAGCTTAAGGCCAGATGGGACTATTAGATTTTCTAGCCTGCCATCCTATATAGAACAGGCCAGAGAATTCCACCCAGTCACCCCTGTACTGAGCCCAAAAACCTGTGTTTGCCTAAAGCATCTTCCAGAAAGGCCTCCAGTCGGGATTAAGGCATCAAGAGAGGGAGAATCCATAACTTCTCCTGGTAGTTTATTCCAACCGTTAATAACTCTCTGTTAAAAATCTGTGTCTTATTTCTAATTAGAATTTGTCTGGCTTTAACTTCCAGCGATTGCTCAGTATTTTCTCCCTGTGAAGATATTTATGTTCTGTAGTCAAAGTCACCTCTCAATCTTCTTCTAACCAGGGCCGGCTCCAGGCACAAGCTGAGAAGGCTGGTGCTTGGGGTGGCAGATTCTAGGGGGCGGCTTCCGCCCACTCCTAGGGCGGCACTGACGCTTTTTTTTTTTCTGCTCTGGCCGCCCTGTAGGGGGCGGAGGAGGGCAGCGCCCTGCAGCAAATTGGGCAGGGCAGCCCGCGTCCTTCCCTTCCCGCCGACCGGAGCAGTGCGGAGCTCTCCCGGCAGGCGGCGCAGAGGTGGTGAGCGCCCCCTTCTCTCTCTCCCCCCTCGCTCCCTCCCCTTCCCCCCATTAGACCGGGCACCGCACTCTGCAGCACAGGGAGTCCCCTGGCTCTGGCCGCCCTGTAGGGTTTTTTGTCTTGTTTTTCCCCTGCTTTGCCGGCCGCGCCGTTCCCCCACCCCCGCTTTGCTGCTCCAGCCGTGCAGTTTTATTTGTTTTCCCCCACCTGCTTTGCTGCTCCGGCTGTGCTTCAGTTTTCCCCCTTCCCGTTTGCCATTCCAGCTGTGCCATTTTTTTGCTCCCCACCCCTGCTTTGCCACTCTGGCCGCTGTGGTTTTTTTTGTTTTTTTCCCCTGATTTGCCGCTCCGGCGGTCCTGCCCCCCTCCCTTTTTTTTTTTTGCTTGGGGCGGCAAAAAAGCCAGAGCCGGCCCTGCTTCTAACTAAGCATTAAGTCTCACACAGAAAAGCATTTTCTCCAGCCCTTGAATCATTTTTCTGGCTTTTCTCTGAACCTTCTCCAATTTTTAAACAGACTTTTTATAATGTGGACACCAGAACTGTACAAAGCATTCCAGTATCAATCTCACCAGTGCCATAAACAGAGGTGAAATTCTGTTCTATATAGACTTTTATACTGCACTTATCACTGTAATATCTGAGTGCCTTCCAGTTCTGGATTCAGCAATATGATTAACATCTGTCAGATGGTATTTGTTCTCTCATCCGTTTCCCAGAGTGAGAATAATGTGCAGAGGAATGTCTTGTTTTTGTTGGAATTTTAATTTTATTTATTACATAAATGTATCTGTTGCTATGTATTTATGTTAGAGAAGACAAGGTCAAAGAAATGTTCTTTGTACTTGCAGCAGAAAGTAGTTAGATGATCCTTAGTTCCTAGGGGAGTTCATTCTGCAGTCTTCGACCACCTCCAGAGAAAGTTCAGTCTTCATAAGAACATAAGAACAGCCCTACTGGGTCAGACCAAGGGTCTATTTAGCCCGGTATTCTGTCTTCCCACAGTGGCCAGTGCCAGGTACCCCAGGGGGAATGAACAGAATAGGTAATCATCAAGTGATCCATCCCCTGGGTACGTCTACACTACGGGACTATTCCGAATTTGCATAAACCGGTTTTGTAAAACAGATTTTATAAAATCGAGTGTGCGCGGCCACACTAAACACATTAAATCGGTGGTGTGCATCCACGGTCCGAGGCTAGCGTCGATTTCTGGAGCATTGCACTGTGGGTAGCTACTCCGTAGCTATCCCATAGTTCCCGCAGCCTCCCCCGCCTCCCCTCCCCCACCCCTTTGAATTTCCGGGTTGAGAAATTCATTGTCGCGGGTGGTTCTGGGTAAATGTCGTCAGTCACTCCTTCCGCTGGGAAAGCAACGGCAGACAAGCATTTCATGCCTTTTTTCCCTGGATTGCCCTGGAAGATGCCATAGCATGGCAATCATGGAGCCTGTTTAGCCTTTTGTGACTGTCACCGTATGTGTACTAGATGCCGCTCACAGAGGCGATTCAGCAGCGCTACACAGCAGCATGCTTTGTCTTATGCATGATAGAAGGGATGGTTATCAGCCATATTGCACCATCTACCATACCATAAATTGGTAATAAGATGATTGTGGCTACCATTACATTTGCAATGTTCAATTTGCTGATGTCATAAGTACCCCTGGCTGCTCTTAGCCAGGGGCGCAAAAGCCAAAATTGGGAATGACTCCCTGAGTCAATCCCTCCTTTTTGGTATCTAAAAATAGAATCAGTCCTGCCTAGAATATGGGCAAGTCCCCTAGAATATGGGCAAGTCCCCTAGTCCTGCCTAGAATATGGGCAAGTGTACTAGAGAACCACTGTATCATAGAACCAAAGAGCACAGCTGCTCTGTGTCAGATCCTGCAGAAATTATGAGCTGTATTCTATTCACAGGGGGTGCTCCTGCAACAACCCCACCTGTTGATTCCGTTCTTCCCTCAGCCTTCCTGGGCTACCGTAGCATTGTCCCCCCACTTGTGTGATGAAGTAATAAAGAATGCAGGAATAAGACACAGTGATTTGTTAGTGAGATATGAGTGGAAGGCAGCCTCCAGCTGCTATGATAGTCCAGACAGGACAGTAAGGAGTGTGTAGGAGAGGAGCCCAGCATCCCTCTGCTAGTTCAGGGGCACTTGAATCTTTTCTTTACACATGAAGGGTGGGGGCTGATGGAGCTCAGCCCCCTGTTTCTATGACGATGATGGTTATCAGCCATATTGCACCATCTACCATGAAAAATTAGGACCAGGCGCCCTTGATCGACCTAACAGATGCTGGTCATCATGGTTACCAGTCCTTTTGCACTGCCCCTTTTGCCAATAGGCTGATGATGAGGACGGGTACCAGTCGTATTGCACCATCAGCCACCCATGGCGGGGCGAAGCAAGGATGTTGGGGTTCAGTGCTGCAGCATCGGGTCTATCTGCAGCATTCAGTAAAGATAGGGTGACATGTTAAAGAGTCAAGAGAGGATTGTTTTCCCTTTCACTTCTGGGGTGGGTAGGGGGGTGCGTAAATTGCCGAGCTATGCCCTGACCCACCGCGGACACTGTGTTTGACCCTAGAAGCATTTGGAGCTCAGCCAAGAATGCAAATACTTTTCGGAGACTGCAGGAACTGTGGGATAGCTTGAGTCCTCCAGTCCATGAGCGTCCATTTGATTCTTGGGCTTTCCGTTACGTTTGTCACGCAGCAGTGCGCTGAGCCCCTGCTATGGCATCTGTCTGGAGATTTTTTAAAAATGATTTTGAATTTCGTCTTCTGTAACGGAGCGCTGATAGAACAGATTTGCCTGCCCTTACAGCAATCACAGCCGCATGGTCCATGCGGGAGCTCTTTCTTTATTTTGATTTTTAACTGCATCGCCACCCGTGCTGATTGGAGCTCCACGCTGGGCAAACAGGAAATATTCAAAAGTTCGCGGGGCTTTTCCTGTCTACCTGGCCACTGCATCCGAGTTCAGATTGCTGTCCAGAGCGGTCAGTGGTGCACTGTGAGATAGCTCCCGGAGGCCAATACCGTCGATCAGCGTCCACACTAACCCTAATCCGATATGGTAATACCGATACTAGCGTTACTCCTCTCGTTAGGGAGGAGTACAGAAACCGGTTTAAAGAGCCATTAAAAACGATATATGGTGCCTCCTAGTGTGGACGGTTGTGGCGTTAAATCGGTTTTACGCTCCTAAAACCGGTTTAAACGCCTAGTGTAGACCAGGCTCCTGTCGCTCATTCCCAGCTTCTGGCAAACAGAGGCTAGGGACACCATCCCTGCCCATCCTGGCTAATAGCCATTGATGGACCTATCCTCCATTAATTTAACTAATTCTTTTTTGAACCCTATTATGGTCTTGGCCTTCACAACATCCTCTGGCAAGGAGTTCCATGGGTTGACTGTGTGTTGTATGAACAAACACTTCCTTTTGTTTGTTTTAAACCTGCTGCCTATTAATTTCATTTGGTGAGCCCTAGCTCTTGTGTTATGAGAAGTAGTAAACAACACTTTGTTATCTACTTTCTCTGCACCAGTCATGATTTTATAGACCTCAATCATATCTCCCCTTAGCCATCTCTTTTCCAAGTGGAAAAGTCCCAGTCTTATTAATCTCTCCTCATATGGAAGCCTTTCCATACCCCTAATAATTTTTGTTGCCCTTTTCTCAACCTTTTCCAAGTCCAATATATCTTTTTTGAGATGGGGTGACCACATCTGCACACAGTATTCAAGATGTGGGCATACCATGGATTTATACAGAGGCAACATGATATTTTCTGTCCTATTATCTATCCCTTTCTTAATTATTCCTATCATTCTGTTCGCTTTTTTGACAGCCACTGCACATTGAATGGATGTTTTCAGAGAACTATCCACAATGACTCCAAGATCTCTTTCTTGAGTGGTAACAGCTAATTTAGACCCCATCATTTTATATGTATAGTTGGGATTATGTTTTCCAATGTGCATTACTTTCCATTTATCAACATTGAATTTCATCTGCCATTTTGTTGCCCAGTGACCCAATTTTGTGAGATCCTTTTGTAGCTCTTCACAGTCTGCCTGGGCCTTAGCTATCTTTAATAATTTTGTATTATCTGCAAATGTTGCTACCTCACTGTTTGCCCCTTTTTCCAGATCATTTATGAATATATTGAATAGGACTGGTCCCAGTACAGACCCCTGGGGGACACCACTATTTACCTCTTTCCATTCTGAAAACTGATAATTTATACCTACCTTTTATTTCCTATCTTTTAACCAGTTACCAATCCATGAGAGAACCTTCCCTCTTACCCTGTGACAGCTTACTTTGCATAAGAGCCTTTGGTGAGGGACCTTGTCTAAGGGTTTCTGAAAATCTAAGTACACTATATTCACTGGATCCCTCTTGTCCACATGCTTGTTGATCCCCTCAAAGAATTCTGGTAGATTGGTGAGGCATGATTTCCCTTTACAAAAACCATGTTGACTCTTTCTCAACAAATTATGTTCATCTGTGTGTCTGACAATATTATTCTTTATTATAGTTTCAACCAGTTTGCCCGGTACTGAAGTCAGGCTTACAGGCCTGCAATTGCCAGGATCACTTCTGCCAGAGGGATATTACATTTAATTATATTATGGTCACTATTACCAAGTAATCCAGCTTTATTCACCTCTTGGACCAGATCCTGTGCTCCACTTAAGACTAAATCAAGAATTGCCTCTCCTCTGGTTGGTTCCAGGACCAGCTGCTCCAAGAAGCAGTCATTTAAGGTATCAAGAAACTTTATCTCTGCATCTTGTCCTGAGGTGACATATACCCAGTCAATATGGGGATAACTGAAATCCACCATTATTATTACTGAGTTTTTTATTTTAAAAGCCTCTCTAATTTCCCTGAGCATTTCACAGTCACTATCACCATCCTGGTCAGTTGATTGGTACTGTATCTCTACTGCTATATTCTTATAATCATAACATGGAATTACTATCCATAGAGATTCTATGGTACAGTTTGATTCATTTACGATTTTTACTTCATTTGATCCTATGCTTTCTTTCACATATAATACCACTGCCTCACCAGCACGACCTGTTCCGTCCTTCCAATATGTTTTGTACCCTGGTATTACTGTCCCATTGATTATCCTCATTCCACCAAGTTTCTGTGATGCCTGTTATATCAATATCTTCCTTTAATACGAGTCACTCTAGTTCACCCATTTTATTATTTAGACTTCTAGCATTGGTGTATATGCACTTTAAAAACTTGTCTCCTTTTAGCTGTCTGCCATTACATGATGTAATTGAATGGGACACTTTTTTTTGGACTGTTTCTGATCAGACCCTGCCTGTATTTTATCATTTTCCATCCTCTGATCCTCACTAGGACATTGAGATTCTCCATTAATAGATCCTCCCCTAAGGGATGTCCGAATCATGTGCTCCTCCGCACCTGTCGGCTTTCCCCCAGCCCTTAGTTTAAAAACTGTTCTGTGGCCTTTTTAATGTTAAGTGCCAGCAATCTGGTTCCATTTTGGTTTAGGTGGATGTAGGAACTTTACACTTCTTAAGCACTAAGGGGGTAGGAAGACCGCCCCCGCATTTAGAGCGGCGGAAGTGGTTCCCCCCCTCAACATCCGATCAGGAGACACACTGATTAAGCGCCGACCAGGTGTTTACCACTGGAACACGCAGTGCATAAAGCACCAATCAGGAGAAGGGGCGAGAAGTTGGACTGAGTTAGTACATGCGCATAATAGGATGATTTATGTAACCATTTACAATAAAAGGACGTGAAAAACTCCCACGGGGGCGCTCCACTGGAACAGACTGACGGACTTGGCTTTATTTATTGCAACATCTGGTGACCCCGACGTGATTCCCCCTGCTCACCGGCTGGAATAGCCCTCAGTGCACCGAATCTCGCTGGAAAAGTTTCATTCCGTGAGTATGGGGGGGAGCTGTCAGCTCAGCAGAAAGTTCATGCGAAAGAGCTGCAGGCTATCATAAAACAGGCTGGCAGGCCAGTCTCCCTGGGTCAGTTAGAACAGCTACTTGCTGAAATCAATCGCCAATGTCCTTGGTACCCGGATCACGGGTCACTGTTGGTAGATGATTGGATAAAGATAGGGGCGACACCGCACGCGGAGCCTCGAGTCGCGGTGCAGTGGCTCCTGCTTTGGCAGCGATGTAAGGAGGCTCTGGAGACAATCGGGGTTGGAGCGTCCTCCAGGGCTATCCTTCTCGCTCCCGCGCCTTCGGCCCCTCCCCCTTACCCTCGGATCTTGCCCCCCAAGCCGCCTGAGGCGGCACCCGAATGCCATGATGCATGTCCGGGTGCGGATGGCTCTTCACGGCCGATTTTTCGGCTGTCCCCTTTTCAGGCAATGATACAGAGGGAAAGGGAGAAGGGAGAACTGAATGGCGAGGAGATAGGGGAGTTATTGGCTGCGTTCCCAGTGACACATCGTCCTGGCAACACAGAGGGAGAGGCTGAAGTGGAGATCACAGCCCTCCCCTATTCCGTTCTCCGAGAGGTGAGATGGGCGGTTACTGAGTCGGGATTGAAATCCACCTTCACCCGAGGCATGTTAGAAGGGATTGCAAATGGATATAGCATGCTCCCCCAAGATTGGAAGGATCTTTGTAGGATGCTTTTAAGCCCCGCGTAGTATGTTATTTGGGATAGTGAATTTCAACAGGAAGCATTACAACAGGGGCGGGCATCGGGGGGGGCCTATACTCCCGAGCAGCTGTATGGAGCAGGACAGTTTGCCAGCATACGGGAGCAGGCTGCGAATATCCCTCTCGTAACGCTCCAAGTTGTGGGGCGTTGTGTTTTAAGAGCCCTGTTTAAAGTACCGGTGACGGGGAAACTCTCCCGGTCCTTTACCGTCACCCGCCAGAGCCCTCAAGAGTCGTATGTGGAATTTATTAATAGATTACAGGAGGCTATTCAGAGGCAGGTAGATAATCCTGAAGCCCAGTGGGAATTAATGAGGAAACTCGCTTATGAGAATGCTAATGCGGACTGCCGCAAGGTGTTACAGTCCATTGTGACCAAACCGGAGTACACTCTGGCAGAAATGCTAAAAGCGTGCACAGATGTGGGCACTCAAGTGCATCAGATGAATTTGCTGGCAGCAGCCATGCAGAAGGGGTCCAAACCCCAGGGAAAATGTTTTAATTGTGGGAAACCAGGCCATTTTAAGAGGGAGTGTCGGGCCCCTGGGGGGTGGGGGGCCAATACCGGGACGCGACAGCAGTCCAATAAGCCAAGATCTATTTGTCCCCGATGTAAGAAGGGTTACCACTGGGCAAATCAATGCCATAGCAATCCCCCGCTCAATGCCCAACCTCCGGGAAACTGGGCAACGGGCGATCCCCCAGCCCCGGCCCAAAGGTGGGAGGAGGCACCGCCTATGATACCCCGGCGGCCATCCTAGGAAGTGCGGGAATTGATTTGTTGTTGCAGGAAGATAGGGAGCTCACTTTCCCCGGGGAGGTGGTGGCGATTCTTACCCAACTTTCTGGACCCCTGCCCCCGGGCACGATGGGGCTAATCCTCCCTCGTTCCCATGCCGGAAAATATGGCATTCATATAGTTCCCGGGGTAATAGATAGTGACTATAAGGGAAGTATTTATGTCCAAATCTGGGCTCATATGCCAAAACAGCTGCATCGAGGGGATTCATGGGCCCAGATGGTGATCCTTCCCTTCTGTTTGCCCGCAGGGGGAACAAATGTGACCCGGGACGCTGGGGGTTTCGGGTCCACCTTAGCGAAGGCCCATCCTCAGGTGGGGGCGATCACTCAAGCAATAGGACGAGCAAAATTTAAGCGTACCTATTACTGCAACGGTATCCCCCTTGAAGGGCTGGTGGATACTGGTGCTGACGTTACAGTCATCTCCGCTCGGCAGTGGCCGTCCACCTGGGACAAATCTGAAGTGCCAGCCATTTGGGGAGTGGGCGGATTGCAGGCTGCTCAACAAAGCACCCGATGGATTGCTATAACTCCGCGAGAAGGGGGAAAGGAGATTCTCCTTAAACCCTATATCATGGATATTGCTGTATCCCTATGGGGAAGAGACTTGTTAAGCAAATTTGGATCACATCTTACCATTCATGACTGAGTTTACTGCCCTTCCCTTTTTGGCTAACACATTTTGTTAGTGCCTGGCCGAGTTCTGCCGCTCTCATAGCTGCTTTTTTTGGCTGTCCGCCAAGCCCCCCTTTTTCTTGGCTGTCCGCCAAGTTTTAGCTGTGCGCGGTGTCCTTGACTGTGGCCAGTGTTTTATCTTTAGCCTTTTTTAGTTAATTCATTCTGTTCTTTTTGGATTCCATTGATAGTCATGTATTTTTTCATCAAAATGCTAAATCCTTGGCGAAGCATATTATGATCCCCCTGATTCAGGCCCAACGTATTGTTCAAACCTGTAATCATTGTGCAAGTCTTTATCATTATCCCAAACTGGGTGTTAATCCCCACGATCTTTAATCCAACCAAATTTGGCAAATGGATGTCACGCTTTATCCCCCTTCTTTTCCTTGGAAATATTTACATGTTATTATTGATACCTACTCTCATTATGTTTGGGCCACACCCCAACGGGGCGAACAAGCCAAACATGTAATTAATCATGTTCTTGCTGCGGTGGCCGTTATGGGCCGCCCCCGACAGATAAAAACCGATAATGGCCCCGCCTACATTTCTCACAGATTTGCGGATTTTTGCACGCAGTGGCAAATTAACCACGTTTTTGGTATTCCGTATAACTCCACAGGTCAAGCCATTGTGGAACGAGCCAATCGTACACTTAAAGAGTACTTAAAAAAGCAAGACAAAAAAGTGGGGGATGATGGGCCATCCCTGGGTGCCAAGCAAAACCAATTAGCGATAGTATTGTTTACCCTAAATACTTTAAATATTTTTCAAAATTTTACAGCCACTGAATGATATTTTAAGACGGAAATCCCGCTTCCACGCCCATCTGTCAAATATAGGCAGAGCCCGGACCCTAATTGGTATGGCCCCGTTCCATTGATAATTTGGGGACGGGGGCACGCCGCTGTGCTTACTCCCACAGGTTTGTTGTGGGTCCCTGCCAAAAACGTGCAACCGTGGCACGATGACGTGGCATCGAGGCCTCAAGAACCCGATACCCAACTTCAATCTGAACCTAACCGAGACCTTTCCAGCGTGCCGAGCCATAAAGACGGCACCGAAGGTTACCTGGGGGCAGGTGAAGCGACTGGCGCAGCAGGCTCAGCAAACGCTGGAGAATAACAAGGCCGAGCCTACCCCCAAAAATTTTACTGCTGCTATCTTTGCCTGTTTGACCGCTAATTCTTTTACCATATTGTTGTGTTGTTTTTGTGTGTTACCGGCTAGGGCCAAACCCGAATTGCATAGCCGCATGCGTTATAATATATGGGCTTGATTTGCAATCCTTGCCAATCAATCCTCCTTTTGTTTACAGCAGGCCCCTGAGATGCATGGCCTGCCTGGTCCCAGTATGTAAGGCGCCAGGCAGTGCTGCACATGCAACGGGATGTCTAATTTTATAAATGCCATCGAGATTCAATATTCTTCTATGAGCCTATGGGGCCAGGCCATTTATGTGAAACCCGCAAGTGCCTTGTCCCTCTTTACCCCACGGGTAGCCAATCACGCCAATTTGACCTGTGTACGGATGGTTAATTGCACACGTCACAGGCCCCCAAAAGGATGTTTGCGGGTGGGTACCCCGGAATGGAATTGTACACACTTTCATAATGTGTCCAGCAATTACGGGCACATCTTGTTACCGGAGGGTTGGTTTTTTACGTGTGGTCAGAGGACCTTTAATTATATTCCGGCCAACATCTCAGAAGTTCAATGTTGCCTAAGCAGGCTCACATTGATACTCCCCACAAGGTCAATGTTGACTGGCTCCCAATCTAATGAGGCCCGCACCCGACGCCGGCGAAACTCTACCCCCATGAGGTCAGAATGTAATGCCAATGTCGGCCTTTTCAGTCGGGCTGAGTACATCTCTCTGGCTGTTTCCTTGGTGGGTCTCCCTGCGTTGGGAGTGGCCAATCACCAACAGCTTAGTCGATTGGCATGTGCCTTAGCGAAAAATATTAATTATACGTCTGCCGCCTTGGCCTTGCTGAATTAAGAACAGGAGGAGCTTCGCAATGCCATATTAGATAATTGAGCGGTAATTGATTACCTGCTATTGCTCAGCCATGTGGGTTGTGAGGAGGTATATGGCATGTGTTGTTTTAATCTAACAGACAATTCTAAACGGATTCAAGCACACATAGATAACCTCCAAGAATTGGCACAACACATTCAGCAGGACAGGAACCCATCATGGTGGGATGACCTTTGGGCGTGGCTGCCATCCATGGGATGGGTCCGAACTGTTTTGCAATATGCTTTGATTGTTATCGCCTGCTTGATTGGTTTTTTTTGCTTTGCTCAGTGTATTCCTAATATAATTAGGATGTGTTTTACACCCTGTCGGCGCAAACCCCTCCCTACACCCCAAGCCGTCATGTATGCATATAAAATCATGAAACATGCGGACCAGGCACGGGTCGAACAAAACAGAAAAGGAGGGGATGCAGGAACTTTACACTTCTTAAGCACTAAGGGGGTAGGAAGACCGCCCCCGAATTTAGAGCGGCGGAAGTGGTTCCCCCCCTCAACATCCGATCAGGAGACACACTGATTAAGCGCCGACCAGGTGTTTACCACTGGAACACGCAGTGCATAAAGCACCAATCAGGAGAAGGGGCGAGAATTTGGACTGAGTTAGTACATGCGCATAATAGGATGATTTATGTAACCATTTACAATAAAAGGACGTGGAAAACTCCCATGGGGGCGCTCCACTGGAACAGACTGACGGACTTGGCTTTATTTATTGCAACAGGTGGAGCCCATCCTTCCTCTATAGGCTCCCCCTTTCCCAAGTTCCTAATAAATCTAACCCCCTCCTCCGTCGTCTCATCCACACATTGAGACTCTGCCAGTGGCGAAGCCAGGTTTTAGCAGCAGGGGGAGCGAACACATAAAAAAAGGCATCACTGTCTTGAATGGCCCCAAAGATTGCATTTTTCAATCAAGTTAGCACAGTTAAGCTAGTTTTTAACACAATAGAAAAGCTCTATGTATTTATTTTAAAAATATGTATTTATTTTAAAATGTGTCCAGAAGGCTTTTGATAGGTGTTAAAAGCTGGCCTGCAGAATGATTAGCCCCTCCCTTGTCTCTGTTCTGAAGAGCAAAGAGTGTTCAGGGTAGGGAAAAAAGTCATTATGTCTCCCTGAACCTGTGAGGGAGGAAAAATTAAAAGCACTTTCAACTGTGGGTACAGGGAGAACTGAAGACAGCAGGTGGGGATAAAGGGTAACCTTTGGTTAGAATAAAACCAAGCGAAGAGATTTTTGGTGTACATACTTTTTAAAAAAAAACCTCACACACTTTACTTTAAGCCTGTTCCAATGTACTTGCCGAAGGAAAGAAGAGAAATCTCACACACTGCCTCTAGAGGTTTCTCCTCAGGAAATCCTCATGTCTCATACTTCTTGAGTTTTGCTGGTGCTGCTGATGCAGTTGTGAGTTGTCCATCACGTGACATTTACAGGCATTTTTCCATGTCTGACAGCAACAGGGAGCCACAAAGATTCCAGAGAAGTAAGCCTCTGTGTGAGATTTCTCCTTTTCCCTGTTGGCTGCATAGCGTTTCTCAGTTCAGCTAATTATATCAATGCTCGGATACAAACTCACCAAAATAGCTGGAGCCCTGCAGAGAAATCACTGGCTTCTTTAAATAATCCAAGCAGGGGAAGAAGAGGATAAAAAAAGCACTGTTGTGCCCCCTCCCACTGATAATGGTCACTGCAAGACAGTGGGACAATGTTGCTCTATCCAACTAATGTTGCTAATTAGGGTATGGCTTCCAGAGACTTCAATGGGATGAGAGGCTACCCAGAGAGGTTAATTCCATAAAGGAGCTGCAGTAACTCAAGCCAATTGTTAGCATAAGAAAGATTCTATTTATTGCCCAAAGGGTAGAGCAGTTTTTACTATAATTATCAGACAAAGATGCAGGACTTAAGATTTTACATAATAAAAAGGTACGCTCCCAAAAGGAGCCCTGCTCACATAATCAATGGATTAAGTATTGTTTATTCTGCTGTAAGTAAACAATGAAGTACTCACAGCTCTGAGGCTTTGCATAAACAAGCAGCACTCAGGAAGACAACGTCCTGTGTCTTTTTCTTTGATTTTGAACAGCTAACCCTCT
Source organism: Mauremys reevesii (assembly GCF_016161935.1). Lineage (NCBI taxonomy): Eukaryota > Metazoa > Chordata > Testudines > Geoemydidae > Mauremys > Mauremys reevesii. The sequence goes on from NW_024100832.1 coordinate 612,430, forward strand.
GATTTAAAGTTGTTCATTTGACAATACTGGGAAGGGTAAAGGCCAACCCTATAAATTACAGTGTCTCATATGCTGACCCAGAGGCTACACAGCCTGCTCTCCATGGCTTATAGCTAAGGAAACTTCAGTCCTTCCCAGGAAGCACAACTGCACTAGTGTGAGGAGGAGTATAAATGGGACCAGCATGAGTATACCTGGAACCAGCTAGAGCGAATGGCCCAGGATAGAAGACTATGGAGATCTGTGGTTGGCGGCCCATACCCCGGTTGGGGTGACGGGCATGAATGAATGAATGAATGAATGAGTCATTACTGACAGGCTACAGGCAGAGCCTATCTCCACATAAGGAGCGAGCCGGGCTGGGGACAGGGGAGGGATGCAGAGCTGAGAGCCGGCCAACAGCCACACGCAAAACCCGGCTCCGGACTCCGAGTCCGGAGCCCAGTGCTGGCTGCGTGGAAAGGTGCCACTTTTAGTGAATGTGCTATGGGGGAGCAGCCGCTCCCCCTGCACCCCTCCTAGCTATGATATTGGACTCTGCAATATAAATGTGGTGGTGTATTTGGACAATGTAGTGATGTATAGCAAGGATGGGACTTCCATCTGGGTAAAGTAGTTCTCCAATCACTCAGAGAAGCCTGATTAATGGCAAACCCTGTTAAATGCACAATGGGAAAGGAAGAAGCCCATTACCTGGGGCACATAGTCAGTGGAGGATAAGTTCACCCCTTGGTGGAGAGAGTACATGCCTTATAGGCAAGTGTTTGTTTACCCCTTCACATAACACAAGAACCAGGGGTCATCCCAATGAAATTAACAGGCAGCAGGTTTAAAACAAAAAAAAAAGGGAGTATATCTTCACACAACACAGTGTCAACCTGTGGAACTTGTTGCAAGGGGATGCTGTGACAGTCAAAAGTATAACTGAGTTTTAAAAAGAATTTGATCAGTTCATGGAGGATGTGTCCATCAGTGGCTATTAGCCAAATGGTCAGGAAAGCAACACCATGCTCTGGATGTCATAAGAACATAAGAATGGCCAGACTGGGTCAGACCAAGGGTCCATCTAGCCCAGTATCCTGTCTGCCGACAGTGGCCAATGCCAGGTGCACCAGAGGGAGTGAACCTAACAGGTAATGATCAAGTGATCTCTCTCCTGCCATCCATCTCCACCCTCAGACAAACAGAGGCTAGGGACACCATTCTCACCCATCATGGCTAATAGCCATTTATGGACTTAACCACCATGAATTTATCCAGTTCTCTTTTAAACGCTGTTATAGTCCTAGCCTTCACAACCTCCTCAGGCAAGGAGTTCCACAGGTTGACTGTGCACTGCATGAAGAAGAACTTCCTTTGATTTGTTTTAAACCTGCTGCCCATTAATTTCATTTGGTGACCCCTAGTTCTTTTATTATGGGAAAAAGTAAATAATGTTTCCTTATTCACTTTCTCCACATCAACTCATGATTTTATATACCTCTATCATATCCCCCCTTAGTCTCTAAACCTCTGACTGCCAGAAGCTGGGACTGAACAATAGGGGATGGATCACTCATTAATTGCCCTGTTCTGTTCACCCCCAGCATCTAGCACAGGCCCCTGAAGACAAGATGCTGGGCTAAATTAACAATGGGTCTGATCTAGCTATTCTTATGTTCTTAATCCAGATTGTTCTGTATGGTTTTGTCTACACAAATATTTATTTTGTGGCAAGCTGGCGTGTGAATCTATGCTGCACTAGTCTGCCATGCACAAACCAGGTGTATGGACCCTGCTGCCATACACTGACAGGAAGGCCAAATCACAGTTGGAGTTGCAGCTAGCAAGGGATGTTAAGAGTAACAAGAAGTGTTTCTTCAGGTATGTTAGCAACAAGAGGAAGGTCAAGGAAAGTGTGGGCCCCTTACTGAATGAGGGAGGCAACCTAGTGACAGAGGATGTGGAGAAAGCTAGTGTACTCAATGCTTTTTTTGCCTCTGTCTTCACAAGGAAAGTCAGTTCCCAAACTGTTGCCCTGGGCAGCACAGTATAGGGAGGAGGTGACCAGCCCTCTGTGGAGAAAGAAGTGGTTCAGCTCTATTTAGAAAAACTGGACGAGCACAAGTCCGTGGGGCCGGATGCGCTGCATCTGAGGATGCTAAAGGAGTTGGCGAATGTGATTGCAGAGCCATTGGCCATAATCTTTGAAAACTCATAGCGATCGGGCAAGATCCCGGACGACTGGAAAAAGGCTAATGTAGTGTCCATCTTTAAAAAAGGAAAGGAGGAGGATCCAGGGAACTACAGGCCAGTCAGCTTCCGCTCAGTCCCTGGAAAAATCATGGAGCAGGTCCTCAAGGGATCATTTCTGAAGCACTTAGAGGAGAGGAAAGTGATCAGGAACAGTCAGCATGGATTCACCAAGGGCAAGTTATGCCTGACTAACTTAATTGCCTTCTATGAGGAGATAACTGGCTCTGCTGATGAGGGGAAAGCAGTGGACGTATTATTCCTTGACTTTAGCAAAGCTTTTGATACGGTCTCCCACAGTATTCTTGCCAGCAAGTTAAAGAAGTATGGGCTGGATGATTGGACTATAAGGTGGATAGAAAGCTGTCTGGATCATCGGGCTCAATGGGTAGTGATCAACGGCTCCATGTCTAGTTGGCAGTCGGTTTCAAGCGGAGTGCCCCAAGGGTCGGTCCTGGGATTGGGTTTGTTCAATATCTTCATTAACGATCTGGATGATGGCGTGGACTGCGCCCTCAGCAAGTTTGCAGATAACACTAAACTGGGAAGAATGGTAGATACGCTGGAGGGTAGGGATAGGATACAGAGGGACCTAGACAAATTAGAGGATTGGACCAAAAGAAACCTGATGAGGTTCAACAAGGACAAGTGCAGAGTCCTGCATTTAGGACGAAAGAATCCCATGCACTGCTACAGACTAGGGACCGAATGGCTAGGAAGCAGTTCTGCAGAAAAGGACCTAGGGGTTACAGTGGATGAGAAGCTGGATATGAGTTGACAGTGTGCCCTTGTTGCCAAGAAGGCTAACGGCATTTTGGGCTGTATAAGTAGGAGCATTGACAGCAGATCGAGGGATGTGATCATTCCCCTCTATTTGGCACTGGTGAGGCCTCATCTGGAGTACTGTGTCCAGTTTTGGGCCCCACACTACAGGAAGGATGTGGAAAAATTGGAAAGAGTCCAGTGGAGGGCAACAAAAATGATTAGGGGGCTGGAGCACATGACTTATGAGGAGAGGCTGAGGGAACTGGGATTGTTTAGCCTGCAGAAGAGAAGAATGAGGGGGGATTCAATAGCTGCTTTCAACTACCTGAAAGGGGGTTCCAAAGAGGATGGATCTAGACTGTTCTCAGTGGTAGCAGTAGCAGATGACAGAACAAGCAGTAATGGTCTCAAGTTGCAGAGGGGGAGGTTTAGGCTGGATATTAGGAAAAACTTTTCACTAGGAGGGTGGTGAAGCACTGGAATGAGTTACCTAGGGAGGTGGTGGAATCTCCTTCCTGAGAGGTTTTTAAGGTCAGGCTTGACAAAGCCCTGGCTGGGATGATTTAGTTGGGCTTGGTCCTGCTTTGAGCAGGGGGTTGGACTAGATGACTGAGGTCCCTTCCAACCCTGAGATTCTATGATTCTATGAGTATTTTCATTACTGACTCGGACAATGGAAGGGAGAGTATGCTTATAAAATTGCCAGATGGCATCTGTGGCATTATGCACAGCTCAAAGTCAGAGGGCCAGGGGCATCCTTATACCTGGTAATAAATTTCAGCTGGCTTAGTCAGTTCAAGGATTGACTAAGCCAGGGGAGGGATAGCTCAGTGGTTTGAGCATTGGCCTGCTAAACCCAGGGTTGTGAGCTCAGTCCTTGAGGAGGCCACATGGGGATCTGGGGCAAAAATTGGTCCTGCTAGTTAAGGCAGGGGGCTGGACTCAATGACCTTTCAAGGTCCCTTTCAGTTCTAGGAGATTGATATATCTCCAATTATTACCTTCAGGTGCACCCCAGTTCTTTACTGTCACAAAATGTATCTGATAAGGGTCAATCAAGGTATCAATGAAAAGCTCAGAGGGGGAGCCATGTTAGTCTGGTTCTGTAGAAGCAGCAAAGAATCCTGTGGCACCTTATAGACTAACAGATGTTTTGCAGCATGAGCTTTCGTGGGTGAATACCCACTTCTTCGGATGCTCCCACTGCTTGCATCCGAAGAAGTGGGTATTCACCCACGAAAGCTCATGCTGCAAAACATCTGTTAGTCTATAAGGTGCCACAGGATTCTTTGCTGCTTCCAATGAAAAGCTCATAACTCACTGGTTATTAATATAATTGCATTTATGTAGCTACAAATCACAGATGCAAAGGCTGTGAACATAAACTGAAATTATAATTTTTAAAAATGAGTTTGCCAGCCAAGCAGAAGTTACACCACCCTAAGCAAAGAAATGTGGTTTCTTCACTTGGGACTTACTTCCAAAGTACTTTGAAAAACAATGAGAATATATTTTCATTCCATGTAAACAGACCCATCAAGCTAACAAGGAGTGGATGCAAACCTCACACTATTACAGTGCGGGAGGAGATGAACATTTGCATTTCTAATGTTCATTCAGTTGCACTGGAGGGGGCAGTGGGAGACGAAGCATCAGGACACTTAATTCAAGACAGACTCCATGATGCCCATGTGTAAGAGAATATGCTCCTGTGTTCACATCCTACACACTATTTTAATAATGTTTGTACAGGTTATGTCTTGTGATTTATCATTTAAAAACTCGTGATTTTCTGACCAGTAATATCATGGCAAAATGCAGGTAGCAGCTAAATTCCCTCTAAGCTACCCACCCCAGCCCAGACCTGCTGCAGACATGGAGGGGTGTCCCTCCCCAGCTCAGCCCAGCTCCACCAGAGCTACTGTGGAGAGGCGCCTCTCATCTGGCCCCAAGCTGCTACGGTGACAGTGGGCTGGGTATCACACATCACCTCCATATTGATGCACATAACAAAATTAATTCCACACATGGACATAAAAAATTAGATTGAACACTGCATTATATATGAAGTTATAACATAAGCTGAAATCATGACTACAAGTATGTTTTCCAGATAAGTCTGAGGAGTGGCTAAATCAATTCCTAAGAGATAAAGGACAAACTGATGTTTCAGCCAGGGATAAACAAGGCTGATGGACCATTACCTGCTAAGTGGCCATTTTTTGGCAGGAAAGGAGGCAGGGGCAAAAATCTACATCTTAGCAAAGAAAAAACATGGAGTTTCCCTCCACACAGACTGCCTGTCACCTTGTTCCCAGCTGGAAAAGCTTCTCATAGGGAGTCGGGGCAAAGGACTATAAAAAGAAGGGGTAGACACCCCTCTGTCTCTCCCTATCCATGGCATTCACTGCACCTGAAGAGAGAAAGGAAGCAGACTCTGAGCGAGGGGTCCTGACCTAAAGAGTTTGGTCAGTAACACTGCTGGAAGTAAGTGGTTAGAAAAATTTGCTTTGAATATAATGTACTTTGTTAAGTTAGGCATCGGTACACATTTTATATGTATTTGTCTTGTTACCCTTTCCTACTTTTACGCCTAATTATTTGTGTTCACTTGAAATCTCTTTGAAGTTAATAAAGTTGTTTTACTCTTTTAGCTAATCCAGTGTTCAACTTGAAATGTCTGGGTAACAATTTAAAATAATAAACTAGCATATTATTTTTTAAGGGAATAATGGACATAACATTCTCAGCTGTCATCCCCTAGCGCCCCTCCTGTACTTACACTACATTGATGACATCTTCATCATATGGACCTACGGGAAGGAGGCCTTTCAAGAATTCCACCTGGATTTCAACAATTTCCACCTCACCATCAACCTTAGCCTGGACCAGTCCACACAAGAGATCCATTTCTTGGACACTACAGTGCAAATAAGTGATGGTCACAAACAACACCCTATACCGGAAACCTACTATCCGCTATACTGACCTACATGCCTCTAGCTTCCATCCAGGACACATCACATGATCCATTGTCTACAGCTGAGCCTTAAGATACAACCACCTTTTCTCCAATCCCTCAGACAGAGACAAACACCTACAGGATCTCTATCAATCATTCTTAAAACTACAATACCCATCTGGGGAAGTGAGGAAACAGATTGACAGAGCGAGACAGGTACCCAAACTCACCTACTACAGGACAGGCCCAACAAGGAAAATAACAGAACACCACTGGCCATCACCTACAGCCTCCAGCTAAAACCTCTCTAGCGATCTACAACCTATCCTGAAGGACGATCCCTCGCTCCACAGACCCTGGGAGAAAGGCCAGTCCTCGCTTACAGACAGCCCCAGAAGCAAATACTCACCAGCAAGTACACACCAGACCACAGAAACACCAACCCAGGAACCAATCCCTGCAACAAACCCCATTGCCAACTCTGTTCCCATATCTACTCTAGTGACACCATGGTAGGACCCAACCACATCAGCCACACCATCAGGGGCTCATTCACCTGCACATCTGCCAATGTGATATATGCCATCATGTGCCAGCAATGCCCCTCTGCCATGTACATTGGCCAAACTGGGAAGTCTCCACGCAAAAGAATAAGTGGGGCTAGGAGCATTACCTGGGATGAGGGAGTCATTGCGGCAGTCGTACAGCATCCCCAGCTGGAAAGGGCGGCCCAGAGCTGGCATCTCAATCATATCTTCTGGCACAGCCATGGTTTAATGTCCAAATGCTTTCCTCTGTGTCTCACCTGCAGGAAATAATAGGAGATAAACTGAAGCCCATCAGGGAGCAGATTCAAACACAGCTCTTTGGTTTCAGATATCAAACCTTTCCTGACCAGGTGCTTTGGCACATCACATTAACACACACATTTGTGAGGATGACATTGTATCATTTCAGTGACACACTCAAGTGCATCATACAGGAGCCCAGAAGAGCATGAAAAAGGGGTTTTGGACAGGCTCCTTTTTCTCTATTTAAGCCCATCTTTCTCTTATTATTATTTGCATTGTGTAATGTAGGGGCCACTTATGGACCAGGACCCCATTGTGTTAAGTGTTATACAATCACAAAATGAAATGACAGTCCCTGCCCCATGGTGCTGACAATATAAGTATAGGACAAGAGACACCAGATAGAGAGACAGGAGAACACAAGGAAACACTGGGACGATTCTGGTCAGCAAGATGGCAGTGGTCTCAGCACACCAGCTGCTGCACCATTGTCATGTTTTTTGTGGGTCTCACCATCAGCTACTGCTCACCTTCTGCTGTAGATCTCTCCTGCCATTCCTTATTGCACCAGTTTTGTTCCTTTTGTTTCCCAAGCTGAGCTAGAATGTGATCATCAAAGATGGATGCCTAATTCTCATGGCCCTACCAAATTCATGGTTCATTTTTGTAAATTTCATGGTCATGTTTCAGTTTCAGATATTTAAATATTAAATTTCATGGTGTTGTAACAAAGCATGAACATGTATTTGAAAATGGCAAAATATAAACATATAAAGCCCATGACACACATCCCAAAGTGATGACCCCTTCACAATACCATGCCACCCTCACTTATACGTTGCTGCTGCTGCTGCTGCTTTCAGAGCTGGGCGCTCGGCCAGAAGCCACCACTCTCTGGCCACCCAGCTCTGAAGGCAGCAGAGAAATCAGAGTGGCAATACTGTGATCCCTCTACAATAGCCTTGTGTGACGAACTGGGACTGTTCTTACTCTGGTCTGTGAATGCTGAGTGGGGGGTGTTGGCCTGGTAGGACGATCTGCACTGAGGGATGGGAGACTGGCTGGAGGGAGAATACCTGAGCATGTAACGTGAGAACCCAGGAAGGGGTTAGAGGCCAGGTGACACCTCTGCCCGGGAAGCTGAACAAAGGCTGGAGAGTGAGAGGGTTTCAGGAGCTGGCTGGGGAATGGAGGGAAGCACAGACAGGGCTCTGACCCCCCAAGGGGGCTGTGATGCTCCTGGGACCCCCAGATGGATCTAACCGGGGAGGATCCTGTTGTCTCTGCCTGCAAAACCTGTGTTGGACTGTGTTCCTGTCGTCTAAATAAACCTTCTGTTTTACCGGCTGGCTGAGAGTCACGGTGAATCACAGGAAGCCGGGGGTGCAGGGCCTTGTGTCCCCCCACACTCCGTGACACCTTGCGACCTCCTTTTTGGGTCAGGGCCCCTAGTTTGCAAAATGCTGCTTAGTATAGGGTAAAAGTACACAAAAAGACAAGATTTCACAGGGGAGGCCAGATTTCATGGTCAGTGAAGCATTTTTCATGGCCATGAATTTGGTAGGGCCCTACTAATGCTGGAGCTGGGATCCTGGCATGGAAATTCACATTTCTGTTAGTGCAAAATGTAGAAGCAAGAATCATATATGTCTGTTTAGCACCTAGCATAATGGGGCCCTGACCTGGTTGGCCTCTAGGCGCTACCACAATGTACATGACAGAGCACCTAATTCCCTACAGTGAGTCTTGCACTTCCAGGTACCTGCTGGCTGACTATTTTCTCTCCCTACCTGGGAAAACCGGCAACTCCCAGTCTAATTGTTCACCTCAGTGGCTCGCTATAGTTCTCAGCCTAACCCCTTTACTTCAGGGCCAAGCCATACTCTGTTCTAGCCACTCTCATCATTGGCATAGCAGGGGGAAAAGGGAGAGGGAAAATCTCTTAGTCTCTAGTGGCCTTTCCAGACATGGAGGCAACAGACTAGATTTCTTAACTCAGTCTTTCACCTTCTAGCAGGGTTTTACCTCCCTTGGACTTCTGGGGCCCATAGGGGCTGTTCCCTGGGCAGGGCTTTCTCTGCCCCTCACCTCTGTACCTGCTAGGTTCCCTCCTGATACCTGACAGCATCTCTACAGTTCCTGCTCTCCACCAGCACGTCCTCCTCCCATCGCTTCTGGCATACCCCTAAACTGACTAAAGAGGAGGCTTTTAACCAGTCCCAGCCAGTCCTTGATTGGCTCCAGGTGTCCCAATCAACCTAACTGTCTCAACTGGTTCTAGCAGGTTCTAGATTGCCCCCAGATATCTTAATTAACCTGGGGTAGACCTTGGTTGGTTACCAGGGAAACAGGGACTTTTTTATCCTGGGGCTAATATACCCGCTTTTTGCTATTTTCTTGTAGCCATCTGGACCGACCCCATCACAGTATTAAATGCTGAATAATAATAATCTAAGTTGAGTAGATAAGAACGTAAGAATGGCCCTACTGAGTCAGACCAAAGGTCCATCTAGCCCAATATCCTGTCCTCCAACAGTGGCCAGTGCCAGGTGCCCCAGAGGGAATGAACAGAACAGGGAATCATCAAGTGATCCATCCCCTGTCACCCATTCCCAGCTTCTGGCAAACAGAGGCTAGGGACATCATCCCTGCCCATCCTGGCTAATAGCCATTGATGGACCTGTCCTCCATGAACGTATCTAGTTCTTTTTTGAATCATGTTAAAATCTTGACCTTAACAACAACATCTGGAAATGAGTTTCACAGTTTGACTGTGTGTTGTGTGAAGAAATACTGATGAAAAATAAAAAGAACAACAATTTCTCCTTCACTAAACTGCCTCCCCAGAGCCACCTGGCTGGAGGCACATGAATCTGTAATCTCTGAAAATCAGCAAAGTCAAAAACAAGATTGTCCCAGAAGGCATGAAGACTGGAACAACCCCTTTACTCCACTCTGGCCAGCTACCTCCACAGGGATTCACCCTGGGATAGGCAGGAAGTGATACTGCTTCTTGCCGTAATTCATTCAGGGTTTCCACTGCGAAAGGCCATAACATAAGAATGGCCAGACTGGGTCAGACCAATGGTTCATCTAACCCAGTATCCTGTCTTCTGACAGTGGCCAATGCCAGGGGCTTCAGAGAGAATGAACAGAACAGGGAATCATCAAGTGACCCATCCCCTGTCACCCATTTCCAGCTTCTGGCAAACAAGAGGCTAAGAACACTTCAGAGCATGGTTTTCCCTGCCCATCTGGCTAATAGCCATTGATGGACCTATCTTCCATAAACTTATCTAGTTCTTTTTTGAACTCTGTTATATTTTGGCCTTTATAACATCCTCTGGCAAAGAGTTCCAGAGGTTGACTGTACGTTGTGTGAAGAAATACTTCCTTTTGTCTGTTTTAAACCTGCTGCATATTAATTTAATTGGGTGACCCCTAGTTCTTGTGTTATGAGAAGGAGTGAATAACTCTTCCTTTTCTACTTTCTCTACACCACTCATGATTTTATAGACCTCTATCATATCCCCCCTTAGTTGTCTCTTTTCCAAGCTGAAAAGTCCCAGCCTTATTAATCTCACCTCATACAGCAGCTGTTCCATACCCCTAATCGATTTAGTTGCCCTTTTCTGAACCTTTTCCAAGTCCAATATAACTTTTTTGAGATGGGGTGACCACATCTGCATGCAGTATTCACTGTGTGGGTGTACCATGGATTTATATAGAGGCAATATGATATTTTCTATCTTATTATCTATCCCTTTCTTAATGATTCCCAACATTCTGTTCGTAGGCGCCGACTCCGCGGGTGCTCTGGGGTTGGAACACCCATGGAGAAAAATTGGTGGGTGCTCTGCACCCACAGGCAGCTCCCTGCCCCCCCACCCAGCTCACCTCCGCCTCCGCTCCGCCTCCTCTGTGAGTGTGCCGCGTGCCCACTTTTCCCCCCTCCTTCCCAGCGCTTGCGCCGTGAAACAGCTGTTTCGTGTGGCTGGGAGGGAGGGGGAAAAAGGGGGAATGCAGCGCACTCAGGGGAGGAGGTGGGGCTGGGGTGGGGATTTGGGGAAGGGGTCCAATAGGGGCAGGGAGGGGGCAGAGTTGGGGTGGGGCCAGGGGTGAAGTTGGGTCGGGGCCAGAAGTCTGGGGGCACGAGCACCCACCAGTGCCAGGGAAAGTTGGCGCCTATGATTCTGTTCACTTTTTTGACTGCTGCTATACATTGAGTTCAGAGAACTATTCACAATGATGCCAAGGTCTCTCTCTTGAATGGTAACAGCTAATTTAGACCCCATCATTTTATATGTATAGTTGGGATTATGCTTTCCAATGTGCATTACTTTGCATTTATCAGCACTGAATTTCATCCACCTTTTTGTTGCCCAGTCACCCAGTTTTGTGAGATCCCTTTGTACTTCTTCACAGTCAGCTTTGGACTTAACTATCTTGAGCGGTTTTGTATCATCTGCAAATTTTTCCACCACACTGGTTACCCCTTTTTCCCCGATCATTTATGAATATGTTGACTAGGACTGGACGCAGGACAGAATCCTGGGGGACATCTCTATTTACCTCTCTCCATTCTGAAAATTGATCATATATATTATATAGCTATAATTTCTACAGGGGCCTCCATAGGGCCCCCAAGAACAGAAGCTTCTTCAGTTATGGCTGAATTAGCACATTCCCCCTCTCCCCCATCAGCATTATCCATTCAGCTGGATGTAACCTCCCTACACCCAGTGCAAAAGGGGCTTTGAGTGCCTTGCACCACTGCATCTCCTCTGATGGGCTATGCAGCGAGGCAGTATGTCTCCCCACCGCCCCGGAGGGGGATGAGCTTCCTTGGACACCGAAGTGGGTGGAGCCGCAAGATAGCCCAGTACAGACAGTTTGATAAGAAGTGTGAGAATACTTACAAGGGGAGATAGATTCAGTGTGTGTAAGTGTTCTCACACTTCTTATCAAACTGTCTGTACTGGGCTATCTTGATTATCACTTCAAAAGTTTTTTTTCTCTTACTTAATTGGCCTCTCAGAGTTGGTAAGACAACTCCCACCTTTTCATGTTCTCTTTATGCGTATATATATCTCCTCAATATATGTTCCATTCTATGCATCTGAAGAAGTGGGCTGTAGCCCACGAAGGCTTATGCTCAAATAAATTTGTTAGTCTCTAAGGTGCCACAAGTGCTCCTGTTCTTTTTGTGGAGACAGACTAACACGGCTGCTACTCTGAAACCTTTTGAAAGGGTGGTGTTAGTCGCAGGCTGGGCCCAAGACCAATGGGCTACTATTCTGGCCCCATATCTGATCAGGACGCCCAAACCGTATATTGGGACCTGTCCACGGACACGGCTTGGGACTACACCCGAGTAAAGATGGCAATCTTAGATGCCTTGGACGTTAATCCGGAGACCTTCCAACAGCGGTTCAGGAGCTTGGTCAACCCTATGGGGACCCGTCCCCGGATGGTAGCCCAAGAGTTGAGAGAAGCCTGCAAGCGGTGATTACAACCCGAAAGGCAACCCCCTGATGAGTCCATTGAACAAATTATTCTGGAGCAATTCGTCCATATACTCCCATCACGAGGGAGGGCCTGGGTCCTCCGCCATCAGCCTATGACCTTAACTGCTGCCATCACACTGATGGAGGATTTCCTCGCTGCCGAAGCACCAGTGGGACCGATCACTTGAGCCGCCCTGCCAGGACCGGAGCGCCCTAATCCAGAGAACAGGGGGGCCATCTGGAGAGAATCACAAAATCTGTCATGGAGCCCGAAGCCCCGACCCCGACCTGCCAAGGTCCCAGTTCAACAAGCCCCAGCACCTCAACCAGATGCCTGAGGGACCAACCAAAGTCCTCCCAGGGGCCAAGTGGGAACACTGTCCCAGCCAGGGTGCTCAGATATCGGACCCTGTTTTTCCTGTGGGAAATATGGCCATTTACAGTGAGACTGCACCGAGATGGATTGCAGCTTCAGCCAGGTCTGCATGGGAGAAGCCCGCGCCCGACGCCCACAGGCCGCCAAGATTACAGTGCCAATGGTTGTCGGGGATTGCTCAACCTTGGACCTAATTGACTCAGGCTGAGGCCAGACGCTGGTTTGCCAAAGCCTAGGCCTCCAGACTGACCCATGCCTGGGGACGATCCGTCTATAGTGCATTCACAAGTGACGTACGACCCTACCCCAGTGCCCAAGCCCGACTGACCATGGATGGAGTCACGCGATTGATGGTGGTCGGCCTGGCTCCTTGGCTTGCCTACCCGGTGATCCTGGGGTGGGACTGGCTAGACTTCCTGGAAGTCCTCTGCTCAAATGCTGACGAGAGGCCCGTAACTACCACAGTACTGGAAGGGAGCCTCTCTGAGACCCAGTCAGAGGGGGAGGAGGCACCAGACCCCAACAGACTGGAAGAAGAGCCCGAGGACTCCCCTCCAGAAGCTGCCACTGAACCCCTGCTTCACACTGACTTTTGTCGTGACCAAAGGGCAGATCCCACCCTCAGTCACACTTATGAGCAACTAGCCATGGTCGATGGGGCTGTAATTGACCCGTACTGGGCGAAGCAGTGGCCACACTTCCAACTGCGACAGGATCGGCTCTATCGGGTAGAACGGGACCCACGCACTGGACAACCCCAGAGCCAACTACTTGTGTCTCGATGTCACCGGCGAGCAGTAATGAAACTCGCCCATGACATCCCTGCGTCCAGGCACTTGGGCCACGAGAAGACTCTATCCCGGATACTGAAATGCTTCTTCTGGCCTTGTGTGCATCAGGAAATAAGGAACTATTGTAATGCCTGCCCAGCGTGCCAGCTAGCCGCACCTCTGTGGACACCGAAGGCCCAGTTGGTCCCCATGCCCATAGTCAAAATGCCCTTCAAATGCGTGGCCATGGACCTGGTGGGGCCCCTCCCGAAAAGCACTGCGGGATTTCAGTATGTGTTGGTCCTAGTAGATTATGCTACTTGTTTCCCGGAGGCAGTACCGCTGTGGAGCATGACCATCTGAACCATTGTGGGCGAGCTCGTGAAGGTCTTTTCTCATGTAGGCCTGCCCTGGGAGATTCTCATGGACCAGGGCACCAACTTTACCTCCCAACTGCTGTGGCAGGTGTGTAGGCTCCTGGGGATCAAATAGTTGCGCACCTCTATTTACCATCCACAAACCGACGGTTTGGTTGAATGGTTTAACCATACTCTAAAAGACATGTTGCACAAATTCCCCGCAGAAGAACTATGCCAATGGGACCAGCTACTCCCGCCTTTGCTTCTGGCGATCTGAGAGGTTCCCCAGGCCTCTACGAAGTTTTCCCCTTTTGAGTTGTTGTATGGCCACCGCCCACGGGAGTTGCTCGACCTGATGCGCAAAAACTGGGAACAAGCTCCATCACAAACCCAGGGCCTCTTGAAATATGTCATCCAGCTCCAGGAATGCCTCACTCAGGCCGGGGCACTTGCCCAGGAAAACTTAAGGGTTGCCCAGGAGGCTCAAGCACGAACCTATAACCGAGACACGCAGAGCCGCGACTTTAAACCTCCGGACTGGGTCCTGCTTCTCCTGCCCTTGAGCGATTCCATGGTGGTCTGGAAGGTGGGGCCTGTCACCTATGAGGTCAACCAACCAGACTGACGTAAGAAAACCCAGAGGTACCATATCAACCTCCTGAAGCCCTGGCGGGAGTGCGAGGGCTTATTAATTAACTCCTACCCGCCGGAGACAGAACTGGGCCCCCATGCCGCCCTAACCCAAGACACTGAGGGGCCCCAGCTCATGGAGACCCTCACGGATGAACAACGCAAACAAGCCTGTTGCCTCCTGCAGGCATTCCCGTGAACCTTCACCGGCCAGCCGGGTTACACAACCCTGGGTTATCATACCATTCAGACAGAACCTGGGGTAGTGATCCGAGAAACGACCAGACTCTTGTCACACCACATGTAGAAGATCGTCGAGGAAGAGGTATAAACCATGCTAGAGCTAGGTGTAATTGAACCCTCAAAGAGTGAATGGCGTAGCTCGATAGTGCTAGTTCCCAAGCCCGATGGGATGCGGCGCTTCTACATCGACTTCCGACGCGTCAACACCATTTCCAAATTTGTTGCATATCCTATGCCACGCATAGATGAGCAGCTTGGCTGGTTAGGGGAGGCTCGTTTCCTCACCACACTTGACCTCAGCAAAGGCTACTGGCAGATCCCCCTTGACCCTGCTTCAAGGGAGAAGACCGCATTTGCCACCCCAACAGATCTGTACCAATTTACCCGGATGCTCTTTGGCCTCCATGGGGCCCCAGCAACATTTCAGTGGCTGATGGACCGTGTCCTCTAATCCCATCGAGACTATGCGGCCGCCTACCTGGACAATGTGGTCATCTACAGCCGCCAATGAGAGGATCATTTGGTACGGGTAGCTGCAGTCCTGAGATCCCTGCGGGCTGCCAGGTTGACAGCCCACCCAAAAAAATGCCGCATTGGATGGCAAGAGACTACTTATCTGGGCTACACCATAGGGAACGGACAAGTGAAGCCCCTCGTGGGAAAAGTCCAGGCCCTGGTGGCTTGCCTGCCTCCCTCCACAACAGCACAGCAACCAAATACACAACATATTCCTCCCCCCTTAATAAGGATGTCCCCAAAATAAAACAAACACTAACTAGAGAAGGAGGGTAGACTGCCTCCATCCCCGGATAAACCCCGGGGATTATTTTGCCCCATAACCGTGGGTTTGCCCTAGCTAAAGATCCAGCCGACGAGGAGGCCTTCTGTCTGTAGGTGGATTACAGCAGACTTCTGGTGTTGTGGCACCCAAAAGTGCCTTGGGCGCGGGCTTGACAATGGGCTCAGGGTTCATAGGGCGAAGGGGTGAGGATGGGGTATCAGCTCGTGCCGGGCAGAGGGGTATCTCTGCCGCTGGCAGTAATGGAGGGGAAAAGTCAGGAACAGGTGACTTTTGATTCGGTGTCTCGCTGGAAGTGGTGAAGTCAGGCAACTCAACTGAAGATGTGTCCTGAGGACTGGTATGACCTGGTAGCAGCTGATCTACATGTCGCCGCCAGGTGAGATCCTCTGCAGTCCGGACTGTGTAGGAAACAGGTCCCTTTTGAGTGATGACAGTGGCAGGGACCCATTTAGCTCCATAAGTATAATTCTGAGCCAAAACCGGCTGTCCCGGGCTAAAGGTTCGGTCTTTTGGTCTGGGTGAACGCCTGATGACTTGATCTTGCTGCTGATGTTGCACAATTTGCCAGGGTTCAGAAGGTTTCAGCAGATCAAAGCAAGTGTGCAGCTGTCGTCCCATCATTAGACATGCCGGGGATGCCTTGGTTGTAGCATGAGGTGTGTTTCTGTAGGATAGTAAGAAGGTGTCCAGATGCTTTCGAATGGATAATTGTCCCCTTGCCGATTTCAAAGCTTGTTTCATTAACTGCACAAATCTTTCAGCTAATCCATTGGTGGATGGATGATATGGTGCCGAAGTAATGTGGTGTATCCCATTTGCCTTCATAAACTTTTGAAACTCCTGAGAGACGAACTGCAGTCCGTTGTCACTCACAAATTGTTCTGGCAGACCGAAACGACTAAAGAGTCCTTGGAGTTTTTGGATAGTACTCTCTGCAGTAGTGGACTGCATTATAGAGACTTCTGGCCATTTACAATGGGCATCTACCACCACCAAGAACATGCTTCCTTCAAGGAGGCCAGCGAAGTCAACATGAATACGTTGCCACAGTTTTTCAGACAAGTCCCATGGATGTAGGGGTGCCCACTGGGGTTCATTCCTCACACCCCGACATGACATAAGAACATAAGAACATAACAACGTACCGAGTCAGACCAAAGGTCCATCTAGCCCAGTATCTGTCTACCGACAGTGGCCAATGCCAGGTGCCCCAGAGGGAGTGAACCTAACAGGCAACGATCAAGTGATCTCTCTCCTGCCATCCATCTCCATCCTTGACGAACAGAGGCTAGGGACACCATTCTTACTCATCCTGGCTAATAGCCATTTATGGACTTAGCCACCATGAATTTATCCAGTCCCCTTTTAAACATTGTTATAGTCCTAGCCTTCACAACCTCCTCAGGTAAGGAGTTCCACAAGTTGACTGTGCTCTGCGTGAAGAAGAACTTCCTTTTATTCGTTTTAAACCTGCTGCCTATTAATTTCATTTGGTGACCCCTAGTTCTTGTATTATGGGAATAAGTAAATAACTTTTCCTTATCCACTTTCTCAACATCACTCATGATTTTATATACCTCTATCATATCCCCCCTTAGTCTTCTCTTAGCTAAGCTGAAGAGTCCTAGCCTCTTTAATCTTTCCTCGTATGGGACCCTCTCTAAACCCCTAATCATTTTAGTTGCCCTTTTCTGAACCTTTTCTAGTGCTAGAATATCTTTTTTGAGGTGAGGAGACCACATCTGTACACAGTATTCGAGATGTGGGCGTACCATGGATTTATATAAGGGCAATAATATATTCTCAGTCTTATTTTCTATCCCCTTTTTAATGATTCCTAACATCCTGTTTGCTTTTTTGACCGCCTCTGCACACTGCGTGGACATCTTCAAAGAACTATCCACGATGACTCCAAGATCTTTTTCCGACTTGTTGTAGCTAAATTAGCCCCCATCATCTTGTATGTATAGTTGGGGTTATTTTTTCCAACGTGCATTACTTTACATTTATCCACATTAAATTTCATTTGCCATTTTGTTGCCCAATCACTTAGTTTTGTGAGATCTTTTTAAGTTCTTCACAATCTGCTTTGGTCTTAACTATCTTGAGTAGTTTAGTATCATCTGCAAACTTTGCCACCTCACTGTTTACCCCTTTCTCCAGATCATTTATGAATAAATTGAATAGGATTGGTCCGAGGACTGACCCTTGGGGAACACCACTAGTTACCCCTCTCCATTCTGAGAATTTACCATTAATTCCTACCCTTTGTTCCCTGTCCTTTAACCAGTTCTCAATCCATGAAAGGACCTTCCCTTTTATCCCATGACAGCTTAGTTTACGTAAGAGCCTTTGGTGAGGGACCTTGTCAAAGGCTTTCTGGAAATCAAGGTACACTATGTCCACTGGATCCCCCTTGTCCACATGTTTGTTGACCCCTTCAAAGAACTCTAATAGATTAGTAAGACACGATTTCCCTTTACAGAAACCATGTTGACTATTGCTCAAGAGTTTATGTTTTTCTATGTGTCTGACAATTTTATTCTTTACTATTGTTTCAACTAATTTGCCCGGTACTGATGTTAGATTTACCGGTCTGTAATTGCCGGGATCACCCCTAGAGCCCTTTTTAAATATTGGCGTTACATTAGCTAAATTCCAGTCATTGGGTACCGAAGCCGATTTAAAGGACAGGTTACAAACCTTAGTTAATAGTTCCGCAACTTCACATTTGAGTTCTTTCAGAACTCTTGGGTGAATGCCATCTGGTCCCGGTGACTTGTTAATGTTGAGTTTATCAATTAATTCCAAAACCTCCTCTAGTGACACTTCAATCTGTGACAGTTCCTCAGATTTGTTACCTACAAAAGCCAGCCCAGGTTTGGGAATGTCCCTAACATCCTCAGCCATGAAGACTGAAGCAAAGAATCCATTTAGTTTCTCCGCAATGACTTTATCGTCTTTAAGCGCTCCTTTTGTATTTAGATCATCAAGGGGCCCCACTGGTTGTTTAGCAGGCTTCCTGCTTCTGATGTACTTCAAAAACATTTTGTTATTACCTTTAGAGTTTTTGGCTAGCCGTTCTTCAAACTCCTCTTTGGCTTTTCTTATTACACTCTTGCACTTAAGTTGGCAGTGTTTGTGCTCCTTTCTATTAGCCTCACTAGGATTTGATTTCCACTTTTTAAAGGAAGTCTTTTTATCTCTCACTGCTTCTTTTACATGGTTGTTAAGCCACGGTGGCTCTTTTTTTAGTTCTTTTACTGTTTTTCTTAATTTGGGGTATACATTGAAGTTGGGCCTCTATTATGGTGTCTTTAGAAAGGGCCTATGCAACTTGCAGGGATTTCACTTTAGTCACTGTACCTTTTAACTTTTGTCCAACTAACCCCCTTACATTTTTGTATAGTTCCCCCTTTTGAAATTAAATGCCACAGTGTTGGGCAGTTGAGGTGTTCTTCCCATCACAGGGATGTTGAATGCTATTGTATTATGGTCACTATTTCCAAGCGGTCCTGCTATAGTTACCTCTTGGACCAGCTCCTGCGCTCCATTCAGGATTAAATCTAGAGTTGCCTCTCCCCTTGTGGGTTCCCGTACCAGCTGCTCCATGAAGCAGTCATTTAAAGTATCGAGAAATTTTATCTCTGCATTTCGTCCTGAAGTGAAATGTTCCCAGTCAATATGGGGATGATTGAAATCCCCATATTTTGATAGCCTCTCTAATTTCCCTTAGCATTTCATCATCACTATTACTGTCCTGGTCAGGTGGTCGATAATAGATCCCTAATGTTATATTTTTACTAGAGCATGAAATTTCTATCCATAGAGACTCTATGGAACATGTGGATTCGCTTACGATTTTTACTTCATTTGAATCTACACTTTCTTTCACATATAGTGCCACTCCTCCCCCTGCACGACCTGTTCTGTCCTTCCGATATATTTTGTACCCCGGAATGATTGTGTCCCATTGATTGGTCTCAGTCCACCAGGTTTCTGTGATGCCTATTATATCAATATCCTCCTTTATCACAAGGCACTCTAGTTCACCCATCTTATTATGTAGACTTCTGGCATTTGTGTACAAGCACTTTAAAAACTTGTCCCTGTTTATTAGCCTGCCTTTTTCTGATGTGCCAGATTCTTTTTTATGTGACTGTTTATCATCTGATCCAGCCCTTACATTATCCTCTTCCGTCCTCTGCTCCTGACTATAACCTGGACATAATCTAGCATCAGACTCTCCCCTAAGAAAAGTCTGTGTCCGATCCACACGCTCCTCTGCAGCAGTCGGCTTTCCCCCATCTCCTAGTTTAAAAACTGCTCTACAACCTTTTTAATGTTTAGTGCCAGCAGTCTGGTTCCACTTTGGTTTAGGTGGAGCCCATCTCTCCTGTATAGGCTCCCCCCATCCCAGAAGTTTCCCCAGTTCCTAATGAACGTGAACCCCTCCTCTCTACACCATCATCTCATCCACGCATTGAGACTCTGAAGCTCTGCCTGCCTACCCTGCCCTGCGCGTGGAACTGGGAGCATTTCTGAGAATGCCACCATAGAGGTCCTGGCTTTCAGTCTCTTGCCTAGCAGCCTAAATTTGGCTTCCAGGACATCTCTCCTACCCTTCCCTATGTCATTGGTACCTACATGTACCACGACCACCGGCTCCTCCCCATCACTACACATAAGTCTATCTAGATGCCTTGAGAGATCTGCAACCTTCGCACCAGGCAGGCAAGTCACCATACGGTTCTCCCGGTCATCACAGACCCAGCTATCTATGTTTCTAATGATCGAATCTCCCATTACTAACACCTGCCTTTTTCTAGAAACTGGAGTTCCCTCCCCTGGAGAGGCAACCTCAGTGCGAGAGGCAACCCCAGCACCATCTGGAAGGAGGGTCCCGACTACGGGAAGATTTCCCTCTGCTCCCATTGACTGCTCTACTTCCCTGGGCCGTTCTTCCTTCTCATCAGCACAGGAGCTGTCTGAGCAGAGGTGGGACAATTCTACAGTGTCCCGGAAAGCCTCATCAACATACCTCTCTGCCTCTCCTAGCTCCTCCAGTTCCGCCACCCTGGCCTCCAAAGCCCGTACACGGTTTCTGAGGGCCAGGAGCTCCTTGCACCGACTGCACACATACGCCACCCGCCCACAGGGCAGGTAATCATACATGCAACACTCAGAGCAATATACTGGATAGCCCCCACTCTGCTGCTGGGCTTCTGCCTGTATTGTCTCCTAGTTAATGGAAGGGTGGTTTACAGAAGGGAGCTTTGAAATGTGGTTCGGTTTATAGGTTTTAGGGGGACTACAGGGAAGGGGTTAGGGCTGGCGAGGAACTCCTACTCCCCTTCTAAACTCCCTTGCGAAACTCCCTGTTAGCAGCCCCTGTTCGCAGCCTCTCCCCCCACTGCATCTTTCCATCCCCCCCCCCAGCCTGGCCCTTCAACGCAGCTCCAGGACACATGGCCCCGGGGAACTGCCCTGCCTGACAGAGCCCATGGCGAGCAGCGGGGAGGCTCGGGGGGGAGGGTTCAGGGATGAGGGGAGCTGGGGTTGGGAGAGCAGCAGAGGCACAGCTGGAAGGTTTCCTCCCCCTTTCCTCAGCATCTGGCTGTTTGGTAATGGGGAGTATCGGGGACCCACCCAATGCACTGAGCTGTCCCCTCTCTCGGCTGCCGGCAGTGGGGTGTGGGGGAGCTGCTTGGCAGTGGGGGGTCAGGGTGCTCCCCTCCACAGGGCACTGACCTGCCCCCAATCTCTGCTGTCTGAGCTAGGAGTCACTTCCCCCCACCCCTGCCCATTCCAGGCTGCTTCCCACGCTCCGTCTGTCGCTGTGCTGTTGCTGTGAGTTAAACCAGCCCTCAGAGAGTGCAGTAGGGAAAGCGCTGCAGTCTGTCCCCACTGACAGTGCACTGGCGTGACCACATTTGCAGCATTTGCAGTGGCATTGGGAGCGGTGCATTATGGGCAGCTATCCCAGCATGCAAGTGACTGCAACGTGCTTTTCAAATGGGGGGGAGGGTGGAGTGTGACAGGGAGTGTGTTATCTGTATGTGGGGGGGAGAGAGAGTGGGTTTTGGGGGGGCTGAGAGCATGTCAGCATGTTGTCTTGTAAGTTCAGACACCAGCAGACCTCCCGCTCTCTCTGGTGGAGAACCAGCAGCGCTGTAGCCGTGCAGTCAGAGCGCTCTATGTGCCTTGCCAGTGTGGATGGGGAGTGAGCTAGTGCACCGGGGGCTGCTTTATTGTGCTGTAACTCGCAAGTGTAGCCAAGCCATGAGATTGTATGTGGGGGAGGGGAGCGGGGATTTAAATGGGTTTGGACCTTTGCTCTTGATGCTGAAGGAATTGAAAGTTTTATGGCGATATATGTTTATAGGAATAAGTCCCCCTGGAAGTTTATGGGGCCTTGCTGTGTTACCCTGGAGTTGTTAATTAGAAAGTAGTTAAGGTTGTTTTTAATTAGCATTGTTCTGGGCTGTTTTGGGGAGTTTTTGCAGCATAGTTTTTATTTTGCTTTTTTGGCTTTACTTTTCCTTTAGTTTGGGGGGTGGATACCTTTGCCTTAGGGTTGTTTTTTTTTTTTAGTTGTTTGAATGACCCTGATAGATTGGTTGGTGCTTTCTGAATTTTTGCTTTTGTTGTTTATTTTGTTTATTTGGTATTTTTTATTTGTTAGCATATTATACATTTTTCTTTATATATATATATATATAAAAAGTAAATAATTTTAAAAGCAAGATTTTTGCAGAGCAAAGTTTTTTACAGAAGCAAGGAGAGCTAAACAAAAGCTAAACAAACTTTACTAGAACAATTTTTTATTAACTTTTTTGCTAATTTAAAATATTCACCTCTACCTCGATATAATGCTGTCCTCGGGAGCCAAAAAATCTTACCGCGTTATAGGTGAAACTGTATTATATCAAACTTGCTTTGATCCACCAGAGTGTGCAGCCCCGCCCACCGTAGCACCGCTTTACTGTGTTATATCCGAATTTGTGTTATATCGGGGTAGCGGTGTAGTATGTTTGTTATTATTTACAATAATTATTGTGATTATTATTTATAACAATTTTTGTTAGGTCTTTGGGCTTACACTGTAACCTGTTTGGCTTTTGGGCCTACGGTGTGTTGTTCATTTGACCCTTTAATATTAATATATTAAATGGGTCACATTTTATTTAATTGGTTTAAAGCCATGTATTGTGAAGCAATTTGGGCTTGTGGCTTTAATTTAAGGTACTTTTTATTTTTATTTTACAGCATATATAACACATTATAACAAACATGCTAATTAATACAAAATAATGATAGGGTTGATTATAATATTTAACACTGATGTTTAGGAAGGGGACCAGCCTTTGCAGATGTTATGCCAATGGTGTATTATTATTTGTTGGGCTTGTGCTGATACTTTTAGAATTTTATTTTCTGGTGCAGAATGTCCAGGTTTTGTGTTAGTATTTTTGTTTGGGTTGCTGCAGGTAATTGACTGATTTGTTTGTTTTTTTCCTAGCTATTGGTATGAGGTGGTTTAATTAACCCTTAAAGAGAAATGAAAACTTATGGCTTTGCTGACATTTGTTAGGTTAATATTTTTATTTTTATGAACTGGAAACCATAAGAAGTTATGGTAGGGGGTTGTAATATTATTATATTACATATATACTGCAACAAAGAGTCCTGTGGCACCTTGTAGACTAACAGACGTATTGGAGCATGAGCTTTCATGGGTGAATACCCACTTTGTCGGATGCATGTGGTAGAAATTTCCAGGGGCAGGTATAAATATGCAGGAAGGAATCAGGCTAGAGATAACGAGGTTAGTTCAATCAGGGAGGATGAGGCCCTCTTCTAGCAGTTGAGGTGTGAACACCAAGGGAGGAGAAACTGCTTTTGTAGTTGGCTAGCCATTCACAGTCTTTGTTTAATCCTGAGATGATGGTGTCAAATTTGCAATGAACTGAAGTTCAGCAGATTCTCTTTGATGTCTGGTCCTGAAGGTTTTTTGCTGCAGGATGGCCACCTTTAAATCTGCTATTGTGTGGCCAGGGAGGTTGAAGTGTTCTCCTACAGGTTTTTGTATATTGCCATTCCTAATATCTGATTTGTGTCCATTTATCTTTTTACGTAGGGACTGTCCAGTTTGGCTGATGTACATAGCAGAGGGGCATTGCTGGCATATGATGGTGTATATTACATTGGTGGACGTGCAGGTGAATGAACCGGTGATGGTGTGGCTGATCTGCTTAGGTCCTGTGATGGTATCGCTGGTGTAGATATGTGAGCAGAGTTGGCATGGAGATTTGTTGCATGGATTGGTTCCTGAGTTAGAGTTACTATGGTGTGGTGTGTAGTTGCTGGTGAGAATGTGCTTCAGGTT
This sequence comes from Mauremys reevesii, assembly GCF_016161935.1. NCBI lineage: Eukaryota > Metazoa > Chordata > Testudines > Geoemydidae > Mauremys > Mauremys reevesii. Next base: position 636,256 of record NW_024100832.1, read on the forward strand.
GGCAGCTTTAATAATTTTTTTATTTATGTATATTTTTGTTAATTTTGGGGCTTAGATATGCTTTTGTTGTTGTTGTTGTTGTAGTTGTAGAGTTGGGAGTGGTTGGAAAGACCATAGGGTGTTTGGATGGTATTTGGATGGTTGAGCGCGTTGCGTATGGTGATGTGTTTTATTAGGGTATTTGTGTGCATGTATTGTTAGAATACAGATATTCAGGCCTGCCTGTAAAGGCTTAAACTTTAAGAACTTAGGTGTATTTTTATCACTTAGCTAGTTATTGGGTATAAAAACAGAATCAAAATCACAGTCTGCTTGTGTATGGGCCTTCTCTCCCTGTGTCAGTCTCAGGCCTTGTTCTTTGGCTAAGCAGCTGGGGCAGCCATTAGCTGGGAAGCGAATGGTCACATCCTCACATTCCAAACCAGTCACATTGAAATAAGTTAAAATTAGGCTGTTAAGAAGGGGATCCAATCTAACATCTCCAGAGAAAGACAAGATCCTAGAAGGTTTAAAGAAAACGTAGCGTGATAGTATTCTGTCTGCCAAGAACTCACTTATCAATAGTTGTGGTTGTGAAACCCTCATTTCTTTATTGTTTTGTCGTTATGGTCCCCACTTTTCTATTGTTGATGTAAGGAGAGGCAGGATGAGCTCTACCCTGACATCTGGTGGTAAATTATGGTGAGTGTGGAAAAGAGTATCAGGGACTGATCATGTTTACATAGGCACACCCACCCCGCCTAGCATAGCCCACGGCAGCCTAAAATGATTACTTTGACAGCTGTGGGATCCCCAATTTCTTTGTTATTGGGGCAGGAGGAATAAAGTGTTGTCACCCTGATTATGTGAATGAGGAACTATGAAACTGCCGTATGACAGAGAATCTCAGCATCAAGTAAATAGCACTCGCTAGACAAGGGACATGGGTGCCAAAACCCAGAGGTTGGAGACTGGTGTGTGCACCTTATGGTATGGGCCTCTTTTGAGGGCCTAGAACACCTATTGCAAATTCTTTTCTCTCCACTGTTAAAGAGCAGAGCTAATTTTGAATCCATTAGGAGTCCATCTAGAGGCTGCTGAGCTGAATTCATGTTGGGCCAATGGTGCACCAGCACTGGGGTTCCCCTACTACAAGCTGAAATCACTAAAAGAGCTAAGCTTACTGAGCTGAGATCACTGAGTGCTGTGTTAACTAGCGGGGAAGCCTGAAGATCTATTGCTAAGTGGCTGGCAGAGCGGAGCAGTTTGCAGTGTCTTGGAGCAGCCCATGGAATAGTGAGCAGAGTGGAGCGGTTTCTGGGGGTGGCTGGAGCGGCTCACGGATCAGCTGGAGGAGTGGCACAGCTGGTGTAATGGAGCTGGTCGTGGTGAAGGCTGCAGCAGAACTCCATGGAGAGGTGGAGCAGTTGACCCTGGCCCACGTAAGGTGCCCCCTTAACACCCTGTGTACCCCCCCACCATTTCCACCCAGGCTGGGGGAGTAAAACTCTGCAGATAAACTTTTGAACTCTGCGGTGGCACTGACCAGAAACAGACTTTTGGGTTGTTGGATGTTGGGGTGATTGGGCTTAAGACCCTAAGGGGGAAAGGACAGTGCCAAACGTACTTGAAGGTGGGTTTTTGTTGCTTATGGTTTGTGTTATAATTCTGTTTGTGGTGTTTCTCCAACGTGATGCCGCATTGTTTCCCTCCTTTATTAAAAGGATTTTGCTACACTCAGACTCCGTGCTTGCGAGTGGGGAAGTATTGCCTCCTAGAGGCGCCCGGGGGGGCATATGTAATTGTCCCAGGTCACTGGGTGGGGGCTCGAGCCGGTTTTGCATTGTGTTATTGAAACGGAACCCCTGGATACTGAACCCGGCCCTTGTTGCTGCCAACTCAGAGGGGCAGAAGGGTTATATTTGTATGGTCTCTGTGTGGTTCTTTAATTGTTTCTGTCTGATGTATAATTAATTTTGCTAGATGTAAATCAATTAAGGTAGTGGGATATAATTGGTCACAGAATTATGTTACAATATGCTAGGATTGGTTAGTAACATTTTAGTAAAATGATTGGCTAAGCAGAGCTCAAGTTTTATTATATAGACTGAGGTCAAATAGGAAGTGGGGAGAGGAAATTGGAATCATGTTTTGCTAAGGGAGGGGGCGAGGGGATGGGAACATGGACACAGGCAAGGCTCTGCGACGTCAGAGCTGAGAAGGGGACACGGGGTAAATGCTCTGCCGACTGGTGTGAAGGGCTTCGGAATCATGCTTGCTGGAAATTAACCCCAATAAACGTCGAATTGTCTGCACTTTGGACTTCTGGTTTGTGGCTCTCTGTCCACATGAGAAGAACCAAGGAAGTGGGAGGGAGAAGGGAAAAGCCATGTAACATGCATGATTTTATGGTTTATACCATTTTGGAACATAAGGGAGAAAAAGATTGTTTTTATGTTTGCTGAGAAGAGGGATAAGGCAGACATGTTTTTAGCTTGACTTTAATTAAATTTTTTTTTTTGGTTAGGACAATGGCTTGTAACTGTTGTTTATAATTGGCAGGCTGTTTAAAATGAGCACTGGTATGTGTTTTACAAAAACTGTTTTACTTACCCACACTGTAACTGTGTGCACCTTAGTGGTATGGTGTGAGAGACGGGAAGGTGAGTGGACTGGGTCCACATGGTTTATAAAAGGAATTAAAATGTACAAATGGCCCCCTAGGGGTTGTTACCTTTATGACACAGTGATGAGTTTCGCTGGTTATGTTGACCCAGGCCTGCAATGTGATTTTTGCAAAAGGCCCATACAGAGAATTGTTATGCATGGATATTTTGGGGATTTTATTGTAGTTTGTAAAATTAAACCATTGTATGCTTTAGTGTGTGTGTGCTGTTTCTGAACCCCCAACATTTATAAATATTTCCAAGAATAACAACGTTTTTGCATGTAGCAGGTTTTTGGCAGGACTTTTTTGATGGGATTAAGCAGTGTGCAAGTAAACTTTTATTGGGGTGCAGGAATTTGCATGGTCCTTTAACTTTTGATTGGCAGGTATACACCCCCGGTCCATGCCCGGAACAATTAAACACAAACTAATTAGAAAAACAATTTTATTTGTAAAATATGAACCCATTTGAGTTTGCTGTTTTTTTTTTAATATGGTACACTAGTGGGCTAAGATGGTTAATTATGGAATAGGGGCCTGTTTAGTTGAAGTTTAGAGTGTGATTTTTTATTTTTTTATTTTAGAGCTATTACCTGGTTTTTGTCCTTTTATAGCTTAGAATTAGTGGCTTTTTGCTTGTATAATTTTGTATTTATATGCTTAATGGTTTGGTTTACTTTGTATTGAAAGGTAGTTTTGTTATTTTGCAGTTGTTTAAATCACTGGAAGTAGCTTTGCTGTGTTGCTATAGGGTGTTTTGTAGAATTTTTAGTGAGGCATTTGGGATTAATTGTTAATCGCATTTGCTGCTTAAACAGAATTTGGTCTGGCTGGATTTGTGCTTTTAGCCTGTCACAGCTGTGGATGGCAGCCAGGAGTAAGGGCAGCTTTTTAGGCCAGTTTTTACTGGTGTGGTTCACCACTTTTGGCAGTGCCTTTTTAATGGTGCAATTTATTTTTTTTACCTGTTTTGAGGACTGAGGCTATGAAACATGAGGCTATGGGATATGTAACTTTTGTTTAATTTTTAAGGCATGCATTATTATAGTAAAGATTTTTTTTATGAATTCACCCCCATTATTTGAGTTTATAACCTTGGGGGCTCCATACCTACATACCACCTTTCTAATAAGCTTTTTAGCAGCAGTTCTGGCGCTGTTGTTTTAGGGAAAGCTTTTCCTCATTCTGAAAAGGAATTCACGGTGACTAGTAGGGATGGAAACCTTTTTTTTACTTTTTGGTAATTTATTCATGAAATTAATTTGAATTTTGTGCCATGGTTTAAGTTGTTGCTGGTGGATTATTGGCTGGCAGTGTTGGGGAGAGCTTTATTCCTCGCACAACTAACAGAATTTTGGACCCATGTTTTTATATTATTTGTATATTTGCTCATTTAGTGACTTGCTCTAATTTTTTTAGTGGTTGTTATTTTACACCCTTGTGCATAAATTGGAGTGCTACATTATACAGTATTGGTTTCTTAAGCTTTTGGGGGGTAGGTTTAGAATCGCTTGGGGTGCCATTTACTGGCTGAGATGCATCATTGCTAGTGCTTTTTGTCTGGCTTTTAGTGATTATTGCAATATTGGGCTGTTGAGCATAATAAGACCCCCTGCAAGTTTATGGGGCCTTGCTGTGTTACGCTGGAGTTGTTCATTAGAAAGTAGTGACGGTTGTTTTGAATGAACATTATTTTGGGTTGTTTGGGGAGTTTTTGCAGCATAGTTTTTATTTTGCTTTTTTGGCTTTACTTTTCTTTCGTTTGGAGGGTGTTTGCCTTTGCGTTCGGGTTGTTAATTTGCCCTTCTTCAGCCGTCGGAATGACCTTGAGAGTTTGGTCGGCGCCTCTCGAATGTTTGTTCCCCTTTGTTTATCCTGCCCATTTGGCGCCTCCTATTTCTTATCCGTTAGCACACCGTACATTCCTTTTCTCACACACAGAACAGCAAATAACTTCAACAGCAAGACTTCTTGCAGAGCAAAGGGTTTTCACAGAGCTAAACAAAAGCTAAACAAACCTTACGAAAACAATTCCTTCTTGCTACTATTAAAACTAGTTCTTTTTGCTAAATTAAAGTACATTATGTTTGTTACAACTAACATTAATTATCATAATTATTATTTAAACTAATTTTCTCTGTTAAGCTTCTGGGCCTAAACGCTGAGGAGGAGAGGGGAGAACTGAGCCCCCCCAACACACTTTAAATAGTGCTCCAGAGCCCTGTACGACAGCTCCTAGCGAGCAATGTATCTTCTCTGAAGGGTCTCTCCTACTGAAGCTAAAAAAAAAAAATCTGTAGTGACATATGCCCAGACAATAGCATTTAGGTTCTTAACTCCCTTTTGAAAATAAAACAAGCTTTAACCCTGAGTGCAGCAATGCCTAAATACCCTGTCAAAAATCTGAGCAAGAGAGACCTTGAAGAACAATCATTGGCTTAATTATGTTGTCATCAAGTTCTTTACAGGTATATACCGTCAGTTTCTGAATTTACTGACAAAACCAGTGGTGCATTGCTGTCATATTTACTCAGAACCTGTTAGCCTGCAGGACCTTAGTTTAAAATTTGCTTTAAAAATATTCCTTCGTGTGTTGCTGAAGATTATAAAATCACTTCTCTAAAAAATCCTTGCACAGATTTTTAGATGCACAATCCGAGTATTCATTTTTAGCTTTAAATGCTTGGATCTTTGGACATACAGTTTTTAAAATAAATCCTTCAAAAGAGCCCCCTTCTCTAACATACACGTTTTAATTTTAATTACTATAGTACAAAACACTTGCTTCCAAAGTCTTCCTGTCCTGTCCCTCCTTGTAATCTTTCTCCCTTCACCTCCTGTGGAAGACAGCCCTTAAAGGGACAACACTCCTTTTCTTCCCGATAGGGAATCGCGTTTGTTCACCTTTCTTTACTATTCTGACAGTTTGGTGAACCCAGTTCTAAGAGAGCGCTCCAGCAAAATCAGTACCTTAGTAGATATAAAATCCTTTGTTATGCCTAAAATCTTTGGAAATATATTTTTTTAAAGTTGGTGAAAATTCATAAACATGTATATTGTTATGGAGAATCACACACAGTAAATTATTGTCCCTTTTCCTAAAAGCAATGAACGTTGTTATGAACTAAACTTCTGTGACTGATTAATTTAAAATAATGTTTTTGTTTCAGTGAGTTAAATATGTAGTAACCTGGAATGATTACTTTATGAAGGTTTAAGAGTACATTTAAAATATACAATCAGCTTAGAAACACTGATTAAGAAAATGTAAAACAGAGAAGAGCTGCATCATGTATCCCATAATAGTTAATGTTGTATTCAGCAGGACAGCTGACTTGCCCTTGCTACAAAGTTTTTACAAATAAATCTCTGACAAACTTCCGGGTATATCAAAAAACCTGTGACTGACATTTTTTATTCCCAAGTTTAGTGCTTTTAATTAGGTACTTTCTGCATGTCCAGTCTTCACCTTCTGACATGCATTGGAAAACATGCTCCATTTTCTTTAGAAAGAAATTGCAGAGGAATGTTTTTTTCAAACATCATTTGCTTCATTTGGGTTCAGGGATTTGGCTGGAAGGAGGTGAGCAGGGAGGGGGAGGGAAGAGAGGAGGGAGAAAGTGGGAGGGACGGGGTCTGGGCTGGAGCAGGGGTGGAGTATGGGCAGGGCCACAGGCAGAAAAGTTGAGCTGGGGAGCTTCATTCAATCATAGGTGCCGACTTTCCCTCTGCCCAGTGAGTGCTTGACCCCCGCCCCGGCCCCACCCCACCCCTGCACTGCCCTGACCCCACCCCCATTCCACCCCTTCCCAAAAGTCCCCACCCCATTTTTTCCCACCTGCTTCCCCCAAGTCCTCATCTTTGCCCTGCCTCTTCTCCTCCTCCTCCCGAGTGCACCGCATCCCCGCTCCCCCCCGCCCTCCCGGAAAGTCCTAAGCACCACCAAACAGCTGTAGGTGTCAGGAAGCGCTTGGAGGGAGGGAGGAGGGGACCGGGGATGCGGCATGCTCGGGGGGGGGAGAAGGAGGCTGCGGGGGGCTGGCTGCTGGTGGGTGCGGCGCACCCGCTAATTTTTCCCTGTGGGTGCTCGAGCACCCATGGAGTCAGCACTTATGCATCCACTGCCCGTGGTTTCAGACGTCACTCTGAAATCTAGACTGTCTATGCCAGTGTGAAGTGATGGAAACTCCTATGAGCCTGGCTGAGAGCTTCTCTTGTTCCATATATCACCCGGCTCAATTCTCACTGGGATTCACAGTCTGTTGCAGTCCAGTTTTTAAGTTTTCAACCATTTTGGGCTTTTTTACACATGACTTTACAAATGACACCTCTGTGTGACAGCCTGGGGCTTTCAGCTACTAGTATAGATTCAGCAACATTGAGATCCTCCCAGCTGAGCTTACCTGATACCTGCGTACCACCTTAAAGAGGCTGGTCTCCAAGATAACTGGGGTCTAGGGTATTTCAGAGCTTTGAGTAAAAGCATCAGCTTCAGCTGGTTAGGATTCATGATTTATATCACTTGTTACAAGTATTCAGGCAACTGCTGGTTATTTATTAAAGGTTCACAAATCACAAAAGCTCAATGAGTTTTAGCACAAATGAATATTCTTTCAACACTTATTGGAATGAATAACATTCAAAGTGAAGAGGCTGCATACACATGAACTGCCAGAGAACATTTCATCCCGAGTATTCTGAATAGTTTACAAATTGTGAATACACTTGCAGAAGTCAGGAGTGATTCACCAACCAAAAATGTGACAAGTTCATCATTCATTTGGCACATAATATCTGACTAGCTGAAGTTATCATCAGGGAATGACCCATAGACCAGAAAAACATGAACACCGCGAATTCATGCTTATAGAGGGAGCATCCTCTGCAATATGATACTAAAGATACTGAATGTATTGAGATGCTTTCAAATTAGCATGAGATTATTAACCAAGTTCAGTCAAAACTCTCAAGGATCACCTACTGGGTGATTCCATCTCTCTTGGGAATTGGTGTCAGCTGGATCTTGTACAGACAGACGTAGAGAGAGCGAGAGCTCTGCCAGTCAAATACTTTTTCTTCCTGTAACCCAGGAGCATTTTCAGTTATACACATTCCTTAGTCAGACATTGCAACCAAGTGTAGGACAATCAGCCAACAATACCTGTGTGCCTGGAGAACGAACGTGTGCTCCTCCTGCAGCCTCTGGAGCCCCTTCCAGCTGCTGTGCCGTCCGGCCAGGCTACTGGGGCTCTGACAGGACTGAGAGCAATTTATAGGGATGCTTCTGCTATGTCACTGATAGAAAGTAAAACTGAAACTAAGTGCTTATGGAAAGACAGAGATAGAATCAATTATTGATGTATGTAATTTGTGTGGGGTGGAGTTGGAACCTGATTAGCAAGTGACCTCTGTCTGGAGAACAATTCCAGATGTGTTATGTAGGAACTGGGTAACCTGACAGCTCTCAACCTGCCCCAGCATCGGAAACAGAGCAGCGTGTGAACCAGGGAACTGAAGTGCTGGTGCCTCTCTCCCAGTCAGGTTGATCAGCTCTTTCCCCAAGGCTACTATCAAATACCCGCCACTCTTCTGTTCTGCAGAATAAATAACCCCAGTTCCCTCAGCCTCTCCTCATAAGTCATGTGCCCCAGCCCCCTAATCATTTTGATTGCCCTGCGCTGGACTCTCTCCAATTTGTCAACATCCCTTCTGTAGTGGTGGGACCAAAACTGGACACAATACTACAGGTGTGGCCTCACCAGTTCCGAATAGAGGGGAATAATCATGTCCCTCGATTCACTGAAAATGCTTCTAATAATTCAGCTCAATATGCCATTAGCCTTCTTGGCAACAAGGACACACTGCTGACTCCAATCCAGCTTCTCTGTAATCCCCACGTCCTTTTCTGCAGAACTGCTGCTTAGCCAGTTGGTCCCCAGCCTGTAGTGGTGCATGGGATTATTCCCTCCTAAGTGCAGGACTCTGCACTTGTCCTTGTTGAACCTCATCAGGTTTCTTTTGGCCCAATCCTCTAATTTGTCTAGGTCACTCTGGACCCTATCCCTACCCTCAGGCATAGCTACATCTCCCCCCAGCTTAATGTCATCTGTGAACTTGCTGAGGGTGCAATCCATCACATCATCCAGATCGTTAATGAAGATGTTGAACAAAACCGTCCCCAGGACCGACCCCTGGGGCACGCAGCTTGATACCAACGGCCAACTAGACATTGAGCCATTGATCACTACCCGTTGAGCCCAACTATCTAGCCAGCTTTCTATCCAGCTTATAGTCCATCCATCCAATCCATACTTCTTTAACTTGCTGGCAAGAATATTGCGGGAGACCATATCAAAATCTTTGCTAAAGTCAAGGTATATCATGTCCATCGCTTTCCCCATATCCACAGAGCCAGTTATCTCATCATAGAAAGCAATCAGGTTGGTCAGGCATGACTTGCCATTGGTGAATCCGTGTTAACTGTTCCTGATCACCTTCCTCTCCTCGAAGTGCTTCAAAATGGTTTCCTTGAGGACCTGCTCCATGATTTTGCTGGGGAGTGAGGTAAGGCTCACTGGACTGTAGTTCCCTGGATTCTCCTTCTTCTCTTTGTTAAGTATGGGCACTTATATTTGCCTTTTTCCAATCATCCAGAACCTCCCCCAATTGCCATGAATTTTCAGAGATAATGGCCAATGGCTGTGCAATCACATCAGCCAATTCCCTCAGCACCCTTGGATGCATTAGAGCTGGACCCATGGATTTGTGCATGTCCAGTTTTTCTAAATAGTCCTTAACTGGTTCTTTCACCACTGAGGGCTGCTCACCTCCTCTCCATACTGTGCTGCCCAGTGCAGCAGTCTGGGAGCTGACCTTGTCTGTAAAGACCGAGGCAAAAGAAGCACTGAGTACTTCAGCTTTTTCCACATCATCTGTCACTAGGTTGCCTCCTCCATTCAGTAAGGGTCCCACACTTTCCCTGACCTTCTTCTTGTTGCTAACATAGCTGTAGAAACCCTTCTTATTACCCTTCACATCCCCCACTAGCTGCAACTCCAATTGTGCCTTGGCCTTCCTGATTACACCCCTGCATGCTCGAGCAATATTTTTATACTCCTCCCTAGTCATCTGTCCAAATTTCTACTTCTTCTAAGCTTCCTTTTTGAGTTTAAGCTCACCGAAGATTTCACTGTTAAGCCAAGCTGGTCGCCTGCCATATTAGCTATTCTTTCTGCACAGTGGGATGATTTGTTCATGCAACCTCAATAAGGCTTCTGTAAAATACAGCCAGCTCTCCTAGACTCCTTGCCCCCTCATATTAGCCTCCCAGGGAATCCTGCCCATCAGTTCCCTAAGGGAGTCAGTCTGCTTTTCTGAAGTCCAGGGTCTGTATTTTGCTACTCTCCTTTCTTCCTTTTGTGAGGATCCTGAACTCGACCATCTCATGGTCACTACTGCCTAGGTTGCCACCCACTTCTACTTTCCCTACCAATTCTTCCCTGTTTCTGAGCAGGAGGTCGAGAGAAGCATGGCCTCCAGTAAGTTCCTAGTCAGTACAATTGCCCTAGGAACCTGCAAAGTATCTGAGGAGTTTAAATCTTTCCTTCCAGTGAGTATCACTTTGCATTTATCAACAGTGAGTTTTACTCAGTTCCTAGAGTTTCTTTAGGTCTCTCTCTAGTTTCTTACAGCCCCCTCTGATCCTGACTAATCTAAATACCCTTGTTGTCAGCTGCAGATTTTGCTCCCTCCCTGCTCACCCCCAGCCCTGAGGAGATAATTAATAAATATCTTAAACCACACAGGACCTAGCATGCAGGGGCGGCTCTAGGAATTTTGCTGCCCCAAGCATGGCAGGCAGGCTGCCTTTGGCGGCTTGCCTGCGGAGGAGCCGCTGGTCCCTGCAGGAGGTCCGAAGCCGCAGGACCAGTGGACCCTCCGCAGGCAAGCCGCCGAGGGCAGCCTGCCTGCCGCCCTCGCAGTGACCGGCAGAGCGCCCGCCACGGCTTGCCGCCCCAAGCACGCGCTTGGCGTGCTGGGGCCTGGAGCCGCTGCTGCTAGCATGGAATCTTTTGCCATGATGGAGGTTGGCCTCTGGTCTGGCATGGCCTGGGAGTGAGCACTCTGTGCACTAGCCCCTCTGAGGGCTGCACTGCGCTGTTTACACAGCTATTGTTACCTGCACTAGCTGGAGTCAAGCTAGCTTGGGGAGGGGAGCCCCTGCACAGCTTTTGCCGTGTGCACAGACCCTCAGACTTCCAAAGGGCCTTTGACAAAGTCCTGCACAGGAGGCTCCCGGACAAGCTAAGCAGTCGTGGGGTGAGAGGCAAAGGGTTGTCGTGGATCAAACACTGGCGAGGAGAAAGGAAGCCAGAGCAGGCTCCGATGGCTGCCCTCTGTCCAGGGGACATGTCAATAAAGCAAAGAATTCTGAGACTAGTGAGACATGACGTTTGTTGGCAGAATCCATGTTGGTTAGACCCTATAAGACAGTGGTTCTCAAACTTTTGCACTGGTGACCCCTTTCACATAGCAAGCCTCTGAGTGCGATCCCCCCATATAAATTAAAAATACTTTTTTTATATATTTAACACCATTATAAATGCTGGATGCAAAGCGGGGTTGGGGGTGGAGGCTGACAGCTCACAACCTCCCATGTAATCTCGAGACCCCCTGAGGGGTCCTGACCCCCAGTTTGAGAACCCCTGGTATACGATCATGACTTTCCATATGTTGTTGTTGTTGTTGTTTTTTTAATGAGTGATTCTACCAGTTTTCCAGGTAGAGCTTTAAGGCCTATGGGTCTATAGCGTATGTGCCGTTGACTCTCTGTAGTACGTCAGTTTGGCTCCACCTATGTTGTAGTTACTAACTTTAGCCTGAGGAATTTTGGGAATATTGCTTCCCGAAAGGGGCAGTCAGTGAGATCAATCCCAAAATGGTGAGAACACTTAGGGAGTAGGGGTGGGAGTGGGGTTAGGGGTTGGGGTTGGAGGGAGGGAGGAAACAGCCATTTGAGCAGAGGCAAACTAAAAAACACTGTGAGTGCTAGGAAATGTAGATGTCATGTGATTTATAGGAGGCTTCATCTCAAGGAACACTTAGTCAAAAATCCCAAATATGGACCATTAACCCTACCCTGCACCCCCAAGAGGAACAGCAATTTTCAAGACAATCTGATTCAGCAGGTACATTTCAGAGCACTTAGAAAATTCCCTCTTACACAGTAAGTGAGTCTCAACCTTAGCTGCCGCTGTAATTAAACAGGATTTCATACACCCCTGAGAACCTGCACCTGGTGGAGACAGGACCCAGATTGCTGGTGTGACAGACTCAAAGCCCAGTGTGGATGGATTTGCAGCGATGGGGGGTACCCGAACTGCGGGGGAGCAAAGGACGGCACACACGTCCCTGTTTTGGCACCAGACCACCCTGCCCCAGATTACATCAAGAGAATGGGATACTTTTCTCCTGGATCCCCTGTACAATCTGCTCGTAGAGATCCACGTTTCTACGGCTGGTCGATACCGGTGTCTGCAGAGCCTCTTCTTCCCACGGGCCCAGGAGATCCCGTATCTCTTGTCTACTCCAAGCAGGAGTGCTACTAGTATGTGGAGCCGGCAGGGTCAGCTGGAGAGCTGCACACCCAGGGTGCTCCCCAAGCTGCACAATCAGGAACAGGCCTTTCAAAAATTCACAGGGATTCAGAGGAGATGGGGGGCTCTGGTGACTCCTGGGCAGTGGCGTTCACATGAGTATCTCATAAAGGGGATTATAACTAAGTAAAACACCCCTGAACAAACCCAGCTATGTTCAGTTACAGGAAATAATGCACCATTTATAAAAGCATTTTTTTAAAAAACCCAAAAGTCTTGGCTTACATTGTACCTAACCTTTTATTGACGTGTGATCACTGTGGGGCATTGTGGGACAGCTGCTGGAGGACTCTGAGCAAGGGCAATGGGTATCAAAGGCAGGGGAAAGCTGAGCCTCCCCAAATGGCCTGTGTGGCCCCACCACACTCCATCCCCAGGCTCCCTCCTGCTTCCCACCGCGCTCTGCTCCGGCTCTTTCCTTCCCCTGTGGCCGGGGCCCCGGATTAGTGGTGCTGGAACCAAGGTGGGGGTGGGGGTGGGCTGCATGGGCAGCTGTGGGGAGCCTGGGTCCCTCCACCTATCTTGGGTGGGGGGCCTGGGACACAGGCAGGGGGCTGATTTTGCCTCCATCTCAGGCAGGGGGGCAGGGACCAGGTGGCTGGAGGGCTCAGGTGCCCTTGCCCTGGGCTGGGGCTGACGGGGGCTGGCCTGCAGACAGGGAGTCCAGGTGGCTGGAGCCAGGGCTTGCACTGCCCACCTGCCTGGTACTTGGGGGCTGGGGCCTGTGCTGCCCGATGCACTCGGGCTGGGGGCTGCATTCAGCTGGCTGCCCGCCTGGTGCTCTAGGCCAAGTGGGTGTGGGGGGGAGCTTTGCTGCCACCCGCCCCTCTGATTGTTGCTCCTGGACTTGGGCTGGGGGGTGACCTGCCTGCGCAGTGCTCCAGGGCTGGGGGTGGGAGGTGCTACACCCAGTACTCCAAGGCTGGAGGCACTCAGGCAGCCCAGGCCTGGCGGAGGGTGGGGGGGTGGTGTCTCCGGGCTCCAGCGGGGGAAGGGGCCAGGATGGGAGAGCCCTGGGCAGAAGGAGCAGGCCAGCCGGGAGTGGGGCCTAACCTCCCCAAGCCCACAGTTCATCCACCATCCATGGGTTAGGGTCAACATAAGTACCTCAGTGAGTGTCTCCACTCATGCTGCGTCGACCCTGGCTCAGCACTGCTCGAGGCGCTGGTGTGACTGTGTTGCTGTAACGGCGCTTACTTTGGTGGGACACAAATTTAAGTGTAGACACTTGCACACCTCGGTCGACACGAGGTGGCTACATTGACCTAACTTTATAGTGCAGAGTCAGACCAGGCCTCAGTCAGATGCTGCCCCATGCATGTGGAATGGGGTTGGGGGAGGTGCACAGCAAATGCTTTAGGAGAACACGTTCTGTTTCTTGGAAATCACAGAAACACACAAACAAGCCCTGTTCCAAGATTACAGTGACTCAGCCGACTTTACCTCTTTCCTTGGCACAAAAGCAACTAAACAGTAACCAAAGGAAAACACTGCACAGAAATAGTTGCTGTCAAAGGGAAGGAGTCGAAGTGATGCTGGATGATGTTCAAGAGGAAAATCTGGCCAGAATCAATGACAGCATCGAATGGGGGCGATTAGTAGAAAGAGGGGGTAGAAATGGTTCCCAGGTGATGGAGGGGGTGTGTAGACGGGCAGGACTCACCCCTGCGGCACCTCCTGCTGGTGACTCGGGGAATTAGCTCTGTTCTTTTTCCCCTGTCCTGTTACAATTTGCTACCTCTAACCTTTATTACCCTATGAGCTAAAGAGAGCAAATAATTACAAAGGAACCTTCCCAGTTTTGTTACTAGAGACCACCTCTCGCCATGCTGATGGTAGGCCAGGAGAAAGCATTGCTGGGGAGGGGGCTGGTGCAGGGGTCAGGGAAGATCATGGTGGAGGCTTTATTGTGCATTGAAGTTGCAAGCTCTGTGAGGCAGGCACTATGCCTTACTGTATCTGCATAGGGCCTGCACAATGGGCCCCTGATATGAGTTGGGGCCCCTGGACGTTACAGGAATACAGATGTAAGCACGGTCTGAATGAACTCTTCCCTGACAGCTAGCTGGGAGGGAGGGAGACTTCAGGAGCAAACTGTGTTTCCACGAACAGACCTACTCTGCCTAGGTATCCAGCAGACAGAGCAGTGTTGGTCAAAGTGATTAACTTTGGCTGGTGTTGAGTTACAAAACACTGTAGTACTGAATGCAGGTAGTGAAATATTATCAATGTTGTTGTCCTTATTGTGTGAGTAAAGGAAAGCAAAACTACCTGTCTGACTGGAGGGGGGTCACCCTCAGCTGACAGGAACTTGCTAAACCAGGGGCTCAAATGCCAGAGGCTTGTGACAGTAAGGGCAGATGGAGCTAGCTGTTGTCGTCAGAGGCCACTGGTGGGGACTCTGCTCAATGTTGATATCAGTCAGCTACTTGTGGCACCAGAGACTAACAAATTTATTTCAGCATGAGCTTTTGTGAGCTACAGCTCACTTATTTCAGCATGAGCTGTGCATCCGAAGAAATTTGTTAGTCTCTAGGGTGCCACAAGTACTCCTCTTCTTTTTGCAGATACAGACTAACATGGCTGCTACTCTGAAACCAGTCAGCTGCTTGCGTGTGTTCCCTCTGTGTGCTACCCCAGATTGCTGGCACAGCAGAGCTCCCAATAACCACAGACTCCGATAAGGCACCTAGACAGGTTTATTGTCAAAGAGAAACACAGTCTCCAGCTCCCCAGATCAGATGTCTACAGTTCTGCTAGTACAGATGTGCTTCCTGACAATGGACCAGCTCAGTCAGTGATGGGATTCTCCACTGCCCCCTAGGCCGGACAAAGACACCGCCCCAGGGACGTATTCTTATACACAGGTACAAACAAGTTACACATCACTCCTGACGTATTGAGGTGCAACCCCTCTACGTAGTAAGGTGCCGCCTCTCACCTTGTACATGTTGGTTCGATCAAAACAACCCCATCCATCATATTACCCTTTTGCCTCTGTCTTTAGGATGGGTCAGCCTGTTCCTTGTTATCTGTGTGGAATGTGCAATATCGGAGTGTCCTGGTACCATATGTTTATCTCTCTAGTATCCAATACATTGTAGGTATATGTTTATGCAACATCAGCCCTCTCCTTGCCAGCTTCTGTGAGCAGGGCCTGCCTCTAGCTCACAGCTTTGCTTTGCTTTTATAAAGTCTTGACCATTACTTTAGCTCAGGCCTCAGACCGGGCCTCTGATACCAAGGGTTTATGTTTCAGGGCCTCATCTTACTACAGATGTTCCTGTCTAGCAGGGGCGGCTCCAGGCACCAGCCCACCAAGCGCGTGCCTGGGGCGGCAAGCCGTGGGGGGTGGCCTGCCGGTCGCTGTGGGGGCAGCAGTCAGGGAGCCTTCAGCGGTGCGCCTGCGGGACGTCTGCCGCTCCCGCGGCTTCGGCGGCAATTCGGCGGTGGGTACGCCGGGCCGCGTTACCAGTGGACCTCCACAGGCGCTCCGCCCGGCCGCCTGACTGCCGTGCATGGGGCGGCAAAATACATAGAGCCGCCCCTGCTGTGTAGAGATGTCAACACTCCCTAAGGATCCTCGGGGTGATTTAACCTGGTCCTCCCCATTGTTCAAAGATAGGGCTTTTGTCATTTTAAGTACTCAAAAGAGCTGACAGTCACTTGTGCTGGGACAGCATCTGTGCCCAGCCTTCCTCAGGTTTCCCCACTAAGAGTTAGACGGATCCTCAAGAGACTGACCTGCAGCGATCACAGCAGAGAGGCAGGTAGCCAGCAAAGCAGTGAGGGGACGGAACAGTGGCTGGTGGGGCAGCCAGCCAGAGCAAGTGCTCAGATGGCAGAGCAAACAGGATGCCGCCTTCCACATGTGGGAGGTGAACTCAGACAGAGGCACCTCTGAACCCTGCGTCCTCACTGATCAAGGACAACCATTGCAAGTGGGGTGTGGGGTGAGAGCAGAGAAGGGCACAGAACTCAAGAACATGAGGCAGAAGGCTCTGCCCCACCAGGGCCGGCTCTGGCTTTTTTGCTGCCCCAAGCAAAAAAAAAAGGGGGGGGGCAGGGCCGCTGGAGCGGCAAATCGGGGGGGGAGGGGCAAAATAGGGCACGGCTGGAATGGCAAAGGGGGAGGGGGGAAACTGCAGCACAGCCGGAGCAGCAAAGCAGGGGAAACAACAACAACATAAAACCCCGGTGGGGCTGGAGCGGTAAAGTGGGGGCGGGGGAACAGGGCGCTGGAGCAGCAAAGCAGGTGAAGAAAAAAAAGAAACAGAAAACACGGCGCAGACAGAGCGGCAAAGCAGGGTGGGGGGGACAAAACAACAGCGCAGCTGGAATGGCCAAGCAGGGAAGAAAAAAACAACCTGCAGCAGAGCCGGAGCAGTAAAGCGGGGGGGAGAACAAAAAAAACTGCACGGCTGGAGCGGCAAAGCGGGGGTGGGAGAACGGCGCGGCCGGCAAAACAGGGGAAAAACAAGACAAAAACCCCCACAGGGCGGCCGGAGCCAGGGGACTCCCTGTGCGGCAGAGCGCACACCCGGGCTAATGGGGGAAGGGGAGGGAGCGAGGGGGGAGAGAGAGAAGGGGGCGCTCACCACCTCCGCGCCGCCTGCCGGGAGAGCTCGGAGCTGCTCCAGTCGGCGGGGAGGGAAGGACGCGGGCTGCCCTCCCGGGCGCTGCCCTCCTCCGCCCCCTACAGGGCGGCCAGAGCAGCAAAAAAAAAAAAAGCGTCAGTGCTGCCCTAGGAGTGGGCGGAAGCCGCCCCCTAGAATCTGCCACCCCAAGCACCAGCTTTCTCAGCTGGTGCCTGGAGCCAGCCCTGTGCCCACGCACTCTGGGGTGGGTGTCCTGCTCCCAGTTCTATGATTATGAATCCCCCTTGTGGCATTTTCCTTAATTAATGTTGGGTGACTTCCCCCTTTTCATTAAAACTTCCTTTCCTACACTCAGACGCTGTGTGTGTGAGTGGGGAAGTATTGCCTCTCCGAGGAGCCCAGGGGAGGGGTGTAATTTTCCCACTGTGAGGGGGCTCAACCGGTTCTGTGTTGTATTGTTGAAAAGGAACCCCTAGATATTGAGCCTGGCCCTGGCTGGTGCCGACTCCCCCTGGCAGAAGGGTTAGACAAATAAATGCTAGTGATAAAGGTCCGGGAGCTGCAGGAGGGGAGACGGTGCCAGGCTCACAACCCCTTATTACCTCTTTGTGGACCAGTTCTTTTCCCCGTTACCCAGAATGCCCAGGTTCACAGGCTGACTCTTGAGCTGAAGGAGTACGTCATTTCTTTGCAACTTCAGTGAGTGATCAGCCCACCGAAACAGGGCAGAGCACAGGGTTAAATGCAAGCGCACTCCCACATTCAGAGCTCACCTTAAATACACTGTTACAAAGTGATTGATTATCTATTGTATAAACACTTTTGTGCCTAACACGAAGATTAATTTGCTAACTCAGTTGCTCACCTGATTAGACGACTGACCAAGTTGTTTATCTGATCCTGTTGCTGGCTCAGCTTTTCACCTGACTGTTCTTTTTTCTTGCCAGACAAGCAGGCATCTTTTCACATGACCCAACCCTTAAAATATACATTCTGCACATTACATATCCTACACTCCTGCTCTCCCACTTCTGCTTCTCCTCTCGACCCACCTCCCGCAAGCTTCCTCTTCTTGTTTCTCTAGCTTTCCCTTTCCCTTTCCTCTTATCTCCTTGTCTTCTCTTTCTCCTCAGACTGCCCTGGGCTCACTCCGCACCTCTCCATCCTGCTTCTCCCCTCCCCAACCCCTCACTTATCCTCAGCCCCCTTTCACGCCTGCAGAACACCTGACCCTGAGGAGGAGGAGAAAGAAGAGGAATAAGGAGGACATGTTACGCAAGATCCTACAAGGCAATGCTGCATCAGACTGCAAACCAAGGTCCCGGAGGGCCAACATGGATTGGCAGCAGGGCCGGCGCTTCCATTAGGCGACCCTAGGTGGTTGCCTAGGGTGCCAGGATCCGGGGGGCGGCATTTTGTGCGCTCCCCATGGGGCGTGCGGGAGCTTCCGATTCCGCTCCCATCGCGCTGCTGAAGAAGGACCTTCTGCCGACATGCTGCGGAAAACAGCGGCAGGCAACTGAGCAGCTCAATAACTGCGGCTGTCGCCTGCGGCATTTGGGCAGAGGGTCCTTCTTCGGCAGCGTGATGGGAGTGGAACCGGAAGCTCTCTCGCGCCCCGTGGGGAGCGCACAAAATGCTGCCCCGCAAATTCTGCCTAGGGCGCCAGAAACCCTGGCGCCGCTTCTGATTGGCAGACAGCACGGAGAAGGGCAGAACGGACAAGAGAGAGGTTCAGGAGTCCCAGCAAGACAAGAAGCAGGAGATGCACTAAGTCTGGAACATAACAGGTCTTCTCAGGCAGCAAACACAAATGCTGCAGCTCCCTCCCCCCTTGCAGTCTGTGGAGAGCTCCAGGGTGGCAGCTCCTTACACCTGCCAATGCTCCATTGAGCACAGGACCTGCAGTAGCAACTGTACATCAGAACTGGGCTGAGACAGAGAACAGATATTTGACTTCTGGTGCAGCCACACCCAAAGCAGCGAGTGCACTGCCCCCTGCACAGCGCTAGGGGATGAAAACTAAACCCACATGAAAACATGATCCACTCTCCTATTTATCATCTTCCCTGGGCTCAGCCACCCCCAGCCCCAAGCAGCAGAGCAAACAATCGGAATCAAAAACTGCTCAGAAGGCTGGACCAGCCCTTGAAACACACTAGGCCGGTCAGTGGGAGCAACAAATTAAAACCAGCCGCAAGCTGGACTGCTACCGATCCCTGCACAGAACTATCTCACCGCAGACACCTCACCACAAAGACAGGGGCGGCAGGTTATATGGGTTTGTGGTGTTCGAGCACCAGGAATATTCAAGGCTGGGGGTTGTGCTCCACCAATATTTGGAGCTGGGTTTCTCCTCAGGCCCTGTCTGGAGCGCCCCCCAGCCCCAGAGCGTCGTTCCCCGCCCCCTCCGAACTTCCCTGCTTGAAAAAAAAATAACAGCTGGTGCCTCTCTCCCTTGCTTGTGCTGCCGGCTGCCTGCCGCTGCTTCTGCCTAAGGCTATAGAGAGCAGCGGCTGGCAGACTGTTGGAGCACCTCAGGAGAGGGAGAGGGGGGGGGGGGAGGAGGCACACATGTGCTTGGGAGCCCTATCTCCCGTCCCCTGGCACCCACCTGGAGGAGACGCCAAGGGGATTTCCGGCCAGGAGATGGACATCTGGAGTGGACCTCACTCAGCTGAGCAACTGCTGCCCCCCGCTTCCCAGCAGTCCCCACTCGTGCCCCTTGCTGGGCAAGGGGCAGCCCCATCCCCCATCCCCAGGGAGGCTATGGTGAGGGGCAGCAGCAGGGGAGGCCACACGTGATGGCAACCTCCCCCCGTACCCACCATAGGGGAGGCGAGTGGGCTTTCTGGACCTGAGAGGGACCTAGGAGCATGTGCAGTGACCATGGTGCAGAGTGAGTGTGCTGCGGGGGGGGGGGGGGGAGAGGAGGGGTCCCTTCCCTGGAGCTAGCTGCTGCCAGTGGGGCGGGGTGGGGGGAATCCTTTCTGGCCCTAGCTCAGGGGCAGCCTGTCTGCACCCCAAGTTCCTTATCCCCAGCCCTGCCCCATCCCAGAGCCTGCACCCCCAGCACCCCAACCCTGAGCACCCTTCTGCACTGTGAACCCCTCATCCCCAGCCCCACCCCAGAGCCCTCACCTGAGGGGAAAAATGTGCAACTTAAATGTGGTGGTCAGTTTGGAGTATCATTGTGTTTAGCACAATACTTGATTATTTTACACCCTTTAAAGTCTATAACTAGTCGTATACGGGTGTTACGAAGTGGGAATGTTCTTAATGTTTTCTCTGAATACTGTGTGGGTGTCTCAGTTTCCCTTATGCATTTCTCAAGGATCTAGATGGTGGGATAAGGGGGTGTGATTGTTGTAGAGCCCTAGAGGGCCAGTGTGATGCCATCTGCACAGAGAATGGCCGAAACCCTGTCTCCGGGCACCTGATGGCCTGGGCCGCTCTCCTGCAAGCTGCCAACTGAAGGTTTTGGAGAACAAAGAGATCAGGTGGCCTCCTAATGCCTGGAAAAGAGACAAAGGCCAGAGGAGGGAGTGTCAGTGCCTGTGCAGACTTCTGGGAAGCGGATGGTGTGGAAGGGGATGCTGGGATGCTTTGGAACTACTCCATACAAAGCCACTCAGGACTCTGGGGGAGCCTCCTCTCTCTGAGCAGACTGTCTCCAGGGCAAGAAGCTTACACCTTCCTGGGTCTGACCTCAGAGCATTCAGCATCCCCTTCCACACCGTGTGCTTTCCGCAGCGAGTGTGCCCAGGCAGGTCCTGGGGCAACCAGAGGTCCCTGCACCCCAACTCTGCAGTCAGATGTGACTCTCAGCCAGCCGGTAAAACAGAAGGTTTATTAGACGACAGGAACACGGTCTAAAACAGAGCTTGTAGGTACAGAAAACAGGACCCCTCAGTCAGGTCCATCTTGTGGGGTGGGGAGCCCAGACCCAAGTTCTGGGCCTCTCCCCGTTTGCCCAGCCAGCTCCAAATTGACACTCCCTCATCAGGTGGCCTCCTTGTCCAGAAAAGACACAAAGGCCAGATCTCTTTGTCCCCAACACTTTCAGTTGGCACCTCCAGGGGAAACTGAGGCACTCACACAGTATTCAGAGAAAACATTAAGAACATTCTCACTGTGTCACAATAGGTGCAACAAAATGTAATACCGTATATTGATGTGCGGCTTCTTACTTTCCTTTTTAACTTGACCCTTTTATTCTTGTGGTGCCGCCGGGTTGTAGCTCATTTTTATATGGGCGTACCGGGGGGGCGGGGGGGGGGCGCCACCATTTTGGGCACCACCAAAAATTATACAAACCTGCCGCCTGTGAAGACATGCAGAAGTGAGGCCTTTCCTGCCCCAGCCCAAACTCAGGGACCCTAAACAAATGGTGGAATCAGGGGGCACAAAGCACAGTCAGAACCCAGAAAGGAGCCTGTGACCCCAGTACGACAGAGCAGAGATTGGCCTCGAAATGTTCCTCTCAGTGTCCCAAATACAAGTGCAAACCAATGTGCCACCATCTTCTCAGGAGCTGCAACAGCATCTCCCTGGGAAACAATGAGTTGCACACTATGGAAACTGACAGGAGGACGCTGCAGAGCAGCCGGCACAGGAATGAAGAGAAATGGACCCAGGGATCAAACTCCAAACACACTTGTAACCCCGTCCTGAGCAGAGTGCCCCAGTAACAGTCTCGCTAGTGCTGTGTGCACAGCTAACACCTCCCTACTCCGACGTGGTGTTTCCCTGCGGCTGCACCCTGGGTAGGTCACACCCACCTGACAGACACTGCACGGCCTGGCTTTAAACCACTCTGGCAGCATGCAGAGAGCTTGCCCTGCCCATGGCATCTCGCTGAGCTGAAATGGCTGCTTATAACCATCTGGAGATTAAACTCATAGACTTTAAGGTCAGAAGGGACCATTATGATCATCTAGTCTGACCTCCTGCGCAATGCAGGCCACAGAATCTCACCCATCCACTCCTGTAACAAACCCTAACCTATGTCTGAGTTATTGAAGTCCTCAAATTGTGGTTTGAAGACCTCAAGCTGCAGAGAATCCCCCAGCAAGTAACCCATGGACTCGTGTCTCAATGCTCCGGTGAGTGAGAAGCAGAGGGGCAGGAACTAGCCGTGTATGTAAAACGCTTTCCTGCATCATAGAGCAGTGTCCTTATTACTGGCTTCATCATGCTTCATATTCCACTGGCAAAGGGCTTTCCTGCCACTCCCCATCCCCTCTGGGATCGCCGCTGGTCGTTCCATCCTCCACCACCTGGGAACCATTATTACCCCCTTGTTCTACTAATTACCCCATTCGATGCTGTCCCTGATTCTGGCCAGATTTTCCTCTTGGATGTCATCCAGCATCACTTCGACTCCTTCCCTTTGTCAGCAACTATTTCTGTGCAGAGTTTTTCCTTCAATATGATTTAGCTGCTTTTGTGCCAAGGGATGAGTATAGCCAGCTGAGTCACTGTAACCTTGTCTGTGTATTTATGATTTCCGAGAAACAGAAAGAGTTCTTCTAAGGCATTTTCTGGGCTGTGCACCTTCCCCAGCCCCAATCCATGCACATGGGGCAGCATCTGGCTGAGGCCTGACTCTGCACTACAAAGTTAGGTCAATGTAGCCACCTTGTGTCGACCTAGGCGTGCAAGTGTCTACACTTAAATGTGCCCCACCAAAGTGAGTCCCCCATTACAGCCACACAGTCACAGCAGCGCCTCGAGCAGTGCTGAGCCAGGGTCAATTGACGGAGGCCGACGCAGCGTGAGTGGAGACACCGAGTTACTTGTCGACCTAACCCATGGGCGGGGGATGAACCGTGGGCTTGGGGAGGCCACGCCCCACTCCTGGCTGGCCTGCTCCTTCTTCCCGGGGCTCTCCCCCACCCCCTTTCCCGATGGAGCCCGGAGACCGCCCCACCCCCCGCCATGCCCGGGCTGCCCAAGCACCTCCAGCCCTGGAGCACTGCGCAGGCAGAGTGGCCCATAGCCATGGTCCCAGGAGCAGCAGGTGGGGAATGGGGCAGCACAGCCCCTCCCCCTCCCCTCCAGGCCCGGAGTGAATGCAGCTGAATGCAGTCCCCAGTCCCAGCGTGGCGGGCAGCACAGGCCCCAGCCCCCGAGTACCAGGCGGGTGGGCAGCGCAAGCTGCCGGCTCCAGCCACCTGGACTCCCTGTCTGCAGGCCGCCCCCATCAGCCCCAGCCCAGGGCAAGGGCACCTGAGCCCTCCCCAAAGTGGGGCTGGAGGTTCCCGCCCCCCAGCCTGAGATGGGGGCAAAAGCAGCCCCCTGCCCATGTCCCAGGCCCCCACCCAGGGCAAGTGGAGGGTCCGCGAGTCTATGGCCCCTCACAGCTGCCTGCCTGGCTCTTACCATGGCCAGGCTGCAGCTCCTCTCACCTCCTTTCCCCTCAACTGGAGCCTGATTGGGGCAGATGTGGGGCCACAATGTGGAGTCACAGACCCTCTACTTGCCCTGGGCTGGGTGGGGAGCCTGGGGGGCTGGGACATGGATCCACTCTCAGCCCCTCCCCCCCACACCCTGGGCAGGTGGAGGGTCCATCGCAATTCCCCACAGGTGCCCAGGCTCCCTGACCGGTCTCCATGCCAAAACAGGGACGTGTGTGCTGTCCTTTGCCCCGCTGCAGTTCGGGTACCCCCCATCACTGCAAATCCATCCACACTGCGCTTTGGGTCTGTCACACCAGCAATCTGGGTCCTGTCTCCACTGTGTGCAGGTTCTCCGGGGTGTATGAAGTCTTGTTTCATTATAGCGGCAGCTAAGGTTAAGATTCACTTACTGTTTAACAGAGAATTTTCTAAGTGCTCTGAAATGTACCTGCTGAATCAGATTGTCTTAAAAACTGCTGTGCCTCCTGGGGGTGCCAGGCAGGGTTAATGGTCCATATATTGGATTTTTGACTAAGAGGGTCTTGAGATGAAGCCTTCTGTAAATCACATGACATCTCAATTTCCTAGCACTCACAGTGTTTTTTTGTTTGCCTCTGAAACTCAAATGGCTCTGTTTCTTCCCTCCCAACCCAAACCCCAACCTCCCTCCCCTCTTACCCCCTCAGCTGTTCTCACCATCTTCGGATTGATCTCACCAAGTGTCTGCCCCTTTCGGGAAGCAATATTCCCAAAGTTTTTCAGGCTAAAGTTTGGAACTACAACCTAGGTGGAGCCAAACTGACGTACCAAAGAGAGTCAGTGGCACATATGCTATAGACCCATAAGCCTTACAGCTCCTCCTGGCAAATTGGTTTTTTATAATTGGAGATATTCCAATCTCCTAGAACTGGAAGGGACCTCGAAAGATCATCAAGTCCAGCCCCCTGTCCTCACTAGCAGGACCAATTTTTGCCCCAGATCCCTAAGTGGCCTCCTCAAGGATTGAACTCACAACCCTGCATTTAGCAGGCCAATGCTCAAAGACTGGGCTATCACTCCCTCAAATGAGTTGAATCACTCATTAAAGAAAGGACATCAGGAAGGGCACGATCCCAGTGACGTAGCCAGGTTCTAACATCAGGGGGAACGAACACACAAAAAAAGGTGCCACCCGACATATCAAATTACACCTCTACCTCGATATAACGCAACCCGATATAACACGAATTCGGATATAACGGGGCAAAGTAGGGCTCCGGGGGGGCTGTGCACTCTCATCTCTCCTGAGGGTCTGCTCTGCAATCTGTGCCCCCTGGAAGCAGGCAGCACACAGGAGCGGGGGGGGGGGCACAGTCCCCTGCATAAGAGAGACAATGGGACAGAGATGGGCAGGGTCTGTTGGGGGTTCGCATGGGGGAGAGGGGGTGGAGGGCTGCACTGGAGACTCCAATGCAGCACCTGGCCACGCTGGCTCTGTGCATCATGAGGCACTCGGGAAAAGGAGGCAGCAAGAGAGAGAGGCCAAAGGGGGGGTGCCCTTCCCCTCCCAGCTGGGTCTGAGTGTCCCTGATCTCAGAGTCTCAGCGCTGCAGGCCCCCAGCCCCCAGGCTGCAGTGCAAGAGGGGCTGATACAGAGAAGTCAGGACCAGTCAGAGCACTTCCCATGTCATCATGAAAACTCACTCCTGGAAAGCTGGGTGAGGTAATACAGGTGTGTGTGGGGGGGTAAATATATATCAAGGTGGGTGAGGTAAATATTTTATTGGACCAGCTTCTGTTGGTGAGAGAGACAGACCGACCCCCTTCTTCCCCAAGGCCCCAGCCTCTCCTCCTCCCCAGGAGCCCGGCTTGCTGGAGCTCAGTTCTTTCCCCGTCCCCTTGCTGATTAGCTGTCTGTCCCCCTCCTGCTGGGAGACAGCTGATCGGGGAGGCAGGGAGGGAACAGGGTTTGTGCAGCACACTCGGGGAAGCCGGCAGAGCCTGCCTGCAGGAGCCCAGCTTGCTGGAGCTCAGTTCTTCCCCTCCCCTCCCTGCGGCGGGATCAGCTGTCTCCCTCCTGCTGGGAGACACAGCTGGTCGGCGGGGGTGGGGTATGCAGCAGGCTGGGGGAAGCCGGGCAGGCCCAGCTTCAGAGCGGAGTGTGGGCCCCACCTCTGGTGCCATGGTAACCCCGCCTAAAGCTCCGCTTTTTTGAAAATGTGCTGAGGGGAAGCAGCTGCTTCCCCTGCACCCCCCTAGCTACGCTACTGCATGATCCTATAGGGTCTAACCAACATGGATTCTGCCAACAGACGTCATGTCTCACTAGTCTCAGAATTCTTTGCTTTATTGACATGTCCCCTGGACAGAGGGCAGCCATCGGATCCTGCTCTGGCTTCCTTTCTCCTAGCCAGTGTTTGATCCACGACGACCCTTTGCCTCTCACCCCACGACTGCTTAGCTTGTCCGGGAGCCTCCTGTGCAGGACTTTGTCAAAGGCCCTTTGGAAGTCTGAGGGTCTGTGCACAGAGCAAAAGCTGTGCAGGGGCTCCCCTCCCCAAGCTAGCTTGACTCCAGCTAGTGCAGGTAACAATAGCTGTGTAAACAGCGCAGTGCAGCCCTCAGAGGGGCTAGTGCACAGAGTGCACACTCCCAGGCCATGCCAGACCAGAGGCCAACTTCCCTCATGGCAGAAGGTTCTATGCTAGGTCTGTGTTGTTTAACATATTTATTAATGATCTGCTCAGGGCTGGGGGTGAGCAGGGAGGGAGCAAAATCTGCAGCTGACAACAAGGTACTTAGATTAGTCAGGTTCAGAGGGGCTGTAAGGAACTCGAGAGAGACCTAAAGAAGCTCCAGGAACAGGCAATGAGTGAAACTCACTGTTGATAAATGCAGAGTGATACCCACTGGAGGGAAAGATTTAAACTCCTCAGACACTTTGCAGGGTCCTAGGGTAATTGTACTGACTCATCAAAGGGTCCTAAGCATCACTGTAGGCAGCTCGGTGACGACCTCTGCTCAGGGTGCTGCTGTGGTCAAAAAAAACTAGCAAGGCATTAGGGTCCATAAGGAATGGGCTAATGCAAAGAATATCACAGTGCCTTTAGCCCAATCGATAGTGTGGGATAATGGGATATTGTGGGCACTGGTCATCCCGTCTCTAACAGGTGATTGCAGACCTGGTGGGGGGCTCAGAAGGGCAATGGGAATAGTCACTATCCAGAGTAGTTTTAATTAAAGCTGACAAATTTCAGGCAGTGTATTAAACCTTGTACTTCAGGGGTTAAGTAAATCTCTGTTAGAGACCAGGATGAGATGTATCAGCTTGGGGGTGGAGGCAGCGTTGTCCCACATCTGCCCCTTGTGAGGTTCTTACACCTTCCTGTGAATCATGAAGAGCTGGGCACTGTCAGAGACAGGCTGCTGAACTAGATTGCAGAAAAAGGGAGCTGAGGACAGAGTCGTATTTCAGACTGTTAAATGTTCCCAGTCACCCAACCCCAGACCCTGGGCTTTCAGCACATGGGGAAAGAGAGACTCTATCAGATGTTGCAGACTTGGGGAAAAGAGCTGATCAACCCAACTGCTTCCCTGATGGGAGAGAGGTACCAGCACTTCACACGCTGCTCTGTTTCCGATGCTGGGGCAGGTTGAGAGCTGTCAGGTTACCCAGTTCCTACAAAGCACATCTGGAATTCAGAGTGGTAGCCATGTGGTCGCTTGCTAATCAGGTTCCAACTCCACCCCACACAAACTACATACATCAATAATTGATTCTATTTCTGTCTTTCCATAAGCACTTAGTTTCAGTTTTACTTTCTATCAGTGACATAGCAGAAGCATCCCTATAAATTGCTCTCAGTCCTGGCAGAGCCCCAGTAGCCTGGCCGGACGGCACAGCGGCTGGAAGGGGCTCCAGAGGCTGCAGGAGGAGCACACGTTCGTTCTCCAGGCACACAGGTATTGTTGGCTGCTTGTCCTACACTTGGTTGCAATGTCTGACTAAAGAATGTGTATAACTGAAGATCTGTCACTGAAAGTGCTCCGGGGTTACAGGAAGAACAGGTACTTGACTGGCAGAGCTCTGTCTGACTCTCTCTCTCTGTCTGTACAAGATCCAGCTGATGCAGGGCCAGCTCCAGGCACCAGCTGAGAAAGCTGGTGCTTGGGGCGGCAGATTCTAGGGGGCGGCTTCCGCCCACTCCTAGGGCGGCACTGATGCTTTTTTTTGCTGCTCTGGCCGCCCTGTAGGGGGCGGAGGAGGGCAGCGCCCTGCAGCAAACTCGGCGGGGCAGCCCGCGTCCTTCCCTCCCCGCCGACCGGAGCAGCTCGGAGCTCTCCCGGCAGGCGGCGCGGAGGTGGTGAGCGCCCCCTTCTCTCTCTCCCCCTCGCTCCTCCCCTTCCCCATTAGACCAGGCACCGCGCTCTGCAGCACAGGAGTCCCCTGGCTCCGGCCGCCCTGTGGGTTTTGTCTAGTTTTTCCCCTGCTTTGCCGGCCTCGCCGTTCCCCACCCCGCTTTGCCGCCCCAGCTGCGCCGTGTTTCCCCCTTCCCGCTCTGGCCGCTGTGGTTTTGTTTCTGTTTTTTCCCTGCTTTGCGGCTCCGGTGGCCCCGCCCCCCTCCTTTTTTTTTTTTTGCTTGGGGCGAGCCAGAGCCGGCCCTGCACATGACGTTACAAATTCCATCTGTGTGACAGCCTGGGGCTTTCAGCTGCTAGTATAGATTCAGCAACATTGAGATCCTCCCAGCCGAGTTTACCTGATACCTGGGCACTATCTTAAAGAAGTTGGTCTCCAGGATAGCTGGGTCTGGGGTATTTCAGAGCTTTGAGTAAAAGCACCAGCTTCAGCCGGTTAGGATTCATGATGTTACATCGCTCGTTACAAGTATTCAGGCAACTGCTGGTTATTTATTAAAAGGTTCACAAATCACAAAAGCTCAATGAGTTTTGCCAGAAATGAATATTCTTTGAACACTTATTGGAATGAATAAGATTCAAAGTGATGAGGATGCAAACACATACCCTGCCAGAGAGCATTTCATCCCGAGTATTCTGAATAGTTAATAAATCATGAATACACTTGCAGAAGTCAGGAGTGATTCACTAACCAAAATATGACAAGCTCATCATTCATTTGGCACATGATATCTGACCAGCTGTAGATATCACCAGGGAATGACCTATAGACCAGAAAAACCTGAACACTGCGAATTCATGTTTATAGAGGGAGCATCCTCTGCAATATGATGCTAAAGATACTAAATTTATGAGATGCTTTCAAATTAGCATGAGATTATTAACCGAGTTCAGTCAAAGCTCTCAAGGATCATCTACTGGGTGATTCCATCTCTCTTTGGGAATTGGCATCAGCCCCAATAAAAATAACAATAATTGTAAATTACAAACGATGGGCGCTGATGAGTGATCGTTCCTGGCGGCCAGGAAAACCAGACTCCCGCCCGGTCACGTTTATGGGGATTGTTATTTTTAATTTTCAAAGGGCGAGGAGAGGGGATGACTGGAGAGTTTCCATTGTTGTTCGTTCATGAAAAGCACCCGGGTGGGGCACGGGCGCTAAGCGGAGACTCGCCGAACAGCGACGTGGCTCCGCTTTAGGGAAGCAGCGGATAGCTGCGCGGTGTGTAGGAAAAGCCAGTCCCGGCCCGGGCACTGATCGGGGCAGAGCCATCGAACCGGCTGCGATCCGTGCAGGGAACGCGGGGAACCTCCACCTCCCTTCCCTGCCCGAAGGAGGACCCCAAGCGCCGGCTGAGAAGAGGGCTCGGACCCAGAGCGGGAGCGGCCAGGAGGCCCAGCCGCGCTCAGCAGCGGGGTTTGAACCAGGCGCTGGCTGGACCTAGCAGCTGACCGCTCCCGCGGGAGTTACAGGGGAACCGCAGAGAGGGGGACAAGCGGCGAGAATTTCACTCCCGTTTCGGAGGGGCCGGGATACCCCGCAATTGAGAGCCTCGGGCTGGGTCTCCGAGGCTAGCGCCGGAGGGTGGCTGGCCGAGCGCTCCCCCCTCCTCCCTCGGCCCAGGCTGGGGGGACTCCCCGGGGAGGGGGACCCTGAGATCCCCGCTGAGCCCGGCAGCCCCGCAGCCTCATTGAGCAGCCCGGCCCCGCCACACGGGTTCCCGGGGATTTCTCCTCTCGCCCCCGTCACTCGAACTCCTGGGGGAGGTGCTGCTTCTAAAGCGCCCCCCCTTTCCTTTCCCGAAGGGATCCCGCCGGGGAGCTGGAGAGTTTGGCCAAGGCAACACTTGAGGTCTCTCTGGGCTCTGCAATCACCTGATTCCTGCCTGGTGCCGAGCCTCGGGTTCACATTCAACAGTCACCGATTTGCCAATTGCGTTCTGAGCCGGCACTCGACTCACCCTGCTGGAAGGGAAAAGTGGGGAGGCTTTAAACCGGTGCTTCCGGCTCAGCACCTTATCTGTCTGCGGGCTACCAACCCCTCCGGTGGCCCCGTTCACCGGGCGGGCCAGCAAGGCGCGTCCGGTTTACACTAGGATGGGGGGAGAAAGAGAATTCAGGATCGAACTGGAAGCTCTGTGCTCTGTCCAGGGTGCTGACTTGCTCGGGCAGGGCTGCCTGTCGCTGTCCCTGGTGCTGAAAGGCGGATCGGCCTCACTCCGTCCCGGGTTCTGAGTGGCGATTGCATTTTCTAGACAAACCCAGAAACGCACACGAAAAATATTTCAGTTTTTTTTAAGAACATAAGAACATAAGAAAGGCCGTACCGGGTCAGACCAAAGGTCCATCTAGCCCAGTATCTGTCTACCGACAGTGGCCAATGCCAGGTGCCCCTGAGCAGTGGTTTCCCCAGGAATTGAAATTAGGGGGGGTGTTCGAATTTACAGGGGGGGTGTCAGGACCAATGAGATATATAAAAGAGAGATGAATAAAGTAAATGTTTTGTTAGGATTATGCAAATTTAACGTAAGAATAATGCAAGTTACACCAAAACACATAACAGGTCTAGATTTCTAAAAATATATATAATTTTTTTAAAAAAGTATTTAATTTAAATTGACTTTTGAAAAGTAAGCCATCATGGGGTAAGAGGGAAGGTCCTCTCATGGATCAGTAACTGGTTAAAAGATGGGAAACAAAGGGTAGGAATAAATTATCAGTTTTCAGAATGGAGAGAGATAAATAGTGGTATCCCTGAGGGGTCGGTACTGGGACCAGCGCTGTTCAACATATTCATAAATGATCTGGAAAAATGGGTAAACAGTGAGGTGGCAAAATTTGCAGATGATACAAAACTATTCAAGATAGTTAAGTTCCAGGCAGACTGCGAAGAATTACAGAGGGATCTCACAAAACTGGGTGACTGGGCAACAAAAATGGCAGATGAAATTTAATGTTGATAAATGCAAAGTAATGTACATTGGAAAACAATCTCAACTATACATACAAAATGAAGGAGTCTGAATTAGCTGTTAACACTCAAGAAAGATCTTGCAGGCATTGTGGATAGTTCTCTGAAAACATCCACTCAGTGTGCAGCGGCAGTCAGTGATTCCCAACATTCTGTTTGCTTTTTTAAAAAGAACAGGAGCACTTGTGGCACCTTAGAGACTAACAAATTTATTTGAGCATAAGCTTTCGTGGGCTACAGTCCACTTCATTGGATGTAGCCCACGAAAGCTTATGTTCTTTTTGCAATCCAGACTAACACGGATGCTACTCTGAAACCTTTGCTTTTTTAAGAAAGGGATAGATAATAAGACAGAAAATATCATATTGCCTCTATATAAATCCATGGCACATGTACACCTTGAATACTGTGTGCAGATCTGGTTACCCCATCCCAAAAAAGACATACTGGAAATGCAAAAGGTACAGAGATGGGCAACTAAAATGATTAGGGGTATGAAACAGGAGAAGAAATTAAAATGACTGGGAATTTTCAGCTTAGAAAAGAAACGACTAAGGGGGGATATGCTAGAGGTCTATAAAATCTTGACTGATGTGAAGAAAGTGAATAAAGTAAATGTTTTGTTAGGATAATGCAAATTTAACATAAGGAAAATGCAAGTTACACCAAAACACATAACAGATCTAGATTTCTAAAAAAATATATAATTTAAAAAAAATGTATTTAATTTAAATTGACTTTTGAAAAGTAAGCCATCATGGGGTAAGAGGGAAGTCCTCTCATGGATCAGTAACTGGTTAAAAGATGGGAAACAAAGGGTAGGAATAAATTATTAGTTTTCAGAATGGAGAGAGATAAATAGTGGTATCCCTGAGGGGTCGGTTCTGGGACCAGCGCTGTTCAACATATTCATCTGGAAAAATGGGTAAACAGTGAGGTGGCAAAATTTGCAGATGATACAAAACTATTCAAGATAGTTAAGTCCCAGGCAGACTGCGAAGAGCTACAAAGGGATCTCACAAAACTGGGTGACTGGGCAACAAAATGGCAAATTAAATTCAATGTTGATAAATGCAAAGTAATGCACATTGGAAAGCAATCTCAACTATACATACAAAATGATGGCATCTGAATTAGCTGTTAACACTCAAGGAAGAGATCTTGGAGTCATTGTGGATAGTTCTCTGAAAACATCCACTCCATGTGCAGCATCAGTCACAAAAGCAAACAATGTTGGGAATCATTAAGAAAGGGATAGATAATAAGACAGAAAATATCATATTGCCTCTATATAAATCCATGGTACGTGCACACCTTGAATAGTGTGTGTAGATCTGGTCACCCATCCTAAAAAATATATATTGGAATTGGAAAAGGTACAGAGATGGGCAACTAAAATGATGAGGGGTATGAAACAGGAGGAGAGATTAAAGTAACTGGGAATTTTCAGCTTAGAAAAGAGATGACTAATGGGGATATGATAGAGGTCTACAAAATCTTGACTGGTGCGAAGAAAGTGAATAAGGAAATTTTATTTAATCCTTCACACAACACAAGAACTAGCAGTCACCCAATGAAATTAATAGGCAGCAGATTTAAAAAAACAAAAGGAAGTATTTCTTCACACAATATAAAGTCAACCCAGGGAACTCTTTGCCAGGGGATGCTGTGAAGACCAAAACTATAACAGGATTTTAAAAAGAACTAGATAAATTCCTGGAGAACAGGTCTATCTGTGGCTATTAGCCAGGATGAGAGGGATGCAACACCATGCTCTGAGTGTCCCTAGCCTGTTTGCCAGAAGCTGGGAATGGGCAACAGGGGATGGATCACTTGATGACTACCTGTGCTGTTCATTCCCTCTGAAGCACCTGGCCTTGACCACTGTTGTAAGACAGGGTACTGGGCTATATGGACCATTGGTCTGACCCAGTATGACCATTCTTATGTAAAAATTAATTATAATAAAAATGTTTAGTACAGAAACTCCCCAACATAATGACCTCCCAAGATAGCAACAATGTGAGATGATAACCTTGGCAAATACTGCATTTTAAAAATCTTCATAGAATCATAGAATCTCAGGGTTGGAAGGGACCTCAGGAGGTCATCTAGTCCAACCCCCTGCTCAAAGCAGGACCAACCCCAAATAAATCATCCCAGCCAGGGCTTTGTCAAGCCTGACCTTAAAAACCTCTAAGGAAGGAGATTCCACCACCTCCCTAGGGAACCCATTCCAGTGCTTCACCACCCTACTAGTGAAAAAGTTTTTCCTAATGTCCAACCTAAACCTCCCTCTCTGCAACTTGAGACCATACTCCTTGTTCTGTCATCTTCTACCACTGAGAACAGTCTAGATCCATCCTCTTTGGAACCCCCTTTCAGATAGTTGAAAGCAGCTATCAAATCCTCCCTCATTCGTCTCTTCTGCAGGCTAAACAATCTCAGTTCCCTCAGCCTCTCCTCATAAGTCATGTGCTCCAGCCCCCTAATCATTTTTGTTGCCCTCCGCTGGACTCTCTCCAATTTATCCACATCCTTCTTGTAGTGTGGGGCCCAAACTGGACACAGTGCTCCAAATGAGCCCTCACCAGTGCTGAATAGAGGGGAATGATCACATCCCTCGATCTGCTGGAAATGCCCCTACTTATACAACCCAAAATGCCGTTAGCCTTCTTGGCAACAAGGGCACACTGTTGACTCATATTCAGCTTTTCGTCCACCGTAACCCCTAGGTCCTTTTCTGCAGAACTGCTGCCCAGCCATTCGGTCCCTAGTCTGTAGCAGTGCATGGGATTCTTCCGTCCTAAGTGCAGGACTCTGCACTTGTCCTTGTTGAATCTCATCATATTTCTTTTGGCCCAATCCTCTAATTTGTCTAGGTCCCTCTGTATCCTATCCCTACCCTCCAGCGTATCAACCACTCCTCCCAGTTTAGTGTCATCTGCAAACTTGCTAAGGGTGCAGTCCACACCATCCTCCAGATCGTTAATGAAGATATTGAACAAAACCGGCCCCAGCACCGACCCTTGGGGCACTCCACTTGATACCGGCTGCCAACTAGACATGGAACCATTGATCACTACCCGTTGAGCCCGACCATCTAGCCAGTTTTCTATCCACCTTATCGTCCATTCATCCAGCCCATACTTCTTTAACTTGCTGGCAAGAATACTGTGGGAAACTGTATCAAAAGCTTTGCTAAAGTCCAGAAATAGCACATCCACTGCTTTCCCCTCATCCACAGAGCTGGTTATCTCATCATAGAAGGCAATTAGGTTAGTCAGGCATGTCTTGCCCTTGGTGAATCCATACTGACTGTTCCTGATCACTTTCCCCTCCTTTAAGTGGTTCAGAATTGATTCCTTGAGGACCTGTTCCATGATTTTTCCAGGGACTGAGGTGAGACTGACTGGCCTGTAGTTCCCTGGATCTTCCTTCTTCCCTTTTTTAAAGATGGGCACTACATTAGCTTTTTTCCAGTCATCCGGGACCTCCCCCGATCACCATGATTTTTCAAAGATAATGGCCAATGGGAAACATATTTATATAAGTTTCCGTTCCCAGTCACAAATCTAGCATTCTGGAGCAAAGTGACTAAAATATAGTCCAACAAACAAATGGTTATTTAACGTACCCCTCACTTTTCCCTCCACCGCACTCCACTCACCGGTGTTGTCCTTGGTCAGTGGAGACTCAGACTTCACTTTCACGTGAGTACACCTCCCAGGTGGGGGTAAAAAAGGCACAGTTCGCTCTGGCCATGGCTGTTCATTGTGCCACCGTTCACTCCACCGCTCTGTTGCCAATGGCCCTGCACAGTCACCTTCTGCTGTCACCTACCACTGTGATCTCTGCGAGTTGGTCTCTTGAGGTTCCACCAGCTCTCAGTGATTTCAGCTGAGCTCTCAGTGTGGGAACCTCACTGCTAGTGCAGTCTGGGCAGTCTCTTACACAAAAACACTGTACCCACAGGAACACTGTCCCCACAACAGGACTAAGCACTTAGACCTGATTGTCAGTGATTTCAGCTGCAGTGGTCACTTAACAGAACAAAAGACTATCTATTGAGCCTAATCAGCTCTGTCTTTAAACAGTGGAGAGGGACAGGTCCCCACCCTCTCTCTTGATGCCTTCAAATCATCACAGGCTAAGTACAGTTCTACTGCCCTTTACTCATACAATAAGAACAACATTTCATCCCCCCTTCCCCCCACATTCAAGTGGTTTGTAACCCAACCCCAGCCAAAATCTACCACTTGGACAACACAGCTCTGTTTGCTGGATACCTAGGTAGATTAGGTGTGAATGTAAATATAATCTGGCCTTGAAGCCTTAGCCCCCAGCTCATCACTAGCTGTCAGGGAGAGCTCATTTAGACTTTGCTTACAAATCATCATTTGAAATTATTTGGTTGGCCAACATCACCGAAATGAATGCACTGACATTGTCATAAAAACCAGCTGTATAAGGAAGCAAGGAAGCTAGTCTATGTTCATACTTTTCAAATCTATTATACTTTTTCAGATACACATATTTTATCATACACTGTATAAATTTTTAAAGTGTGTATTAATGTTTCAGTTTAAATTCAGATTTCCAAACAGTCACTAAATGGGTATGTAACTATCTCACAAAACTCAGGGGGTGTTGGGAAAATTCAGGGGTGTAGGAAATCACTGCCCCTGAGGAGTGAACCTAACAGTCAATGATCAAGTGATCTCTCTCCTGCCATCCATCTCCATCCTCTGACGAACAGAGGCTAGGGACACCATTCTTACCCATCCTGGCTAATAGCCATTTATGGACTTAGCCACCATGAATTTATCCAGTCCCCTTTTAAACATTGTTATAGTCCTAGACTTCACAACCTCCTCAGGTAAGGAGTTCCACAAGTTGACTGTGCGCTGTGTGAAGAAGAACTTCCTTTTATTTGTTTTAAACCTGCTGCCTATTAATTTCATTTGGTGACCCCTAGTTCTTGTATTATGGGAATAAGTAAATAACTTTTCCTTATCCACTTTCTCAACATCACTCATGATTTTATATACCTCTATCATGTCCCCCCTTAGTCTTCTCTTTTCCAAACTGAAGAGTCCTAGCCTCTTTAATCTTTCCTCATATGGGACCCTCTCTAAACCCCTAATCATTTTAGTTGCTCTTTTCTGAACCTTTTCTAGTGCTAGAATATCTTTTTTGAGGTGAGGAGACCACATCTGTACACAGTATTCGAGATGTGGGCGTACCATGGATTTATATAAGGGCAATAATATATTCTCAGTCTTATTCTCTATCCCCTTTTTAATTATTCCTAACATCCTGTTTGCTTTTTTGACCACCTCTGCACACTGCGTGGACATCTTCAGAGAACTATCCACGATAACTCCAAGATCTTTTTCCTGACTCGTTGTAGCTAAATTAGCCCCCATCATGTTGTATGTATAGTTGGGGTTATTTTTTCCAATGTGCATTACTTAACATTTATCCACATTCAATTTCATTTGCCATTTTGTTGCCCAATCACTTAGTTTTGTGAGATCTTTTTGAAGTTCTTCACAATCTGCTTTGGTCTTAACTATCTTGAGTAGTTTAGTATCATCTGCAAACTTTGCCACCTCACTGTTTACCCCTTTCTCCAGATCATTTATGAATAAATTGAATAGGATTGGTCCTAGGACTGACCCTTGGGGAACACCACTAGTTACCCCTCTCCATTTTGAGAATTTACCATTAATTCCTACCCTTTGTTCCCTGTCCATTAACCAGTTCTCAATCCATGAAAGGACCTTTCCTTTTATCCCATGACAGCTTAATTTACGTAAGAGCCTTTGGTGAGGGACCTTGTCAAAGGCTTTCTGGAAATCTAAGTACACTATGTCCACCGGATCCCCCTTGTCCACATGTTTGTTGACCCCTTCAAAGAACTCGAATAGATTAGTAAGACACGATTTCCCTTTACAGAAACCATGTTGACTATTGCTCAAGAGTTTATGTTTTTCTATGTGTCTGACAATTTTATTCTTTACTATTGTTTCAACTAATTTGCCCGGTACCGACGTTAGACTTACCGGTCTGTAATTGCCGGGATCACCCCTAGAGCCCTTTTTAAATATTGGCGTTACATTAGCTAACTTCCAGTCATTGGGTACGAAGCCGATTTAAAGGACAGGTTACAAAGCTTAGTTAATAGTTCCGCAACTTCACATTTGAGTTCTTTCAGAACTCTTGGGTGAATGCCATCTGGTCCCGGTGACTTGTTAATGTTGAGTTTATCAATTAATTCCAAAACCTCCTCTAGTGACACTTCAATCTGTCAAGTATCAGAGGGTGCCACAGGATTCTTTGCTACTTCAATCTGTGACAGAGAGTCCTGTGGCACCTTTAAGACTAACTACCCCTCTGATACTTGACACATTAAACACTGGGGATCAAATCCAGAAACTGTGAAAATGGAACCTGTATACTTTCTCTTTCTGTTATATAGGGCAGATCTACACCCAGCTGTAGTAAGTGCAGACCCTGATAAAGGCCCAGTTGAGGCCTGAGGCCTGAACTAAAGTATGGTCAAGCCTTAGCTAAAAGCAAAAGGCAAGCTGTGGGCTGGAAGCCGGCCCTGTTCACAGAAGTTGGCGAGAAAAGGGCTGATGTTGCATAAACATATATTCACCTAGTGTATTATAATATGATCACAGCACCAGAACACACTGTTGCCAGCACAGAGTGCCCGAGGAAGCAACAGCGGTTCGTTGCCCGCTGTGCTTCGCTCCAATAAACACACCAAGGTGGAGAAGCAAAGATTATTTGAGATCTCAAAGCGGTGCTCGGAGACACAGACACGTCTCAGATCAAGCACACAGCTACA
Organism: Mauremys reevesii; assembly: GCF_016161935.1. Taxonomy (NCBI): domain Eukaryota; kingdom Metazoa; phylum Chordata; order Testudines; family Geoemydidae; genus Mauremys; species Mauremys reevesii. The sequence goes on from NW_024100832.1 coordinate 673,789, forward strand.
AGCAGTTTTCCCTCTTTATACATAACTTCAGCTAAGCATTCCTATTACCCCCACTACCCCCTTCTTCTCCCTCCGTCTATTTTTCTATAGCAGATACATCCTGCAGGTAGCCAGTACCTTAAGCAGTTAAGTCATACTTGGCGCCAACTAGACTAACTCATTAGTAGCTCTTCTGTGATCCGTTATCGTGTCCTGCTCTCTTTGATCTGTTAATGTGCCCCTTAGCGAGGAGCAAGCAGGCCTCATTATAGCAGGCCTCATTATTACCTTCTGGTGCAGGTGTTGCAACTGATAACCATTCTCTGTTGCTGGCCTGTTAGGTCGATTAAAGTTCAAACATGGGAGCGCTTTGGTTTATTCAGGCCTACTACGGAAAGGCTTCATTGACACTGTGGTTTTCCACCCTCCAGAGTTACCTAGAGTCATGCCTAGTGACACCAACAACACTATACTGGAACATTCCACAGATAACAAGGGACAGGCCGACCCATCCCAATGACAGGGGCAAAAGGGTAATATGATGGATAGAGTTGTTTTGATTGAACCAACATGTACAAGGTGAGAGGTGGCACCTTACTACGTAAAGGGTCGTACCTTGCTGCGTAGAGGGTTGCACCTCAATACATCAGGTGTGATGTGTAACTTGTTTGTACCTGTGTATAAGATGCATCCCTGGGGCAGTGTCTTTGTCCGGCCGAGGGGGCAGCGGAAAGTCCCGCCACTGACTGAGCCGGGTCCATTGCCAAGAGGCACTTTCTTGTAGTATGCGCTGAATTAGGCTAAGAAACCTACAGGGAACTGCCATTGTGTCCGAGGTCGCAATAAACCTAGTCGACGTGACTTTGCATCTTACTGGACTCTGTGGTTATTGGGGGTTCTCGTCGGGTCTGCTGTGTCAGCTATCTGCAGAGCTGGGGCAACACACAGAGGGAGCACATGCATGCAGCCGAGTGATATCAACATTGGAGAAAGCAGAGCACCATACCGGTAGCACTCTGACAACACCAGTGTTTGTACCAATTTAATTCTATTGATTTAGCTAAATGTACTGAAATAAGCTATAAAGGTGTTTATATCTGTGTAAATGCAGCCACATGAGGGGTTGCACTGGATTCTAAACCAATATAGATAAATAAGTACAAAAACGGTATGTATACCAGCCCTTTAGAAGAAACAGTCTTGTCTTTTTTAACTTGTAGCCAAGTATAAATATAGATATGATAAGATGTTTATTTTTGTTTTGTCTACTTCTCTCTATGCTTTTGAACTCTAATGCAACTTATTTTACTAAGAAGAAAGTTGCTGTTTGATTTAAAGATTCATCCAGGTTTTCCAACCGAGGAAAGATAAAAATGCAGGTAACTTCATCCAAAGAGACACACAGAGTAGAAGAATCTGTGGACCTAAATGTCAGGGATGCTTATTTTGGTCAGAAGAGCAAGGATCAGAGGCTCTTCTCCTAAGAAGGTGTGTTGAAGGCAAGTATGAAGGGTGTCGTTTAAGGAGATGCTGAAGGACCAAGGAGGAGCAAGAGTTTGAGGTGGCCTAAAGGTTACCGGGATGATACCGCCTCTTTAATACAAACCACACTGATCAATATGAAATATAAGATATAACTTGCCCCCAAGTATCACGTCAAGCTCTTTGTAGAAATAGCAGGTCACGGAGGCAGCACCGGAGTGGCTGTTTGCCTTGCGGGCTTTGCGGTAGGCATTCCGCAGCTCCTTCACTTTAACCCTGCACTGCAGTGCATCCCGGTCATGGCTCCTTTCTATCATGCTCCTTGATATCTGCCTGAAGGTATCGTAATTCCTACAGCTGGAGCACAGCTGGGACTTTACAGCTTCCTCTCCCCAAACACTGATGAGGTCCAGCACCTCATCATTGCTCCATACTGGGGATTGCCTGGCGCAAGGAGGCATGGTCACCTGGAAAGGCTTGCTGAGAGTACTACACTGAGCAAACAGGAAGGGGACTTTCAAAATTCCCAGAGAATTTGAAGGGCAGGTCTGACGGTTGGTCACCTGAGGACAGGGCAGTAGATTTCAAACTGATGACCAGAGTGGCTAGAACAGGCATTGTGGGACACTTCTGGAGGCCATTGAGAGCACATTAACAGACCAGGGCATCCACACAGGCGCGGCACTCCAGCAGGGGTCCAGCAAACGTTATTCCAGTCGCCAAGATGGAGTACCAGGGGTGCTCTAGCTGCGGAGTCAGAGCGCTGTACTTGCCTTGCCAGTGTGGACGCATTGTGAGTTAGAGCGCACTGGGCTGCTTCAGTGTGCTCTAACTTGCAAGTGTAGCCATGCCTTAGACTCCACTCCAACCTCTGCTCAAAGCAGGACCAACCCCAACTAAATCATCCCAGCCAGAGGTTTGTCAAGCTGGGCCTTAAAAACCTCTAAGGGTGGAGATTCCACCACCTTCCTAGGTAATCCACTCTTCTACAGATTAAATAAGGACAGTTCCCTCAGCCTCTCCTTGTAAGTCATGTGCCCCAGCCCCCTAATAATTTTTGTTGCCCTCCGCTGGACTCTATTCAATTGGTCCACATCCTTTCTGTAGTGAGGGCCCCAAAACTGGATGCAGTCCTCTTGATGTGGCCTCACCAGTGTCAAATAGAGTGGAATAATCAATTCCCTCGATCTGCTGGCACTGATCCTACTAATGCAGCCCAATATGCTATTAGCCTTCTTGGCAACAAGGGCACATTGCTGACTTGTATCCAGCTTCTCATCCACTGTAATCCACAGGTCCTTTTCTGCAGAACTGATGTTTACCCAGTCAGTCCCCAGCCTGTAGCAGTGCATGGGATTCTTCCGTCCTAAGTGCAGGACTCTACTCTCCTCCTTGTTGAACCTCATCTTTAGAAAGACACTCAATTTGATTTTAAAAATTGTAAGTGATGGAGAATCTATCATGGCTGTTGGAAAATTGTTCCAATGTGTGGCGGGTTTTGTACCTCATCAACCCCTCAAGTTGGGGGGGGGCAAGTGGTAACCCCGCCTCTCTACACCTGGGTCTGTTTTAACCCCCTCCCCCCAGTAGTCAGCACAGTATGGCCCAATTGCCAGGGTCCATATACTGCCTCTCCCCGAGTGGGATAATGTGCCTGGCGGCCGGAGTCCATGAAATGTGCCCCTAGCGCAGTGTGACCCAATGTCCAGAGTCCACCTAATTGCCCCTCCCTTAGTGGGATAGTGCAACCTAGTGGCTGGAGTCCACGCTGCCCCCTTTGGATGCAAAACAGGGGATCAGGTAACTGGGGGCTGTTGAAAGGGGTGGCAGCCCCTGGTAGGGGGTGGGCCTGGGCCCACTCAACTCCACCGGGCCCTGACCCAGGGCCCTGCCAGTGGTGGAGTGGTCTGCCACTGGGTCAGCAGGGAATCTTCCCAAAACATGCTGACCTCATCATGTTGGGAGGTACCACTCCCCTACCTTCCCTGGGTCACTTCCTACCAGTTCTCCAGCAGCAGTAGTCTATATGGCATCGGAGTCTCCAGGTTCCCCAGCACCGGACACTCCCTGGGGTTCTGATAGCTGTAGGCCTCTGCTCCAGGTTTCTGGATCTTCAGCTCCGGGATCTTCAGGCTCCTCAGCACCCAACATTCCCTGGGATTCTGATAGCAACAAGCCTTTGCTCCAGGTTTCTGTCTCTTCAGCCCTCGTAGGTAAGGGCTGTAGCAGTCTCTGGACTGAAATCTCTACTGAGCATCCTTCCTTCTCGGCAGCCAGCTCTGACTGAGCAGCTCTGCAGGCTTTTATACCTGACTTCCAGTTAAAGCATGCCCAGCAGAGCCTCCGGGACGGAGCTTCCTCTGCTAGAAGGGAAGGGTTAACCCCCTCGGTACCAGTGCAGGGCCAATCTGTCCCATCACACAATGGTTAACTACTCTTACAGTTACAAATTAATGCCTAATTTACAGTCTGTATTTGTCCAGCTTTAGCTGCCAGCCATTGGATGGTGTTATGCCTTTCTCTGCTAGATTGAAGAGCCCATTGTTAGATACTTACAGACTAATATAGATACTTACAGACTAATCAAGGCACCCCTTAACCTGTTTGTTAAGCTACATAGATTGAACTCTATAAGACATATTTTCTAATCCTTTAGTGGCTCTTCTCTGAGCCCTCTGGAATTTATCGACATCCGTCTTGAATTGTGGACACCAGAACTGCACACAGTATTCTAGCAGCAGTTGCACCAGTGCCAAATCCAGAAGCAAAAAATACCCCACTACTCCTACTTGAGATTGCCCTGTGTGTGCACTCAACAATCGCATTAGCCCTTTTGGCCACTGCATCACATTGGAAGCTCCTGTTCAGCTAATTATCCACCACAACTCTTTTTCACAGTCACTGCTTCCCAGGATAGAGTCCCCCCATCATGTAAGTATGGCCTATATTCTTTCTTCCTAGATTTATACATCTACAGCCTAAAGAGGCTAGGACTCTTCAGTTAAAGAGGCTAGGACTCTTCAGTAAAGAGGCTAGGACTCTTCAGTTTGGAAAAGAGAAGACTAAGGGGGGACATGATAGAGGTATATAAAATCATGAGTGATGTTGAGAAAGTGGATAAGGAAAAGTTATTTACTTATTCCCATAATACAAGAACTAGGGGTCACCAAATGAAATTAATAGGCAGCAGGTTTAAAACAAATAAAAGGAAGTTCTTCTTCACGCAGCGCACAGTCAACTTGTGGAACTCCTTACCTGAGGAGGTTGTGAAGGCTAGGACTATAACAATGTTTAAAAGGGGACTGGATAAATTCATGGTGACTAAGTCCATAAATGGCTATTAGCCAGGATGGGTAAGAATGGTGTCCCTAGCCTCTGTTCGTCAGAGGATGGAGATGGATAGCAGGAGAGAGATCACTTGATCATTGCCTGTTAGGTTCACTCCTCAGGGGCACCTGGCGTTGGCCACTGTCGGTAGACAGATACTGGGCTAGATGGACCTTTGGTCTGACCAGTACGGCCTTTCTTATGTTCTTATGTTCTTATGTTCTTACATCTAGCATTGCTAAAGTGCACATTGTTTGCCTGAGCCCAGCTTTCCAAGCTATTCAGATTGCTTTGTATCAGTGACCGACCTGTCCTCGTCATTATTTACCACTTCCCCAATTTTTGGGATGCAAACTGTATCAGTGATTTTGTGGGTTTTTTCCAGGTGACTAATAAAAATGTTAAATAGTGCAGGGCCAAGAACAGAACCCAGTGAGACCCACTTTAAACATCTGCTCAAAGATGATTCCTTATTTACAATTACATTTTGAGACTTATCAATTAGCCAGCTTTGAATCCATTAAATGTGTGCGTATTCATCTTATATCTTACAGTTTTTAATCAAAATGTCATGTAGTACCAAGTCAAATTCCACAGAAATCTAAGTATATTATGTCAATACTAATACCTTTATCAATCAAACTTGTAAACTCATTTAAAAAAGATACCATGTTTAACAGATCTATTTTCCTTAAACTCATGTTGGTTGGTGTAGTAGGAGGAAGAAGGCCTGAGACATAAGCCCTTGTATCAGAGGCCTGGTATGAGGCCTGAGGCCTGGGCTAAAGTAGTAGTCAAATCTTTATTGATAGAAAGCAAAGACAAGCTGTGAACAAGAGGCAGGCCCTGCTCACAGACCAGGGCTGACATTACAAAACCACACATTCCTAAGAGGTGCTAGGCACAGAGCACTCACACAAACACATTCCAGAAGGGTGGTACCAGAAGACATTGATACCAACACATTCCCCAAGAGAACAGGAACACACTGACCCATCCTAAAGATGAGGTCAGGATAACAGTGTTGGTGTTACTAGGCATAAATCTAGGTAACTTGGGAGTCTGGAAGACCACGAGTGTCGATGAAGTTTTCTTGCTCTAGGCCTATGTGAACCAAAGTACCTTCATGTTAAGCACTTCTGTTAGCCTTACTAAACTTTTGTAATCTCCTGTGCTATGTGCTGACTGCTAGCAGCTGCAAGCCCTGTTAGCACTAGCTGCAGCCAATACTACATAAAATAGGCAGAAAGCAGATGCTGTAATCAAGGTTATATGCATGAGAAAGTAGCCCACACAGTGGGAAAGTACAGAAAGAGCAAAACAAGGGGGGGTATAAATACTGGGACCCCACCTGCGTGCGGGTGTGCAGGATTTGAGATTGCTATTTCTCCTTTGCACCTTATTTGGGCTCAGATAAACTTGTGTTAGCTTCTCCACACCGGGCAACGAACCTCGCTGTTGCCCCCACCCTCGGGCACTCTGTGCTGGCAACAGTTCTTGACGCCCAACGTGGGGCTCGAGGCAAAATTGTGCCTTGCCCGGACTCCTCCGACGGCCGGCGGACGGCAGTAGCAGCTGACGCCCAGCGCGCACTGGTACCTTTACCGGAGGCCTCGGCAGAGACGCGTCAGGTCGACCTCGGAGGACACAATGGTGCAACAAGCTCTAGTAGTGGAGAAGCTGTTGCGGACGGCGACGGTGAGGAACCGGTCCATTGGATAAGGTAGGAACAGTCCAGTGGTGTGTACTTTTGCACAAGGCTGGGGACGCCCAGTCATTGCAATTCCCATTAGATGATAGAGCACCATATAATGGGTCAAGGGCATGGTATGGGGCGGAAGGTACAATGTACTCCGCTAGAATGCATTCTCAGGTATTGGAAGATCTTTCGATCAGATGTGATCCGAAAAATCGATTAAAAAGTTCTGTACAGTAGACTGGCCTCAATATCAACTAGAGGACCAGGAAAGGTGGCCACCGGAAGGATCACCTAATTATAACACGATCCTTCAATTACTCCTGTTTTGTCAGCGAACGGGTGACTTCTGAAGCTGTTTGTATGCAAAGCTCTTGTAAAAATCCCCCGCCGTGTGTCCCAGAGCCACACCGGGAGGAGGACAATTTTGTTCCTGTTCTTCCCCCCGTCCGGCGGAGTGCGAGGATTCAAAAGCAGGTTAGGGACAGTTGAGAATCAAGGGGGAGCTCAGAGTGATGTTCCCTCATCTTCAGAGAAATCAGGCAGCCTCACTCCCTCTGTGCAGCCTCCAGCCAGCCTTTCGCAAACTTGGCCAGGGACTGCTTTTCAAACACTCCCAATATTACAGCAGCCCTCGTCCTCACCCTTGTGGACCCCCACTAGGTCACTTAACTCCATGAGGGAGAATGTTTCTGAGACATCCCTGAAATTACAAGCCCTGTTGAGAAGTTATCTGGTTCCACTGGTTGCTGGGGAACATGAGATGGTTTTTATCCATACCCTGTTTAGAACTTTAGATTTGTTTGACTGGCAGTGCAGTATGCCTCATTTATGAGACAATCTTGAGGCAGTGGAAAAATGTTCTGCATAATCTTTTTCATTCGTGTGCCTATTTGGGCAAATGTAATTGTTTGTGTTCAGTGTCTAGACGAGCACCCCTCTGACTTTTGTGCTTGACTGATTTGTGAAATTAGAAAGCATGAGAATTTAAATCCTAAAAATGATCATGAAAAGGAGATGGTTAAAATGGTTTTCATGTCACAATGTGCAAAGGATATTGCAAAGAAATTTAAAGAGCATCCAAATGGTATGCAGGGGAACAGTTTGTCTGAAGTAGTTAGCATTGCTACTAAAATGTTTAATGGGAAAAAAAAAGAAAAAAGCAGCAAGAGGCAAAGAATGTGAAAAAGGAGCTAGAAGTAGTGGTTGTCATTATTGTGGTGCAGAAGGACATTGGAAAAAAAAGTTGTTTGTAAATGAATCTGCATTTGTTCGTGAAGGAATCATACACTCTGGATATGCAGTCACTAGTAGGCAGACTGTATTAATAGGGAAAGCTCTCTCCCGGGGTGAGTGCCCAAGCTGCAGAGTTAAAAGCCCTAACCGCAGCCTGCTTTTATGCTAAGAGAAAAGGGTTAATATTTATAAGGACTTAAAATATGCTTTTGGGGTGTGTTATGCCACTGAGGTGCTTAACCCCTCTTCCTCACTTCTCCGCAGCCCCTGAGGTTTGTGCTCCAATTAGGTGAGCCCTAATAAAATAAGGAAATACTATCTGGTTCTGGTTGGGGGCCGGGCTCTTATCTGGTTATCTGGTTCTGTTTTGGTTAACTGGTTAATGTTTTTCTGCTCTGTTCATTTGGGCATTAGGTGTGTGGGCGGAACTGAGCCTCTCATTCGTAATTCCTCGGGGTGGAAGCCATTGCGTGCAATGAAGCTCTGAGATCGAATTGAGATCCTTCTGTCCCGTCCCCTGTAGCGGTCCGTGTATAGAAGTGGAAAAAAACCTGGATTAGACCGTAATTCCCTCTGCTCTCTGTGTAATTCTCTTTTCTGTTTAAGTGTCATCAGACAGATGAGTGGGTCTCTGGGTAAACCCTCTAAAGGGGTTTGAATTATATGTTAAGTAAATGGCCTTTACCCAATGGGCCATGTGTTTCTGCCCAGGTGGCAAGCCTCACAAGGGAGGGCTCGGGTAGTCTTGTGAGTAAAAATGTTTAAGGAAAAAGACCAGAAGGGGTGGGGGCTAGTTAAAAAGCCCACCCTCCTAACTAAACTGGTAGTGGAACAAGTTGGTGCCCATGGAAAGGACGGTTCAGCGAGAAAAGCAGGATCGGGCCCAGGCGGGCAGGCAACAGACAAAGAAATTGAAAAACAGGTTGGAAAATTTTGAGGGTGTAGTGGAAAAAAGAAGTAAGTAAGTGTAAGCATGGGGATTTCAAATACACAGGACAATACTTAAAATGGTGATTTAAGTTAAAAAAAGTGGCTGTTGGGAGACAAGCAAGTGATTTAAGAAAAAGTGAGAAGTTAACTCTGTAGTTGCTGGAGGGAACAGCAGTTGAACCTCATAAACATGGTAAAGAGGAAAGTTCTTGGTGTCTTTAAAATGTTTGTAAATAAATTCAGGCAAAGCAATTATTAAATTGCAATTATTTAGCTATGAACAATTTAGTTAAATTAGCTAAAAAATATATACAGTGCTATGTAATTAACATCTTATTAGGCTCTAAGAGCACTATAAGTGGTGATGTTTTCTTTCAGTGTTTAAAAGCAGGAGTTAAAAGTAAAAAGCAAGCCAGAAAGCATCTGTATTAATGTAAATTATCTAACTAATAAGGTAGAAGCCACTGAAACCTGGGCTGCCTATGAAACACATACAAAAAATATGGGGTAATTCCCCTGTTTTGCCTGAAATCAGCAAGGGTATTTGTATATTTTAAGCGATAATTGACTGCCCAGAAGGGTAGACCTATGTCTTTTGTCTTTCAAATAATAAGAAAAAAACTGATGCCAGCTGAACAGCATTTAACGTACCATGCATTTACTGGCACAATAGGAATTATGTTTTGTGTTCTATGTTCTGTCTTGTGGCGTTTGTCTCATGGCCAGAATTGTTGTGTTTAGTGTTTTCATGGAATGGTCTGGTTTGGAATCAAGCGGAAGTGTTGGATTGGAATGCAAATACTTGTTTTGTTCAACTTGGAATACAAAAGTGTTTGAATAAATCGGAAAAATGTAATATACTAAAGTCTAATACATTTCCTTAAGTAAGAAAAAGAAACTTCATTGGACAAATCTTTTACTAAAAATTGTTATTAAAATTTGCATACCAACAGTCTTTGGAAGCAAGGACATAAAAAGTTAACCCACTCCCCATATTGTACATGGGATCCTTCTGGCTATCTCAGACTTCTAGCCAGAGGGCTGGGGATGGTGGGAAGCTATTGGACTAGAGGTTGTATTGAATGAACTCATCAAAGTGGGTGTGCTTGTCCTGGCTTGTTGCTCCAAAACTCTGTAATAAGGTTATTTTAGTAGAAGGGCATATATGCCATACATTAAATAATAAGACTAATGTCTTGCATAATGGCAATGTTTATGTGTTCTCTGGTTAAAAAAAAGTGTATAAGTAAAAAGTAAAAGTTTCATTTACAGGTTAAAAAAAGCCAAAAAAAACCCCAAAAACAAATTAACTAAAAAAAAAAAATAGCTAGCAAGCTCAGGCTATAAATAAGACACTGACCCCATTCAAAAACACTGCTCACAGCTAAGACTTGGCTGACAACCAGGAAAAAGGGCAGGGCTTAAATGTGCCCACGCAGCTATAAAATCTTGGGTTTTTCCCCATTCCGCTAAAATATTTGCTACTTGGGATTGCATAGAGCTTAATTGCTTGAATGATACTCTAATAAGTGTAAATCTTTTATGTGAGCTCCCATTGCATTCATCTTGTTTGCAAGCACCTCCTCATTAATGCTATTAAGGACTGCTCCTCCCGTTCCAACTGCTCCCCATAAGTCTCTTTTTACCCTCCTACGTTCCCTGCTAGAACTGTCTGGTTTGGGAATATTGCATGTTTCCATCCAATTTTTCCAACCTTCAAATAAGGGCGGAACAAATTGCTTACACCGGGGCTCCATCACTGAGACCTTTGTCAAACTTAGGTCCAGAATGACCTTTTTGAGGAGGAGTAGGGTCAGTCACCAATTGCTTTTTGACATTGGTTCGGACAACACAGGGACCGATTAAAGAGGTGGGGAACTGGTGGGTTCAAAACCCAAACATTGCAACTTTTTACACCACGAGGCCCTCACAGAAGCCATTTTCCTGTCATGCCAACCTGCTCTCCCAGCAGATATCAGGTGATTAAAGTGTCCCATGAGAACCAGGGCCTGTGATCTAGTAACTTCATCCCCCTGGTCTGGTGGTCTATAGCAGACTCCCACCATGACATCACCCTTGTTGCTCACACTTCTAAACTTAATCCAGAGACTCTTAGGTTTTTCTGCAGTTTCATACCGAAGCTCTGAGCAGTCAACTCCCCAACCTTTTCTGCCCTGCCTGTCCTTCCCGAACAGTTTATATCCATCCATGACAGTACTCCAGTCATGTGAGTTATCCCACCAAGTCTCTGTTATTCCAATCACATCATAATTCCTTGACTGTGCCAGGACTTCCAGTTCTCCCTGCTTGTTTCCCAGGCTTCTTGCATTTGTGTATAGGCACTTAAGATAACTTGCTTATTGTCCCAATTTCTCAGAATGAGCCCGGAGTCATCCCCTCTTGCACTCTCCTGCTCGTGCTTCCTCCTGGTAACTCATTTCCCCACTTACCTCAGGGCTTTGGTCTCCTTCCCCTGGTGAAACTAGTTTAAAGTCCTCCTCACCAGGTTATCCAGCCTGCTTGCGAAGATGCTCTTCCCTCTCTTCGTTAGGTGGAGCCCATCTCTGCCTACCACTCCTTCTTGGAATACCATCCCATGGTCAAAGAATCCAAAGCCTTCTCTCCGGCACCACCTGCGTAACCATTTGTTGACTTCCACAATTTGACGGTCTCTACCCAGGCCTTTTCCCTGCACAGGGAGGATGGGCGAGAACACCACTTGTGCCTCAAACTCCTTTATCCTTCTTCCCAGAGCCACGTAGTCTGCAGTGATCCGCTCAAGGTCATTCTTGGCAGTATCATTGATGCCAACGTGGAGAAGTAGGAAGTGGTAGTGATCCGAGCTCTTGATGAGTCTTGGCAGTCTCTCCGTCACATCATGAATCCTAGCTCCTAGCAAGCAGCAGACCTCTTGTTTTTCCCGGTTGGGGCAGCAGATAGATGACTCAATCCCACTTAGGAGGGAGTCCCTGACCATCACCACCCATCTCCTCCTTCTCTTGGGAGTGGTGATCGTGGAACCCCCATCCCTAGGACAGTGCATCTCGTGCCTTCCAATCAATGGAGTCTCCTTCTGCTCCCTTCCCTCAGATGTAGAACCTAGTCCACTTTCTGCATTAGTACCTGTGGAGAGAACATGAAAACGGTTGCTCACCTGTATCTGCATTGCTGGTACATGGATGCTCCTCTTTCTTCTTCTGGAGGTCACAAATCAAGGACTGAGAGATCTGTTAATGGCCAGTGACCCGAAGGCAGGAGCCTCTTACCTGATGCCACAGAAGCTGCAGAAGCAATTAGAATGCAAAAGGCAGCAAATAAACAGCAATTTGAGCATGAACAGAAACTAGCAGAAATTCAATTGCTGGAAAAGGGAAAGAATGCTGAATTAGAAAGAGAAGACAAAGGAAGAATGGCTGAGTTGGAAAGAGAAGCTGCTGAGAGAGAGAAAGAAGCTAAGGGAAGAAATGCTAAATTGAAGAAGGAGGCTGATGAGAGAGAGAGCAAAGGGCTCATAAGGGGCATCTGGAGCTGCTGGCTGCTGAGGAGAAAGCTCACCAGAGGCAACAGGAGACTCAGCAGATGCAATAGGAGATGGCCAGACTTCAGCTCCAAATCAAAAACGCAAGGGAAGAACAGCAGAAACTGTACCCTTTTGAAAGTCCAGTTTATAACAATGTTGGTATGTTATATAACTCTGAAAGTTGTCTGGGTGTAACCAAATATACCCCAACAATGCCACCTTTTATGTCAATGCTGTTACTGTGAGTTAAGTAGAAGGTGACCCCATAAATTGTGCCAGTGCTCTGTATGGAAGTGATAATGAAAAGTTCATAGAAAGTGTAAAAGTTAATGGTAAAAGCTGTTTAGGGCAAATTATGGCTTCTAACATCACTCTTGTTAAAGCGGATCTTGTCAAAGAGGAAGATTACTTACCAAATCAGAGTGTGAATGTTGTAGTCCTCTATGAGTTTACTGTCCATGTGTCTTTAGCCAGAATCCACCTTGAGTGGAATGGGGCTCAGCATGAAGTTATAGCTGGGGTAAGGAAGTTATTGCCTAAATATCTTTTGATTGGGACAGATGTTAAAGCTTTGTTCAGTCCAGGTAGCCAGTCACAGGACAGGAATGATCTTAAACCTGTGTCTGTTATGGGCAATGATTTCCCTGGGGAGGGTTGCTCCACAGGTTTGTCTGAGGAGAAGAGCTGTTTGGCTGTGAATGAAGTTTCTGAAGGTCTGTCTAATGTCTCAGAAGTGAATCTGGAATTAGATCAAGTACAGAAAGATCTAATTGGTCAGGAAAATATTTCTCAGGAGCAGATTAAAGTGGATGGTCAGGTTGAAGCCCTAACTGAGGAAGAAAAGGGTAGATTTGTGATGGGTGATGAATTGGTGGCTAGTACAGCTTGTAAAAGGGAAGCTGAAAAGAGTAACTGTGATTTGCTGGAAGTAGCTCAGTGTAGTGAGCAGAGCAGCAGTTTATCTGTTGGGAGAGGCAATGTGCCCGGTAAGGAAAGTTTGGATGAGCCTAGGCAGCCTTGTGAGCTGACGGCTTTGTCTAGTCAGCAGTTTGGGAGGGCAGGGATAGTGGAAGATGAGTGACCCTATCCCTTATGGACTCATGGAAAAGAAGCCCTCGAGGAATTCCACTGTGATTTTAACAATTTCCATCCCACCATCAACCTCAGCCTAGACCAATCCACACAAGCGGTCCATTTCCTAGACACTACTGTGCTAATAAGCGATGGTCACATAAACACCTCCCTATACCGGAAACCCACTGACCGCTATACTTACCTACATGCCTCCAGCTTCCATCCAGGACACACCACATGATCCATTGTCTACAGCCAAGCTCTAAGATACAACTGCATTTGCTCTAATCCCTTAGACAGAGATAAACACCTACAAGATCTCTATCAAGCATTCATAAATCTACAATACCCACGTGCTGAAGTGAAAAAACAGATTGACAGAGCCAGAAGAGTACCCAGAAGCCACCTACTAGTGTTATTCTAGCACTACTACAGGACAGGCCCAACAAAGAAAATAACAGAACGCCACTAGCCATCACCTGCAGCCCCCAACTAAAACCTCTCCAGCACATCATCAAGGATCTACAACCTATCCTGAAGGATGATCCCTCACTCTCACAGACCTTGGGAGACAGGCCAGTCCTCGCTTACAGAACAACCCCCAAACCTGAAGCAAATACTCACCGGCAACCACACACCACACAACATAAACACTAACCCGGGAACCTGTCCTTGCAACAAAGCCCGATGCCAGCTCTGTTCACATATCTATTCAAGTGACACCATCATAGGACCAAATCACATCAGCCAGGCCACCAGGGGCTCGTTCACCTGCACATTCACCAACGTGATATCTGCCATCATGTGCCAGCAATGCCCCTCTGCCATGTTCATTGGCCAAACCAGACAGTCTCTATGCAAAAGAATAAATGGACACAAATCTGACATCAGGAATTATAACATTCAAAAACCAGTGGGAGAACACTTCAACCTCTCTAACCACTCAGTAACAGACTTGAAGGTGACAATTTTGCAATAAAAAAACTTCAAAAACAGACTCCAAAGAGAGACTGCTGAACTCGAATTAATATGCAAATTAGATACAATTAAGTTAGGCTTAAACAGGGACTGGGAATGGTTGGGTCATTACACTAATTGAATCTATTTCCCTATGTTAAGTTCTCCTCACACCTTCTATGGGTCATCTTAATTATCACTTCAAAAGTTTTTCTCCTGCTGATGATAGCTCATCTCAATTGATTAGACTCTTCCTGTTGGTATGAGTACTTCCACCTTGTCATGTTCTCTGTATGTATAAATATCTCCTGTCTGTGTGTTCCATTCTATGCATCTGAAGAAGTGAGCTGTAGCTCATGAAAGCTCATGCTGAAATAAATTTGTTAGTCTCTAAGTTGCCACAAGTACTCCTGTTCTTTTTGCCTATACCTTACCTGTTTCCTGTATGAAGAATTGTGACAGTGAAGGGAAAGTACCTGTGTCTGTTAGGGGTATTGACTTAGCTATGGAGGGAGCTACACCAGTCTTCAGGCAGTTGTCTGTGAACAGCCCTGTGTGCTGGGAGAAGGAAAATTTGATCCCAAGCTGTGTGTCTGTTAAAGGGGATGGGTTCTGCAGCTCTTCTTTGTCAGTGGAGCAGACAGAAGGTGCCTTTCAGCCTGTGATGGTTGAGGATAATGCAATTGTTTCAGAGCTGGTTCTGGATTCAACTAAAGCCCAGGAAGGGAATGCGCTGCATCCGAGGGTGCTAAAGCAGTTGGATGTGATTGCAGAGCCATTGGCCATTATCTTTGAAAACTCATGGTAATCGGGGGAGGTCCTGGATGACTGGAAAAAGGCTAATGTAGTGCCCATCTTAAAAAAGGGAAGGAGGAGGATCCGAGGAACTACAGGCCAGTCAGCCTCACCTCAGTCCCTGGAAAAATCATGGAGCAGGTCCTCAAGGAATCAATTTTGAACCACTTAGAGGAGAGGAAAGTGATCAGGAACAGTCAGCATGGATTCACCAAGGGCAAGTCATACCTGACTAACCTAATTGCCTTCTATGAGGAGATAACTGGCTCTGTGGATGAGGGGAAAGCAGTGGACGTGTTATTCCTTGACTTTAGCAAAGCTTTTGATATGGTCTCCAACAGTGTTCTTGCCAGCAAGTTAAAAGAAGTATGGGCTGGATGAATGGACTATAAGGTGGATAGAAAGCTTACGAGATTGTCGAGCTCAAAGGGTAGTGATCAATGGCTCCATGTCTAGTTGGCAGCCGGTATCAAGCGAAGTGCCCCAAAGGTTGTTCCTGAGGCAGGTAGATACGCTGGAGGGTAGGGATAGGATATAGAAGGACCTAGACAAATTAGATGACTGAGCCAAAAGAAATCTGATGAGGTTCAATAAGGACAAGTGCAGAGTCCTGCACTTACGATGGAAGAATCCCATGCACTGCTACACACTAGGAACTGAATGTCTAGGCAGCAGTTCTGCAGAAAAGGACTTGGAGAACTGGGGAACTGGGGAAACTTCTGGGATGGGAGGAGCCTATACAGGAGAGATGGGCTCCACCTAAACCAAAGCGGAACCAGACTGCTGGCACTAAACATTAAAAAGGTTGTAGAGCAGTTTTTAAACTAGGAGATGGGGGAAAGCCAACTGCTGCAGAGGAGCGTGTGGATCGGACACAGACTTTTCTTAGGGAGTCTGATAGAGAATCTTCAGGTTATAGTCAGGAGCAGAGGACTGAAGAGTATAATGTAAGGGCCGGATCAGATGATAAACAGTCACATAAAAATGAATCTGGCACGTCAGAAAAAGGCAGGCTAATAAACAGGGACAAGTTTTAAAAGTGCTTGTACACAAATGCCAGAAGTCTAAATAATAAGATGGGTGAACTAGAGTGTCTTGTGATAAAGGAGGATATAGATATAATAGGCATCACAGAAACCTGGTGGACTGAGAGCAATCAATGGGACACAATCATTCCGGGGTACAAAATATATCGGAAGGACAGAACAGGTCGTGCAGGGGGAGGAGTGGCACTATATGTGAAAGAAAGTGTAGATTCAAATGAAGTAAAAATCTTAAGCGAATCCACATGTTCCATAGAATCTCTATGGATAGAAATTTCATGCTCTAGTAAAAATATAACATTAGGGATCTATTATCAACCACCTGACCAAGACAGTAATAGTGATGATGAAATGCTAAGAGAAATTAGAGAGGC
This sequence comes from Mauremys reevesii, assembly GCF_016161935.1. NCBI lineage: Eukaryota > Metazoa > Chordata > Testudines > Geoemydidae > Mauremys > Mauremys reevesii. The sequence goes on from NW_024100832.1 coordinate 690,202, forward strand.
TATCAAAATTAAGAACCCAATAATAGTGGGGGATTTCAATTATCCCCATATTGATTGGGAACATTTCACTTCAGGACGAAATGCGGAGATAAAATTTCTCGATACTTTAAATGACTGCTTCATGGAGCAGCTGGTACGGGAACCCACAAAGGAGAGGCAACTCTAGATTTAATCCTGAGTGGAGCGCAGGAGCTGGTCCAAGAGGTAACTATAGCAGGACCGCTTGGAAATAGTGACCATAATACAATAGCATTCAACATCCCTGTGGTGGGAAGAACACCTCAATAGCCCAACACTGTGGCATTTAATTTCAAAAGGGGAACTATACACAAATGAGGGTTAGTTAAACAGAAGTTAAAAGGAAAGTGACTAAAGTGAAATCCTGCAAGTTGCATGGGCCCTTTTAAAGACACCATAATAGAGGCCCAACTTCAATGTATACCCCAAATTAAGAAAAACAGTAAAAGAACTAAAAAGAGCCACCGTGGCTTAACAACCAGGTAAAAGAAGCAGTGAGGGATAAAAAGACTTCCTTTAAAAAGTGGAAGTCAAATCCTAGAGAGGCAAATAGAAAGGAGCACAAACATTGCCAACTTAAGTGCAAAAGTGTAATAAGAAAAGCCAAAGAGGAGTTTGAAGAACGGCTAGCCAAAAACTCCAAAGGTAATAACAAAATGTTTTTTAAGTACATCAGAAGTAGGAAGAATGCTAAACAACCAGTGGGGCCCCTTGACGATCAAAAGACAAAAGGAGCGCTTAAAGACGATAAAGTCATTGCGGAGAAACTAAATGGATTCTTTGCTTCAGTCTTCACGGATGAGGATGTTAGGGAGATTCCCAAATCTGAGCTGGCTTTTGTAGGTGACAAATCTGAGGAAGTATCACAGATTGAAGTGTCACTAGAGGAGGTTTTGGAATTAATTGATAAACTCAATATTAACAAGTCACGGGACCAGATGGCATTCACCCAAGAGTTCGAAGAACTCAAATGTGAAGTTGCAGAACTATTAACTAGGGTTTGTAACCTGTCCTTTAAATCAGCCTCTGTACCCAACGACTGGAAGATAGCTAATGTAATGCCAATATTTAAAAAGGGCTCTAGAGGTGATCCCAGCAATTACAGACTGGTAAGTCTAACGTTGGTACCGGGCAAATTAGTCGAAACAATAGTAAAGAATAAAATTGTCAGACACATAGAAAAACATAAACTGTTAAGCAATAGTCAACATGGTTTCTGTAAAGGGAAATTGTTTTTACTAATCTTTTGGAGTTCTTTGAAGGGGTCAACAAACATGTGGACAAGGAGGATCCAGTGGACATAGTGTATTTAGATTTCCAGAAAGCCTTTGACAAGGTCCCTCACCAAAGTCTGTTACGTAAATTAAGATGCCATGGGATAAAAGGGAAGGTCCTTTCATGGACTGAGAACTGGTTAAAGGACAGGGAACAAAGGGTAGGAATTAATGGTAAATTCTCAGAATGGAGAGGGGTAACTAGTGGTGTTCCCCAATGGTCAGTCCTAGGACCAATCCTATTCAATTTATTCATAAATGATCTGGAGAAAGGGGTAAACAGTGAGGTGGCAAAGTTTGCAGATGATACTAAACTGCTCAAGATAGTTAAGACCAAAGCAGATTGTGAAGAACTTCAAAAAGATCTCCCAAAACTAAGTGATTGGGCAACAAAATGGCAAATGACATTTAATGTGGATAAATGTAAAGTAATGCACATGGGAAAAAATAACCCCAACTATACATACAACATGATGGGGGCTAATTTAGCTACAACGAGCCAGGAAAAAGATCTTGGAGTCATCGTGGATAGTTCTCTGAAGATGTCCACACAGTGTGCAGAGGCGGTCAAAAAAGCAAACAGGATGTTAGGAATAATTAAAAAGGGGATAGAAAATAAGACGGAGAATATAGTATTGTCCTTATATAAATCCATGGTACGCCCACACCTCGAATACTGTGTACAGATGTGGTCTCCTCACCTCAAAAAAGGTATTCTAGCACTAGAAAAGGTTCAGAAAAGGGCAACTAAAATGATTAGGGGTTTGGAGAGGGTCCCCTATGAGGAAAGATTAAAGAGGCTAGGACTCTTCAGCTTGGAAAAGAGAAGACTAAGCGGGGATATGATAGAGGTATATAAAATCATGAGTGATGTTGAGAAAGTGGATAAGGAAAAGTTATTTACTTATTCCCATAATACAAGAACTATGGGGCACCAAATGAAATTAATAGGCAGCAGGTTTAAAACAAATAAAAGGAAGTTCTTCTTCACACAGCGCACAGTCAACTTGTGGAACTCCTTACCTGAGGAGGTTGTGAAGGCTAGGACTATAACAATGTTTAAAAAGGGACTGGATAAATTCATGGTGGCTAAGTCCATAAATGGCTATTAGCCAGGATGGGTAAGAATGGTGTCCCTAGCCTCTGTTCGTCAGAGGATGGAGATGGATGGCAGGAGAGAGATCACTTGATCATTGCCTGTTAGGTTCACTCCCTCTGGGGCACCTGGCATTGGCCACTGTCGGTAGACAGATACTGGGCTAGATGGACCTTCGGTCTGACCGGTCACGGCTGTTCTTATCTTCTTATGTTCTTATATGACCTAGGAGTTACAGGGGATGAGAAGCTGGATATGAGTCAGCAGTGTGCCCTTGTTGCCAAGAAGGCTAACGGCATTTTGCGCTTTATAAGTAGGAACATTGCCAGCAGATCAAGAGACATGATTATTCCCTCTATTCGAAATTGGTGAGGCCTCATCTGGAGTACTGTGTCTAGTTTTGGGCCCCACACTACAAGGAGGATGTAGAAAAATTGGAAAGAGTACAGCAGAGGGCAATGAAAATGATTAGGTGGTTGGAGCACATGACTTATGAGGAGAGGTGGAGGGAACTGGGATTGTTTAGTCTGCAGAAAAGAAGAATGAGGAGGGATTTGATAGCTGCTTTTAACTACCTGAAAGGGAGTTCGAAAGAGGATGGATCTAAACTGTTCTCGATGGTACCAGATGACAGAACAAGGAACAATGGTCTCAAGTTGCAGTGGGGGAGGTTTAGGTTCGATATTAGGAAAAAAATTCACTAGGAGGGTGGTGAAGCACTGGAATGGGTTACCTAGGGAGGTGGTGGAATCTCCTTCCTTAGAGGTTTTTAAAGTCAGGCTTGACAAAGCCCTGGCTGGGATGATTTAGTTGGGAATTGGTCCTGCTTTGAGCAGGGGGTTGGACTAGATGACCTCCTGAGGTCCCTTCCAACCCTGATATTCTATGGTTCTATGATTCTAAGGGAATGGTCCTAACTTTGAATCTGCTGGAGAGAATGGTACTGTAACTAGGTTGCATCCAGTTAGAGTCTAGCAAAATCCCAGAGTCCAGACAGATTTCTGATACTTGGATTTTGCCTTTTACTGATGTGTGGCTGGAAAAGGGTGTAGCAACTCTGTCTGATCAGGGTGATACCCTAGCCAGGGCACAAGGAGAGCATGAAGGTGATTTGATTGTGTTGCCTACTGACAGTCTGACGACTTGTAGCAGGAAGGAAAAGATTCCTGAACTTGTGTGTGGCAAAGAGAAGGAAAATGCTTCTAACTTTTATCTAGTGAGTCTATGAGTTTTGCCTGAAAGGGGATTGTGCAGGAATCCGCCTGATGAGCCAAAGGTGATCCTGGATGTATGCAAGACCCAGAAAGAGTCTATTGTTGCTCAGGGAAGTGTTCCTTTAGAACAAGCCCTAGCAAAAGAGGGTAAGGGCAGAATTTCTGTGAGGGGTGAATTGTTGCTTAAAGAAGCTCCTAGGGAAAGAAATTTGCATGGTAATCTGTGCAAACAGTTTGCTGTAGCTGAAACATATGGAAGTGATTTAATCAAGAAAGTTTCAGTTCCTGATAGCCAGAAATTTTCTGCTAAGAATGAATTCATTAACTTTGCTTTGGAAAGATCCAGTGTGGATAGGTCTAAGAGGGCTTCAGATGAAAGGAAAATTGTTATGGAATTTGAACAGCCAATTATAATTATAACCGTGACTGTGCTTGACCAGTTTGTTGGGAAGACAATGTTGTTAGGACAGGAATATCTCCATGTAGATTCTGTGAGTGAACAGTCTGTGTCTCAGGTTCACAGGGAAGACTGGGTAGCTGAGTCTGCAGAGCAAAAAAGCTGTGCAGTTAATCTCTTGAGAATGCAGGGGAGGGCAGTTACACTCATCTCTAGACACTTTGGATGTGACTTGTAGTCTCTCTGTGGACTTAACATCTGATTCCATGTGGAAGCAGAGGTTGGTAATAGAAGGACCACAGAACCTTGCATCTAACGTGCTAGTAAAAATGGACGATATCTCTTTAAAACAGAGTCCAGCCTCGGAATTGGTAACAGTTAAGGATCTAAAAACTGGTAAAGGGGCTCCTGTCTGTTTGGATGCAAATTATCTTAGAGCTTGGATACAACCGCATTTGCTCCAAACCCTCAGATGAGACAAACACCTACAATAGCTCTATCAAGAGTTCTTAAAACTACAATACCCACCTGCTAAAGTGAAAATACAGATTGACAGAGCCAAAAGAGTACCCAGAAGTCTCCTACTACAGGACAGGCCCAACAAAGAAAATAACAGAATGCCACTAGCCATCACCTACAGCCCCCAATTAAAACCTCTCCAGCACATTATCATAGATAGTTAAGGGTTAATGTCTCTTACCTGTAAAGGGTTAAGAAGCTCAGTAAACCTGGCTGACACCTGACCAGAGGACCAATAAGGGACAAGATACTTTCAAATCTTGGTGGAGGGAAGTCTTTGTTTTGTGCTCTTTGTTTTTGGGGCTGTTCGCTCTTGGGACTAAGAGGGACCAGACATCAATCCAGGCTCTCCAAATCTTTCTGCATCAGTCTCTCATGTTCCAAACTTGTAAGTAGCACAGGCATGGCGTGTTAGTCTGATGTGTATTGTCTCAACCTATAAATGTTCACAGCACTTTTGCTGAGAGGATTTTACCTCTGTTTGCTGTAACTTTGAACCTAAGGCTAGAGGGGGAGTCCCTCTGGGTCATAAGAATCTGAGTACCCTGTAAAGTATTTTCCATCCTAATTTTACAGAGATAATTTTTACCTTTCTTTCTTTAATTAAAAACTTTCTTTTTTAAGAACCTGATTGATTTTTTTCTTTCTTGATTTAAGATCCCAGGGAATTGGGTCTGGACTCACCAGGAGTTGGTGGGGGAAAGGAGGGGGGAAGGTTAATTTCTTCTTGTGTTAAGATCCAAGGGGTTGGATCGGTATCACCAGGGACTTGGTGGAAAAGCCTTAAGGCAACCCAAGGAGGGGAAGGTTTTGGGGGGACAGGGAGTGTGCCAGAAACTGGAATTTCTGGCTGATGGCAGTGTTACCAGATCTAAGCTAGGAATTAAGCTTAGAAGGGTCCATGCAGGTCCCCACATCTGTACCTTAAAGTTCAGAGTGGGGGAGGAAACCTTGACATGCATCATCAAGGATTTACAACCTAACCTGAGGATGATCCTCACTTTCACAGATCTTGGGAGACAGGACAGTCCTTGCTTACAGACAGCACCCAACCTGAAGCAAATACTCACTGGCAACCACACAACAGAAACACTAACCCAGGAACTATCCTTGCAACAAAGCCTGATGCCAACTTTGTCCACATATCTTTTCAAGTGACACTGTCATAGGACCTAATCATGTCAGCCACAGTATTGGAGGCTTGTTCATCTGCACATTTACGGACGTGATATGTGCCATCACGTAATAATAATGGGAGGTATACCTATCTCCTGGGGTGGGAAGGGACCTTGAAGGTCATCGAGTCCAGCCCCTGCCTTCACTAGCAGGACCATATACTGATTTTTGCCCAACTCCCTAAGTGGCCCCCTCAAGGGCAGAGCTCACAACCCTGAGTTAAGCAGGCAAATGCTCAAACCACTGAGCTATCCCTCCCTGGGGCTAGCAATTCCCCTCTGCCATGTACATTGGCCAGACCAGACAGTCTCTACACAAAAGAATAAATGGACACAAATCTGATATCAGGAATCATAACGTTCAAAAACAAGTAGGAGAACACTTCAACCTCTCTGGTCACTCAGTAACAGACTTAAGGTGGCAATTTTGCAACAAAAAGCTTCAAAAACACACGCCAACAAGAAACTGCTGAACTGGAATTAATTTGGAAACTAGATACCATTAACTTGGGCTGGGTTATTACACACATTGAATCTATCTCCCCATGTTAAGTATCCTCACAACTTCTTGTCAACTGTCTGAAATGGGCCATCTTGATTATTACTATGAAAGTTTTTTTTCTCCTGCTGACAATAGCTCATCTTAATTAATTAGCTTCTTAGAGTTGGTATGGCAACTTCCACCTTTTCATGTTTTCTGTTTATATCTATCTATCTATATATCTTCTTACTATACGTTCCATTCTATGCATCTGATGAAGTTGGCTGTAGCCCATGAAAGCTTATGCTCAAATAAATTTGTTAGTCTCTAAGTTTCCACAAGTACTCTTGTTCTTTTTGCGGATACAGACTAAAACGGCTGTGACTCTGAAACCTGTCAATATACGGAGTGCCACTAGAGCTGACCAAGGATGAGATAGCCAAAAGCATAGGAGAAGATAAAATGGTAGTCAGTAAGCAACTAATCCAGTAAAGGAGGAGGAGAAAAGAAGCCATCAACAGCTGCGCTGATTGCATTTAAGAGAGAGACTCCACCTAGAAAGTAACACGAGGGTTTCAGATATTGGAACCAAGCCACATATCCCCACCTCAGGTGTTACAAGTACCAATGGTATAGGCATGTAGCAGCTGTTTCGTAAAGGAAAACAAGATACAGTAGATATGGGCAAAGCATTCCAATGAAAATTGTGTAGAAGGGACAGAGATCAAATGCAATACTTGGTGGTAATCACAGTCTGACATATGAAGAGTGTATTGCAGCAGGCAAGCTAAAATAGTACAAACGACACAAATTGTTAACATATCTCCAGTGGAAGCTGTAAGGAGACTCTCAAAGCATCAGAGGAGAGGGAAAAGACAGCACAGGAAAAGGGGAACTGCAGACACAGCCTCACTGTATAAAGAAAATGATGAACACTGTGGAAGGAATAGGTGATGACATACTAGTAATGAAAACTAAAGGTTTATTGTGTTTATGATAGAAGTGATAAATTGTACTCCACAGACTAGGGGAAAGTCAGAAACAATGATTTTTTTTCCAAAGGCAGCGGAAAAATACTTGTATATTAGCAATTTGTCAATGAACCACCTTCATGCAATTTTGAATGAAGTTAATGGTGAAATATGACTACGAGGGGATCTCAGTCTTTTGTTGTAATGTGCACAGTCTGATAGCATATAGTCAAGAACTACAAGAAAATAGCCTTGAAATAAAAACTAAACAAGATGTCATATGTATCTAGTACACATGGATGGTGAAAATCTTATGCTTACAGTTCCAGGATATATTGCCTTTAGTCAAGACCAAAACCTAGGAAGAGGAAGAGGTGTTTGTACTTTCATAAAGGAAAGGTTAAACTATATAGCAGTAGATAATGAAAAAATAAAGCTAGAAAATAATGCTCTTGAGATCCCAAAGCAGATTATACATATATGTATATAATATCTATGTGGGAAAATTAGAAAGTTCAGAGCTACAAGAAATGGTGAAAAATGTTAAAAGACCACATATCATATGTGGTGAGTTAAATAGTCATAATAAACTGTGGAGATAAAAGTGGTGCATGCTTAGAAAAGTTCATTGCTGAAAACAATCTAGATGTTTCAAGTGATGGCACCCCACCAGATTTAAGGCAGCAGATGGTAGTTTTTCCTGCTTATTTCCTGGAAATGATAACAGCAGATATTGCAAGTAAATACAACTGGTAAATATATAAGGAAGAAGGAATGGGAAGTGATCATTACCCTTGTTAACTTTCAAGTGCAAGGTTATTTTGGAGATGATGGAAAATTTCCCATCTGGAATTACCCACTGGGAGCTATTTTCAAGTAAATGTACTGAATTTGAATGATCATTGTGTGAGTGATTACATTCAATTATAACGTAATAAAGGGATTACTAGCAGTAGCTACTGTGGCTAGACCTAGGGTACTGATGTATCCCAGATATAAAAACTCACTTTCATAGTAGAATGAGGTGCAAAATGGCCGTTAAACATCTACAGAAAATTTTGTTGATGCTTTGGTCACAGCAAATCCAAAAGACCTCCAGAGAGAAGCTCTTAAGAGGAACTTAGAATCTTTTACAAAATAAAAGACTATTCCAACTTAACAGTTGATGGACATATAACCTCTGCACTTACACTTCTTAATGCTCTCTTCAAAAAGGGTTGGAAAATGTGCAACTTTCCACAGATTTGTATTTGTTTACACCTACTAACAGGTGTTGCCAGTGTTGCATTAGCATCAGGGAGAGCGTGCATTTAGTAAGCTAACATTGATTAAACATTGTTTGTGTTCAGCCACTGGGGAAGAAAGGCTGAACCATTTGCTCCACTTTGAGCATAATATATGAAATAGCCAAAGACATAAGTTTTGATGACACTATTAATGTGAGGGGATAGAGAATAAGACTGAGAATATAGTATTGCCTTTATATAAATCCATGGTATGGCCCACATCTCAGGTGAATACTGTGGCCCCACCAGATGTGGTCTCTCACCTCAAAAAAGATATTCTAGCACTAGAAAGGTTCAGAAAAGAGCAACTAAAATGATTAGGAGTTTGGAGGGTCCTACTTACAAGTAAAGATTAAAGAGGCTAGGACTTTTCAGCTTGGAAAAGAGAAGACTAAGGGGATATGATGAGAGGTATATAAAATCATGAGTGTGATGTTGAGATATGGATAAGGAAAAAGTTATTTACTTATTCCCATAATGTACAGAACTAGGGTCACCAAATGAAATTAATAGGCAGCAGGTTTAAAACAAATAAAAAGGAAGTTCGATCTTCATGCAGCGCACTTTTGAGTCAACTTGTGGAACTCTCCTTACCTGGAGGGAGGGGGTGTGAAGGCTAGGACTATAACAATGTTTAAAAAGGGGACCGGATAAAATTCATGAATGGTTAAGTCAAGTAATGGCTATTAGCCACGATGGTAAGAATGGTGTCCCCTAGCCTCTGTTCGTTAGAGGATGGAGATGGGTGGCAGGAGAGAGATCACTTGATCATTGTGCCTGTTGAAGGGTCCACTCCCTCTGGGGCACCAGGCATTGGCCACTGTCGGTAGACAGATACTGGGCTAGATGGACCTTTGGTCTGACCCGGTATGGCCGTTCTTAGTTCTTATAGTTCATAAAATGAAAGCAAGTGAAAAAAAAGAATTGCAACTTGTGATTAATTTGAGCAAGAGTATGGGGAAGCTTAAGATGAACAACCCAGAGTATTACCAGTGTTGGGCCTAAAACTTCTGGAGCTTTATAGATTGAGTTTTGTAAAACTTTTCTGCACAAAGGCAAGCTTTGCAAATTAAGCCACAACTTGTGGTCAAAGACACCTGCAACAGGCAACATTTATGCTGACTCCTATGGTAGTAAAATAGGTCATGCCCATGGGTACGGCTTATTAAGACCACCTTTGAAACTTGTGGTTAAGAGACACTGCAGCCAAAGGCCCCTGATTCCTATGTGGATTTGATGGAGGCTGGAGCCTTCAGGCATAGGTCATCAAAATAACCTTATCCACAATCAAGACAACAGCCCACTTAGAGGTAAGTTATGTCCTTGTAACTTAAGAAATTAAAGCACCAATTGGCTATTAGAAAACCACAGTCGAGACAGACAATGGGCTATATGAGAAATAAGTTATCTCCTTATTGCATAACTTATAAAACTAAAACAACAATTGGCTACCAAAGAAAATAAATAAGCATAAATTATACAGCCAAAGCTTGAAGATTTGGCCTAACCTGATTAAGTTGACCTGCTTCAAAACACGGCAGGCAGATGGGATTAAATGTGCTTAAGGAGCCTCAAGTGTGTGTGTGTGTGTGTGTGTCTTGGTCTAAGAAGTTATTCTCTTTGATTGGTTTTTGACCCACCTACCACCTGAACCGAGGAAACATGAACTGCACCGACTATCTGCACCTGCACAGTGCAACAAGCTGGTCAACTTCACAAAAGGTAATATATTCAATGCTGGTCTTTAATTTTTCTTTTCTTATTCTGTCTCTGTTGCATTTATAGACATAAGTCATTAAAAGCCTATCTTGAGGAATAATCAGTAGTTTTAATTTCTTTATACGGACACCACTTAACCTCATTACATCTGTGTTGAGTGGTGGGAAGTAGCGATCACCCAGAGCCCCATTTGGGCCCTGATGTGTGTCCCCTTCTTCCTATATCTCTGCACACCTGTATAATTAACAACTCAAGAACAATTTGTAAAAATGATTTCATAAGAACCATTATGTAATTGCAAATGTACATAAATTATTGCATTAATGTTTAAATACTCAAACAATATATTTGCTTATGTTTTCTAAATAATTAAAATTTAATTTTTGAAATGTATTTGATAAGATTTATTTTTACATTCCAAATACATGTTACTAAAGTGCTGTACCTTTTTTTATGGAAGGACCCCCCAAACATATTGCTTTTTGAGGCCTCAGATCCCACTCTGGGTGGCCCTGGTCCCGCTAGCCTCTCGATGCCTTCCGAGGAGCAGTGGGTGCTGTTGGGGTTCTCTGCTTGGGTGTCCCCCTTCTGGTTTCCCCTAGTTTTGTCCCTTTCACCTCAAGCCTGTTCCCGTTATTGCATTTTATTTAGTCTCCCAAATTCCGTTGGGTTCCAGGTTTCAGTAGCCCTCCTTAAGCTGGAGGGAGGGGTTTTAGCAGTGGGTGAGCTAGCACTCACCCCACATCCCAGTAACTCAAAAGGAGCACACTCTTTATATTCTTCTGGTCTGAATCTGTCACACTAGATTAAACTTGTTTTGTGCCTTAGCCTTTCTCTACTTTGTCCTTACATGCTTGTTTTGTTTGCTTGTATTTATCACTTTGTAATTTGACCTAGTTTTCCACTTTTGTAGGGACTCTTTTTGAGTTTAATATGATCACTGAAGATCTCCTGGTTAAGCCAGAGCAATCTCTTGCATACTTCTCTATATTTCCTATGTATGTGGGATAATTTTCTCTTGTATCCTTATGGATAAAGACTTTTGAAAAACTTCACATATCTCTTGAACTATTTTCCCCCTTTGACTTGCCACCGTATAGTCTTACCTACCAGCTCTCTGTGTTTGCTAACAACTCCCTTCCACAAAACCGTTTCTGCTTTATTCTGCTGTTTTCCACTCCAACCATTCCTTAGAATCATGAACTCTAGCATTTCATGATCACTTTCACCCAAGATGTCTTCCGCCTTCAAATTCTCAACCACTTCCTCCCTATTTGTCAAAATCAAATCGTAGAACAGCCTCTCCCTTGTTGGTTTTCTCACAGCCTTCTGAAATAAAAAACTGTCTCCAGCCACATTTCCAAGATCTTGTTGAATAAACTATGCCATGCTGTGTTATTTTCCAACAGATGTCTGGATAATTAAAATCCCCCATCACCACCAAGTCCTGTGCTTTGGATGAGTCCCTGGGTTTTGGGATGATTTTGTTGGGGGCTTATTTTTTTTTTTACCCACTCTCACTTCCCTGGTATTTTGCTTGGCGTGAACAGAGAGCAACAGTATCCAAAGTCCCAAAGGTGCAAACAATTTGATGTTGCATTTATTGGGGTGAACTTTGTAAAGCAAGGATTCCAGTTTCCTTTCCATAATGACTCCCCTTCCCAGCTCTGACACTCACAGAAGCCTGGCCTGTGTCCCCTGTTCCTGTTCCCATCCTTTGTTTCCATTTCTTCCTTTAGCAACACATGCAGTTTTAATTCTCCCATCCCCGGTCCCTGTTCCCATTTCCCCCTGCCCCTTCCTGATTGACTGCAGACTATATAGTAAAATCTTGAATTCTGCTTAGCTATACCTTAACCCAATCATTTTATTGAAATTTATCCTAACATATTGTAACATACGTTATTTAACCAATTATATCCCACCACCTTCATATTTTAGTTTTACACCCAAATAAAAATTAATTATACAGCAGACAGAAACAATCACCAGAAATCCAGACAGGGACTGTGCAACATAAACATAGAAAAACAATACAGAGGTAGAGGATTTCACAACTACATCTATACAGACATAAGGGTTTTCCAGCTGTGTCTATTGATAAGTGAGTTCTTGCCAGACAGGATGCACTATTAAACTAAGTTTCTTTTACATCTTCTAGGCTACCCTTTCTCTGAAAGTAATAAGAATATCAGGACAGGATTGTATTCCTAATAGCCCAATAGCACCTTATTTCAATGTGACTAGTTTGGAATGTAAGAATGTGACCAGACACTTCCCAGCTTATGGTCTGCCTGACTACATCTTAGCGGAAGGCCTTAGCCTGTCATGGAGTAAGAGTAAAGGCCATTCCACAGACAGTGATCTTTGATTACTGTACCCCTATACCTCTATAACTAGCTAAGTAATAAAAATACACACCATTTTTAAAGTCGAGAGGCCTTTTGCAGACAGGCTCAGAATATCCTATATCCTATAACAATTTTTGTTAGTCATTTATTTAAAAAAAGTCCTCATCCACCTCTTCCTTCCTGGCTAGGTGGTCTGAGAGACCCCTACCGTGACACAGACCCTTGTTTTTTACCCCCTTTATCCTTTATCCAGAGACTTTTTTCAACAAGGCTGTCTCCTATTTCCATCTCAACCTCAGTTCAAGTGTATACACCTTTGATATACAAGTCAACTCTCCTCCTTTTTCCCCCTGCTTTGCCTTACTTCCTGAGGTGTTCTGGGACTGGGGGATCCCGGGGCCTGGGAGAACTAGAGGCTAGAGGCGCCCAGTGCTCAGGAATTAGGTTGTTGGGACCATGCTGTCACCTCAAAGCACCCTGGGGCTGGGGTCCACTCAGGCAGGCCAGGCCCAGGGCTAGGATGGGGTGAGGGTCATGGTTGGGGAGCTCAGAGGTTCCGGCAGGGCAGCAGGGCAGTGGGGCCTCGGGCAGAAGTATATGATTTAAGGGCCAGGGACCTAGCCTCTCTCTGAATGGGTGGCTCATATGCCACCCACATGTACCTCATTTTGGATTGAATTCCCTTCTCCCTGATTGTCAACATTAATTTGTGTTGAGTATCTAGTCATCATTAACACTCCTCAGTGAAGGCTGACACAAAATAGACAGTAAGTTTTCCCCTCAGCTTTCTTTGATGTCTTCAATTATTTACCTCTCCTTCCCCTCTAGTAGAAGCCTGCAATTTTCTTTTGAGTCTTCCTCCTTACTCCTAATGTATTTTAAAGAACATCTTCTTATTGCCTTTTTATATCCCTAGCCAGCTATAACACTGATTTTTGTCCCTACATTGCTTGTGCTTTGATCTTTTGTACTGTGCCGTGTTTCCACTCTCTAACATTCCCTTTTGATTTTCAGGTGATTATAGAGCTCCTGATGGAGCCAAATTGGTCTCCCTACTATTCTTACTATCTTTCCTTCCCAGCAGGATGGATTTGCAAATTGTGCATTTAATACTTGTCTCCTTCAGTAACTGTCAGCTCTCCTGAACTCCCGCTTAGCCCTTAGATTTTCTTCCCATGGGACTTTACCTACAGAGTTCTCTGAATTTGTTGAGTCTGTTTGTTTTTAAAGTTCATTGTCCTTATTATGCTGCTTTCACTCCTTCCTTTCTTAGAAGCTAATATGAAATCTATCATTTCATGATCACTACACAGATTGCCTTTCCGCTGACTGTAGATTCTCAACCAATTCCTCTCTGTTGGTCTGAATCAAATCAAATATAAAATGGCTGTTCTCTTGGTTACTACTTTTACTTTCTAAAACAAAATGTTGTGTTTTGCCATATTTTTCCAACAGACATCTGAGTAGTTAAAGTCCCTCATTTCTATCAGGTTTTGTGTTTTGGATATTTGTGTTATTTGTTCTAAAAATGCCTTATCCACATCCTCTTCCTGATTTGGTGGCCTATAGCAGACCCCTACCATGACATCACCCCTATTTTTTTCTCCTTTTATCTTTACCCGAGACTTTCAACTGGTCTGTCTCGCACTCCTTCTGGATCTCAGAACAAGCATATATATTTTGGATGTATAATGCAAAACCTCCTCCCTTTTTTCTCTGCGTTTCCTTAATGCACAAGCTATACCCCTCTATACCAACATTCCAGTCATGGGATTAATCCCGCCAAGACTCTGTGATGCTAATTGCCATAAAGTGTAACTCCTCCAAGCTTGTGGGCATATAAAAGGGCAAGGAGGAGAGTGGAGTTGGTGTGTAGGTGCGTGGAGAGGCAGTTCAGAGCAGCAAGGATGTTGGGGGTGCTCAGAAGATCAATGAGGATGCTAGAAGTTAGAGCACTGTGGAGCAGTGCTGGGGGAGACTGAACAGTGGGGGAGATTATGTTATGCAGACAAAACTACACAGGATTGTTTTGGGGGATAAGGCAAAGATGCCACATTTATTATGATAACACAATTTGATTTATGACCAATAACTAATACCTAATACCTACACACACACGTCCATTAAATGTTCTGCAGCTTCTGTATAGTTACTAGTATAGCTTGAGTTTGCAGCTTGGGTTCGTAGCTTGTGACGGTAACTGGCCAGGAAAGCTGAGCACAAGGATGAGCTGGGTCTCTGTTGGGCGTGCACCGATGCCCTTCCATGTTGGCAGCAGTATGTGACCCTCTAAAGTCTCCCATCTCACCCATCCTTTTTGTAGGCTTTAGTTTGAATCCAGAGTCTATAGGTCTTGCTGTGTCAGGCTGCCTCTGGATTTGGTGATTGGTCACCCGTCAATTGCAGGAGTGACTTTCAGCCTCAGACCTGGCTTTGATCTTCCTTCTATTGTACCTTTGTTCTTTTCTTTTTGGACTCTGCTTACTTGGTTAGGGCTCTTGTCTGCATCTTCAGCTGGTGGTGTTTGAACTCTATTTCATCCGGACAGGCTGGTGCTGGAGGTTGATTCCATCATCCATCCATACCTCATTCACACATTTAACCTAAACTAATGAGATTACAGCAGGGTTTGCAAAAATGAAGGTTGGAGACAGCTTTTACAAAATGGAGTAAGGGGCAAGGGGGAAAGGATAGCTCGGTGGTTTGAGCATTGGCCTTCTAAACCCAGGATTGTGAGTTTAGTCCTTGAGGGGGCCACTTAGGGGGCTGGGGCAAAAATCAGTACTTTATCCTGCTAGTGAAGGCAGGGGGCTGGACTCAATGACCTTTCAAAGTCCCTTCCAGTTCTAGGAGATTGGTATATCTCCTATTATTATTGTAAAATAGTTTGAATTACAATATGGCAAACAGTGAACAGAAGTTACAATGCTGAAACAGTGCAAGTCTCAGGGTACGTCTACACTATGGGATTATTCCAATTTTACATAAACCGGTTTAGTAAAACAGATTGTATAAAATCAAGTGCATGCGGCCACACTAAGCACAGTAATTCGGTGGTGTGCGTCCACGGTCTGAGGCTAGCATCGATTTCTGGAGCTTTGCACTGTGGGTAGCTATTCCCTAGCTATCCCATAGTTCCCACAGCCTCCCCCGCCCCTTGGAATTCTGGGATGAGATCCCAGAGCCTGAGGGGGCAAAAATCATTGTCGCGGGTGGTTCTGGGTAAATGTCGTCAGTCACTCCTTCCTCCGGGGAAGCAACGGCAGACAATCATTTCGCACCCTTTTTCCCTGGATTGCCCTGGCAGATGCCATAGCATGGCAAGCATTAAGCCTGTTTTGCCTCTTGTCACTGTCACCGTATGTGTACTAGATGCCGCTAACAGAGGCGATTCAGCAGCGCTACACAGCAGCATTCATTTGCTTTTGCATGATAGCAGAGATGGTTACCAGCTGTTCTGTACCATCTACCATGCCATTGT